>NC_044553.1:165135532-165475489 GCF_007565055.1 Rhinopithecus roxellana
TAACCTGTAGAATTTAAAGAATACTGATGCCTCGATCTCACCTCCAGAGATTTCTGTAAAGGAATTAGTGGTATGGCCTGGGAATGAGCATATTTTTAAAAAAATTCTCTAGGTGATACTGATATACAGCTAACATTAAGAATCACAGTTATAGCTGGGTGCGGTGGCTCACACCTGTAATCCCAGAACTTTGGGAGGCCAAGGCAGGTGGATCATTTGAGGCCAGGAGTTCAAGACCAGCCTGGCCAATATGGTGAAACCTCATCTCTGCTAAAAAAAACATTAAAAAATTAGCCAGGCTTGGTGGCACATGCTGGTAATCCCAGCTACTGGGGAGGCTGAGGTGGGAGGATTGCTTGAAGCCGGGAGGCAGAGGTCTCAGTGAGCCAAGATTGTGCCACTGCACTCTAGCCTGGGTGACAGAGCAAGACTCTGTCTCAAAAAAAAAAAAAAAAAAAAAAAAAAAAAAAAAAAAAAAAAAAAATCACAGTTATAAGCAAACAAATGTGGAAAACTCCAAAATCATTTATTCAAACTTGAATTCTTTCAATACCAATACCAATACCAAAACCTGACTTTAAAAAAACAGAATGAAAAAAATAAAACTATAAACCACTCCTACTTCTGACTATGATTGCATAAATTTAGATTAAATATTTTCAAGTAGAATTTTGCAATTCATCAAAAGAATAATGCAATACGACAAAGCAAGGTTTACTACAGTATGCAAGAGTCATTCAATATTAGGAAATATATCTGCACAATTTGTTACCTCAATAACTTAAAAAAGGAAACTCCTATGACTGTAGTATAACACACTAAAAAGATGTGACTTTTGGCAAAATTCATTAGATTCCTCCATTTCCCCAGTAAATTTCTCAGTTAAATAGAAATAGAAGCAAACTATTTCGATGTAATACTGTTTACACAAAACCAATACCAAATGCTTTCTAGATGGTAAAAGTTAATATAACTCTAGTTATAAACAAGAATTAGACAAGGATGCCCAGTGGAAATAATAGGCACTGGGGACTCCAAAAGAGGGGAGAGTGGAGTGGAGTGAGGGTTCAAAAACTACCTATTGAGTGCAGGAGTTTTAAATTTCCTCCAGGTTTTTAATTTGTTACCAAGTTGAATATAGTATTCTCTTTACATTTTGCTGTTTCTAGGTTATGTCTTTTAAAATTATTATTAATTATAAAATTAATAAATTATTATTTTCAGTTGCAATAAAATACCCATAACATTTACCAATTGCCTATTGGGCAAAGGATTCATGCACTAGAAACCCAAAGCTCACCATTATATTACACATCTGTGTACTAAACTTGCACATGTATACCCTAAATATAAAATTATTTATATACATATATATGTTTTAGCCATTGAAATAATAACAGAAAATGAAATAACTGATATTAATATTGGAAAAGAAAATATACAATTATTTATGCTGATAGAATTTTAACTAGAAAATATATGACATGCAAAAACTACTAGAAAAGTGAGCAAAGGGTATACATTGATAATTCACAGTACAACTCTAAACGGCTCAAAAAATAAGAAAAATTGCTCAAATTCACTAGTAGTCAAGGAAATGAAAATCAAATTAATAACAATAAAATAGCACTACAAATTCACAGACTAGTAAAAGTAAATAAAAAAGACTTATAGCTGTTGCTGGTAGAAACCTGGGGAAAGGTACTCATACATTGCTAGTGGCAAGGTAAACTGTTCATCTTTTTTGGAAAGCAGTCTGACAACATCTATTAAAATAATATATAGCTTTTGACTCAGAAATTCACTCTGGGAATATTCTCTCTAGAAACAAAAGCCACACACAGAGATATTTATTATATATAGCATTGCTACTAGTAGCAAAAATGAAAAAGAAATGTAATGTCCATGAAAAGAATGAATTAGATGCATACCAGTTGATTTGGAAAACAATCCACAAGGCATTTTTAGGTGAGAAAAGAAAAATAGAAAATATATAATATAATTCATTATTGTAAAATAAAGAATAACTCCCCCCAAACAAGAAAAAATCCTGTGTGTTTTGTGTGTGTAAATAGAATTATGCATATGTATAGACCTATATATATGTATAAGATTAAGCAAATATATGAACTAAAGTGTTGTTACAGTAAATTAAGTACATATAGGACTAAGTATATGTATATGTTTGTATTAAGAATAAGGGATGTGTGTGTCTGCGTGATTAAGGACATCTATATGTATACATATGAAATATACATATGTTTCTGTATATGGAGGACTAGGTATATGTATGCCTACATATATAAAAATAGAAAGATATTGATTTATATAGGAGTAATAATATATGATTAGATTATGGGTATGATTGGATATGTGAGCAAATGGATTTGAGATTGGGACTGCATCTAAAGTTGAGGAATTGCTGAGGTTAGCATTGCCACTGTGGTTTTAGATGGGGATGGAGTGAAGGATATACATCGTTATGAGACTGGGGACCTAGACTTGGACATTATTAAAAGCATGCATCTGGATCCAAATGTGGATCTGAATTAAATGATGGTCTACATAATTTTCTACAGAATTATATGTAGGATTTTATGGCTGTGGTGCCATAGGATTATGAATGTAGATTTTGTGACTGTGTAGGATAATTAATTGGATGTTTAAAATCTGTACCTAAATATTATTTTGATTTTACATCTAAGATTATGCTTAACTATACATGACTACATAAATTTATATGTGTGCAGGAATATATCTGTCTTTTGCACCATAAAATTGTGTAAGTGTATCTCTCTATATTTTTAATGGCTCGTAGTTTGTAAATATATCTGTGCAGGATATCCTGTATGGGCTTGCATAAATATACATCTATTTATACAAGGAAATAAAGACGTATATGCATAAGTCTGCTCCTATAGTGGATCATGGAAATATATCTGCAAATGGCTTACTTGCAAAATGGCATTTTGTTAAGATTATGTAAATATACCCCTACTTTTAGAGGGTGATTCAAATGTTTCTTTCCCCGATTCCATAAGATTATGTAATGAATTCTATAACAAATTATGTAGATTTATCTGAATTTATAGAATATGAATACATGAATAGTCTCTCTATAGTAGCCTACAAATGCATGGGTGTCTGTTTAGTATCACAAAAATGTTGTTATATCAGTAATTATATCTGTTTAGAATGCATATATATTTGTAAGATTATGTGTATCACTTACTGTGACTTTATATGTTTAGGATATAAACACATGCTTAGGATATGATTTTATATGTATGACTTTGTATGTTTAGGATTATGTAATGACCTATTTTAGTATAGTATTATTTAAAGTGTTAGCTTCTGTTCCTTTATGTGATCATGAAAATGCCTGTGTGTCTCTCTCTATTGATACAGAATTATGTAAATTGAACTCCAATATGTATCTAGGGTTATGAATAAATACATATATCTGACACTATATAGGATTCTGTACTTGTGTCTAGATTTAAAACTTGTATAGAATTATGTAAATGTATCTACATTTCTAGTGTAAATGTATATGTATTTGTAAATATATTTGTATATGTCTATATCTGTTATCTCTAAAAATGTGCAAACATATTATTGATGTCTGTATACAATTTTACAAGTATTATATAAGTCAATGTCTTTTTCAGTTTCTGTCTGATGATAAGAGATAGGTCTCTTTAGCAAATGTTTATGAAAGTACATCTATATTTTTATCTGAGTAGTATATAAATACATCTTTCTAGAAGTATGTAAAAGTATTTAAATCTCTGTAAGATTATGCAAATGTATTTATTTGATTTCTTTTTTACTTTACATACATGGTTTACTTTACATACATATTTTACATGGTTTTTTAAGCTGGGCACACACACCAATATACACCAATGTGTGTATCTGTACAAATGTATCTGTATCTGTATAGAAACATAAGTAAAATTTTATAATATTATTTAAATACCTTGATGTTGCAAATATGTTATACATACACAATTACACATGTGTAACATGCATGTTATAAAATTATAACATAATATAATATAATATATAATATAGCATATAATATATAATATATAACAATATATAACAATATAATATATAATATATAACAATATAAAATATATAACGTTATATATAAAATATATCATATATCATATTATATTTATAATATATAATATATTATATATAACATAATATTATAGTTATATAATATATTAATATGTTATAGATATAATATATTATATAATTATATTACAGTTATATAATATATTAATATAGTTATATAATATATTATAACAAATTATAACATATTATATTGTAACATACACATCTGTAACATGCATATGTTATACATATCTGTGACATGCATGTTATAAAATTATAACATATTATAACATACACATTTATTTATAATATAATACATATTGATACATCATATGATAACATATTATACACATCTGTAACATGCATATGTTATAAAATGTAGTAATTGCAAGAATACTTGTGAATCATGATGGGACATACAAAATTAGAATATTACTAGAACTACACGCTCCTTCCATGTACTAGATTGGTGCAAAAGTAATTGCGGTTTTTGCCACCCAATACTATCTCTGTGCCAGGGCTAACCATTCTAAATGTTAAAAATAATTTCTTTTCTTTCTAAAGTAGTATTAACTCATATATAAGATATATATATATATTCCCAAGCAATATATTGTATATTTTTCTTGTTTTTGAGTTTCCTAATTTTGTAGCCTTTGCTGTCTTTAGGGTTGTATTTTAAAATGTATTTTAAAATTTTTAAATGTATTTTAAATGTATTTTAAATTTTAAAATGTATTTTAAAATTTATTTATGAGTGCTTTATGTACCTGTACTTCATTCATTTTTCACTGCTGTATAATATTCCATTATATGCATATAATGGAATATATTTGTATATGGATATATTGGTTACATGCAAACTACTACAAATATATATGTATAGACACATACTGTGTATACTGAACATATATATTCAGTATACAATGAATTTTTGTATATTGATCTTATGGGCCATTCTGATAAGCTCTCTTCTATCAATTCTAACAGTTTATCTGCAGATTTTGGTGAATTTTATATGTAGACTGTCAGGATTTCTAGATAATAGATTTTGTTTCTTCCTTCTAAGCCCTTACTTTTGCCTTTAGTTTACAACTATGTATGTATGTATGTATGTATATATGTATGTATCTGTTTGGCCATGATGTTGGGTATGTGTGTGTGTGTAGAACTTTTATTATAGAACTAATTAGTTCTATATATCAACTAATTATCAACTAATTATCTATATCAACTAATTAGTTCTATAATAAAAGTTCTATATTATAATTTATTAGTTCTGTAAACAAAGTGGCTGTGTTAATTAAACAAAAAAAATTGTGTACAAGTTTCTGTTAATTCATATCTTCACCAAGACTTGGAACTGTCAGAATTTTTAACGTTTACAACATCATTCTTGTGATTACTAGTGAAAATAAGCACCATTTCATTTTTTTAAAAACTGAGCACTTGTCGGTTTTTTTCCCGTGAAATTCTTGTTCAGGTTTTCCACCGACTTTCCTGTTGCCTTGCCATTTAAAGTGTTGACTGCAGAACAGCTGCGACTGCATTACCTGAGCTTGTGATAAAGGCAGGAGGATCTCAGACTGTCTCTCAGAGTCAGCTTCTTCAGTTTAACAAAATTCCCAGGTGATTTGTACATTTATCAAAATTTGAGAAGCACCATTCTGTTGGGTTTGTTCATCCTTTGTGTATTCATTTATAGGATTCTCTGTCCTGGTCATACATTCAAGTGTTATATGTGGCAAAGACAACTGTCTCTTTTGCGACTTATTTTTTGATAAATAGAATTTTTTAGTATGAATGTGGTTGAATTTATTACGTATTTTTTTGGTTAATGCATTAGTTTATTGTTTAGTTTTTCCCTATCCTAAGATCATAAAAATATTTGCCTCTATCTTCTCATAAAAGTGTTTTTTTATTTGTATTTTGACTTAAATCCAATGAATATTGATATCTTCTTTGACATTTCATTCAAATTGATATTTCATTCAGTGCATGTGATAAAGTTAAAATCCAATTTCTTTTTTTTCTACATAGATAATCAATTCTTTTATAAGCATTTCTTTAGTTATCTGCACTTTACATAGTTATCAAATTACCTTGCATGTGTGTGGCTTTGTTGCTGGTTTCAGTATCATGTTTGATGGTCAGTTTTTCTGTCCCTGTGCCCATGTCACATGACCATAGCTTTATAGGGTCTTTTATCTGGTATTGCAACTTCCCTGCTTTATTCTTACTTAGAATCTGTTCTTGTGACTGAATAGTTTTAAGAGTCAGTTTGGCAAATTCCTTGAAAGTTATTGATATTTAGATTAAAATTACAATAAATCAGTAGATTAATTTGGGGAGAACTGACATCTTTATGATCTTGAAACTTTTTATGCATGAACATGGGATAGAAATATGGTCTTTTTTTTTTTTTTTTGGAGATGGAGTTTCCCTCCTGTTGTCCAGGCTGGAGTGCAATGTCACGCTCTCGGCTCACCACAACCTCTGCCTCCCGAGTTCAAGCAATTCTCCTGCCTCAGCCTCCCGAGTGGCTGGAATTACAGACCATGCACCACCATGCCCGGATAAGTTTTTGTGTTTTTAGTAGAGATGGGGTTTCTCCGTGTTGGTCAGGCTGATCTCGAACTCCTGACCTCAGGTGATCCGCCTGCCTCAGCCTCCCAAAGTGCTGAGGTTACAGGCGTGAGCCACCATGCCTGGCCGAAGCATGGTCATTTTTAATGTCAGTAGAATTTTATAAGCATTTTAATGCAAATCTTGCATATATCTTGTTAAATTTATTATTAGGAGATATGTATGTATATATTGTTATTACAAATTATATTTTAAAATCACATTTTAAAATTGTGGTCTATAGAATGTGCAATTAGTTTTTGTATATTGACCTTAAAAGCCATCTTGATAAACTCTCTTGTATCAATTATACCAAAGTATCTACTGATTTGGGGGAATTTTATATGTAGATTGTCAGGATTTCCAGATAATAAATTTTGTTTCTTTCTTCCAAGTCCTTATGCGTGCATTTATTTTAAAACTATATATGTATGTATGTATCTGTTTGGTCATGATGTTGGGTATGCATGTATGTTGATGTATGTATTTAACTAAGACTTACAAAAAAAACTGAATAGAAGTGGTGACAATGGATATTTTTATCTTGATCCTATTTTAAGGGGATAACTAACATTTTAGCATTATGCTATTTTGATATAGTTTCTGTTTTTGTTTTTTATAGGCACCTTTAACGTGTGTAAAGAGTATCCTCTGTATTCTTAATGTGCTAAACAGTTTTTCATCATGTTTGGATATTGGTTTTAGCAAATGTTTTTTTGGTGTCTGTTGGTGCATATTTTCCCTTATTTAATCTGTGTCTCTGATTAATTACATTAAAAGTTTTGTCACAGAAATTTCAAATGTATGTGAAAATGTCATAGTACGATGAAGACCCTACATAGCTATCATCTAGTGACAGCCAGTATTAATATTTTGTTAATCTTGTTTCAATCATTCCCTCTCCCCAGCATTCTCACTATCTACTATTTGAGTACGTTAAGGTGAAGGTCATGTCATTTCACCCATAAATATTTCAGAATGCACCTGAACAACATTTTTATTTTGTTTTGTTGCTTTTTTTAATTCTATAAAAATATTCCTTTCACTTCTATATGGCACTGACTTGTAGAAACTGGGTTAGGGATTTGGCTGATTATTTCTTTGTATTATCACTTAGCTTGTTTTTCTCTCATATTTCTTGTAAATCGATAGTAAAATGTAACGTTCTAGGTTCAATTTCGTTAAGAATACTTCCCAGGTAAGGCTGTGTACCTCCTGTCACATCCTGTTGTCCTGCTTTAAGTCAAACTAAGATTGATAAGTGGGTTTAGATGGTGTCATCCTCTTCCTTCCATTAAAACCTTCCCATCAATCTTTCACCTACTTAATGGTTTTAGTGTCTACTGATGATCATTGCTGAGCTCCATTATTTCATTAGGAGTTGCACAATGGTGATTTTCCAATTGTGCCATTCCTTCGGCATTTGCATGTATAGAGTTTTCTGATGTGAAACCACTTGAATTACTACAATAACCCCAACTGTCTGACTGTATTTTATTTTCTTATATGTTGCTGAATTCAGTTTGCTTGTATTTTGTTTAGTATGTTTGCATTTATATTTATGTGTGAAATCAACCTACAATATTTCTTTCTAATGCTATTCTTTTTTTTTTTTCAAGGAGTCCATTTTACACTGACCTCATAGAATGAATGAGGAATACTCCCTCTTTGTCAATTCTCTGGAATAGTTTGTGTAAATTTGGTATGATTTTTCCTTAAAAGGTTGAGACTTACTTGGAAAACATTTGAACCTGGTATTCTCTTTGTGAAAAGTTAACTATGAATTCAACTTCTGTATTGCATTAGGAACTATCAGCCTTTTATTTCTTCTTAGTTACAGTTTTTTAAGTGATTTTTTTTTGAATCTGCATATATTATTCTAGATTCGAATTTGCTGGCATGAATTTAATCTTTCTTACCTTTTGAATGTATCTTTTTTTTTTTTTTTTTTTTTTGAGACAGAGTCTCGTGCTGTCGCCCAGGCTGGAGTGCAGTGGCCGGATCTCAGCTCACTGCAAGCTCCGCCTCCCGGGTTTACGCCATTCTCCTGCCTCAGCCTCCCAAGTAGCTGGGACTACAGGCACCAGCCACCTCGCCCAGCTAGCTTTTTGTATTTTTTAGTAGAGACAGGGTTTCACCGTGTTAGCCAGGATGGTCTCGAACTCCTGACCTCGTGATCCGCCCGTCTCGGCCTCCCAAAGTGCTGGGATTACAGGCTTGAGCCACCGCGCCCGACCTTGAATGTATCTTTTTTACTCTTAATACTGTTTACTCGGGTTGTCTCTCTGTTTTCTTGGTGATTATCACCAGAGTTATGTCAAATTTATTAGATTTCTCAAAGAACCACCTTTTGACTTTGCTGATCCTTGTAATGTAATTTAATTTAGTTTCCATTTATTCCGTTGTTTTTTTCTAATTTAATAAATTTATGCTTTGCTAATTGTTATCCCTTTTTCCTTTCAGAAATTAGCATTTTAAGTCATAAATTGGCCTCAAAACACAACTGTCTCTCTGCTCCACGTGCTTAAAATGTAGTATTCTGTCATTCAGTTCTGGGCATTTTTGTTTCCATTTTTATTTCTTCTTTGACCCAAGAATACTTAGGAAGTGTATTTTAAATTTCCAAATATATGAATTTTTTTTTCTTTATTTGGTATTGACTTCTGATATACTTTGACTCTCTGTCCCCTCCAAATCTTACACTGAAATTTAATCTCCAGTGTGAGAGGTGGGGCTGACTGGGAGGTGTTAGGGTTATGGGGCCAGATCCCTCATGAACTACTTGGTGCCCTCTCCTCCTAATGGATGAGTTCTTGCTCCATCATTACACATGAGAGCTTGTTGTTTTTGTTGTTTAACACAGCCTGACATCTCTCCTCTCTTGTCTCTTGTCTCTCTCTTTCTTGTCATGTGATAAGTTAGCTGTCCTTCACCTTCTGCCATATGTGCAAGCAGCCTGAGGTCCTTATCAGAAGCAGATGCTGGCACCATGCTTCTTGTATAGCCTGCAGAACAATAAATCAAATAAGCCCCTTTTCTTTACATATTACCCAGCTTCAGACATCTCTTTATTGCAATGCAAATGGACTAACACAACTTCTAAAATGCATTGTATCAGAGCACATGACCTGTATGATACCAGTTCTTTGTATTTTTTTGAAACATGCTTTATAGCCAAACATGTGATCAATTTGTGTAAATGTTCTTATTGCTTGACAAAAATGTAAATTTTATTTCTTCTGTATCTTCTATAAATTAATTTTTCTACTAATTCTATCAGTAATTGAGAAAAGTGTGCTTAAACATCTCACTAAAATGAAGGGTTTGTCAAACTCTCCCAGTAGTTGTATCAATCTTTGATTTCTATTTTTGAGGCTACATTATGAAGTGCATACATATTAAGAACTGTTATACCTTTTTGAAATTAAAAGTTTTATCACCCTATAGGAAATCACTCCATTCCCAATAACATTTTTTGTCTTAAAGTCTATTTAGTATGATTAACATCTCTATTAACATGCAGTTACCACAATTTTATTTTGGTTTATTATTTTCTGATATACCATTTTTTATTTTTTTACTTTGTTTCTTTGTTTTGAGATGGAGTCTCGCTCTGTCGCCCAGGCTGGAGTGCAGTGGTGCGATCTCGGCTCCATGCAACCTTCACCTCCCGGGTTCAGGGTTCAAGCGATTCTCCTGCCTTGGCCTCTGGAGTAGGTGGAATTACAGGTGTGCACCACCACACCCAGCTAATTTTTGCACTTTTAGTAGAGACGGGGTTTCACCATGTTCGCCAGGCTAGTCTCAAACTCCTGACCTCAAGTGATTTGCCCGCCTTGGCCTCCCAAAGTGCTGGTATTACAGGCGTGAGAAGCTGTGCCTGGCCCCTATCCTTTTACTTTCACCTTTCCTGTGTCTTTATTTTCTGGGTGTGCTGTTTGTAAACAGCTTATAGCAAAATTTTATTTTATTAATTCCTATATTAATCAACCTGTCCTAAGTTATTATACAATAATAAGCAAACCCAGCAATCTCTTTTTCAAAATCTCCAGAGTTTCTTTCTTTCTCAAATTACATATCTGTCATGATTTGATTGGGAATTTTTCATGTTTCTTTTATTCACTTTAATTAAGGCTGATGTAGCAGCTTCTACCTTGGACATTGTGGTCTCATAGAAGAGGTAAAGGAGAGATGGCAAAAGGGATAACGGGTGTTAAAATTCCCATTCAGAAATAGTACATATCACTTTTGCTTATATTTCACATACCAAAGGAAGTCAGATGGCTAAGTCTGACCTTAATAGGGCTGAATATATAATTTTCTTACAGGGCGTCTCTGCAAAGATTTTCAATATAATACAATGTAGCAGACTTATCTGCCTTCTCTTTCTCATACAAAATCCACACATCACCTTTCTCCCAAGAGAAACAACTACAAACTCCCATGCAATCACTGTATTAGGCTCAAAGTTTAGGATCTCATGTATTTTTTTTTTTTCTCTCGTGCTTTCTCTGGATCAAGAGTTCTGTGAAGTAAAAGGACACATTATACATCTAAAATTCAGCAGACAATAGTGGGACAAAAACTTAATAACCCCCATAAACCCCCACATTCAGAAACAATGAGGCTCACAGCAATTTGTCTTCCATCGCAATTCTGAAATCATATTCTAAGGATCCTTATTCTAGGGGTGAGAATTTTTCCTTTGGGCTCAGGTTCTGCTCCAAGTCCATTGTCTTCCAACTTCTGAGCACTGCCCTCTGGGAGGTTCTGGCTTTTCTGTTATTCTTCTTGACTTTGTCTGAAAAAAAGCACTGGCGAATATGCCCTCTGTGGAAGCTGAGCATCTTTCTCTGCCTGCTTCTTGCACATGGAGGGTTGGAAGCAATGATTGTTTTAAGTTTTGATTACTCAGAATCTTTTAGTCAAGGCTAGTGGTCCCATGACAATAGCATTCACTGAAAACTTAGCTGGTTTTTATCTATTTGATCTCTGTTGGCTCCATATGCCAGTAGCTGCACCCCTAATTATTTCTGAGACATAAATATCTTAAGCCCATTCGACTCTTGTGGGAGAATCACACCTTTATTCTCATTTAGTTAAGCCACTATGTCTAACCTAAATGATTTATTGAGTGCTACCTTATTCAAAGATTTTAACTTCAAAGGTATCAGGGCTAAGATATTGTGATCTTGTTCCAAGGCTTATTTTTTTAACTTTTCTTTTGAAAAATTTCAAATATACACAAAAGTAGTAAGAATGGTGTAATTCCCATATATTTTCCTTTTCACCGATTATTAATGTTGTTCCACATTTACATTCTCTCCCTCTTTTTAGATTTTTCTCTTTCTTTCTGGCTTTCTTTACACACACACACACACACACACACACACGCTGATTGTTGCTGAACCATTTGACAGTAAGTTATAGTGATTATATTAAATCCTAAATATTTCAGCATGTGATGAGGACATGCTTTTATATAACCACATTATAATAATCAAATTCCAATAATTTAACATTGATACAACATTCTTATCTAACATATAGGCCATATTAAAATTTACTCAATTATCCCAAAAGTGCTATTTATTTTCTAACTCAGGACCCCAGAGTGCATTTAGTTGTCATGTATTTTCAGGGTCTTTCTTTGTCTTTCATGACACTGATATTTTTGAGGAGTATCGGTCACTCGGTTTATTGAACATTAATTAATTTGGGGTTGTCTGATTGCTTAGCCATGAGCATGTTCAGTGTATGCATTTTCAAAGGAGTACTATGTAAAGGATGTTGGGTCCCTTCAGTGACTTGCTTCAGAGCTCTAAGTGTTCATTGCTACAGGAAAAGGCAAAATATTAATTGTCCTTTCTTGTTCAAAGGATTGCTGAGGAGTAACAGTGGCATCTTTCAATTTGCCATCCTGAAATTTCTGGATTCTGGTTCCTTTAATCTCTGTAAATGGGTAATTCTTTAATAAGTTCATCTCTTTATTCCAATACTTTGTCAAATATGGCCAATAACAACCAATACTTGCTAATAACATTCTCCTTCCCAATTACTTTACTTAAAGTCATCAGTTCATTTGTTATATTATCTGTTTTCCAAGTTGCCAGGGAAAAGTTTTGTTGGCGATTTCACCATTGCATATTGGGAATTACCATCTTTTCAGCTGCAACATGTCATTCTCCATTGTCTGGCCCTAAAGCCAGTGCTGTATATCTATGTACTGTTGTAATCCAAGCATCCTATTCTGAGTACCATTATCTGTATCAGTCATCTCAGGCTAAGATATGCTGTCGTGTGAAAATGGACAAATGAATGTGCTACCGATGGATTTTCAAGTTAGCACAGCCTGAAGACTATAGAAAAATAAAAGGAGACTATGATAGACTCTACGAAAAACTTCCGTGTCCAAATCTTTCTATAGTATTTGTTTAATGGTTTCTAATTGTTTAATAGGAACTATTAAAATCTAGTAAAAATCTATCCTATGAGAAATATTAGGATGTATCCACAAAGATATATACAAAAAATGTTTATTTTAGCATTGTTTTCGGTAGTAAAAAAATGAAAATCACTTAATGACTATCCATAGGGGAATGTCAAATTACAATGCAGTCATACTGTGAAACACTTTTGCAACCATTAAATAAAATGAGATATCTCTGTATGTTCTGCCATAGCAACATCTCTAAAACTAGTGCTCAATAGAAATATATAAATGAATGGAGACATATAAAATCTGTAATATAATTCCATTTGTATAAAACAAGAACAAATTACAGTTTGTTTTTGTATATGCACATATAGAATGCGAATGTATAAAACTGAATCTGAGAGAATATATACCCAACTGTTAAAAAAGTTTACAGTGGATGTTATAAGATGATAAAAGGGAACTTCAGCATTTTATTCTAGATAGCGCTCTATTGTTTAAAATTTTATAAAAATGTATTGTTTTTCCTCATGTAAATTAATACATTAGATAAATAACATAATTTGTAAGTAAAGGGCATAATGAAAATTCAACGGCAACCAGAAGCCTGAGGTGAGAAAGAAGGTAATAACAAGAGTGTTCATGACCATTGTTGTCAAATATTGAGGTACTCTCAAAGCAAGAAAGTCCTACATTTATTTTGTATACCCCCAAAAAGCAGGGAGATGGCTAAAGTAAAAATAAAAATCAATTCATTTCTTAGAGCCAGCTACAGATGCAGTGGGATATTTGTGAGATACAATTAATTTCCTGACCATGGTGATTTTGAGGAATAAATCCAAGCCAAAATAAAAGCTCAAATTAAAAGACATTTAATCTAGATGGCTTTTTTAAAAAACTTATTTTAAGTTCAGGGCTACATGTGCAGGTTTGTTACATAGGTAAACTTGTGTCATGAGGGTTTGTTGTACAGATTATTTTATCACCCAGGTATTAAGCGTAGTACCCATTAGTTATTTTTCCTGATCCTCTCCCTCCCCCCACCCTCTACCTTCTGAAATGCCCCAGTGTGTGCTGTTCCCCTCTATGTGTCCATGTATTTTCATCATTTAGCTCTCACTTGTAAGTGAGAACATGTGGTATTTGGTTTTCTGTTCCTGTGTTAGTTTGCTAAGGATAATGGCCTCTAGTTCCATTCATGTCCCCACAAAGGACATGATCTTATTCTTTTTTATGGCTTCATAACATTCCATGATACATATGTACCACATTTTCTTCACCCAGTCTAAAATTGATGGGCATTTAGGTTGCATCTAGATGTTTCTTAGACAGCCTAATTTCAATTTTTGATTGACTGTTGCTAGAAACCACCACATGTATTGTGAAATGCATAGTTTTTGCAATTGAGCTTTGGCTCCTAAAGAGGTTCAAAGGAATGCTTGGCTCTTGACTGTAGATTCACTCCATTTCTTTTTTTTTAATTATACCTTATGTTCTAGGGTACATGTGCACAACGTGAAGATTTGTTACGTATGTATACATGTGCCATGTTTGTGTGCTGTACCCATTAACTCGTCATTTACATTAGGTATGTCTCCTAATGCTATCCCTCCCCCGTCCCCCAACCCCACAACAGGACCCGGTGTGTTATGTTCTCCTTCCTGTGTCCAAGTGATCTCATTGTTCAGTTCCCACCTGTGAGTGATAACATGCAGTATTTGGTTTTCTGTTCTTGCGATGGTTTGCTGAGAATGATGGTTTCCAGCTGCATCCATGTCCCTACAAAGGACACAAACTCATCCTTTTTTATGGCTGCATAGTATTCCATGGTACCAAATTCCTTAAGAGCTCCTTCAACAGGAAAACATCAGCCACACTGAAATCACCCAGCCTTCTACAAAAAGAGAGTGATCGCTCAGGTCCTCCCATTGAGTTTTACCTCAACTACTTACTTTTAGAGGTTCTCAGGAAAATAATGAGAAGCTCTGGATGTTGGTTGTTGGAATTTAAATTTCTTCCTTCCTTCCTTCCTTCCTTCCTTCCTTCCTTCCTTCCTTCCTTCTTTCCTTCCTTATTTTAAATTTTTCTTTCTTTTTTCTTTTATTTTTTTGAGTTTCGCTTTGTTGGCCAGACTAGAATGCAATGGTGCCATCTCAGCTGATGGCAACCTCTGCCTCCCAAGTTCAAGCAATTCTCCTGCCTCAGCCTCCCAAGTAGCTGGAATTACAGGCATGCACCACCATGCCCAGCTAATTTTGTATTTTTAGTAGAGATGGGGTTTCTCCATGTTGGTCAGGATGGTCTCAAACTCCCGACCTCAGGTGATCAGCCTGCCTTGGCCTTCCAAAGTGGTGGGATTATAGGCTGGGATATAACCACCACATCTGGCCTATGCCCTCTTTCTTGAGGCAAGCATACATACTCTGTACCACATCCACTCATGGTTTATTGTCTAAAGCAAACCATATGGCCATGTTTAACTTCAAGGGGTGTGGGAAGCACAATTCTCTTGCACAAATGGAAGGGGAAAATCATCAGAAATATGGATGGGCACTAGTAATATCTATCACAGTAAGACACCCTCACCTCTCATTGGCAACATTATATGGGGATTCCTAAAACCCTGTGCCCTTTTCAAGCCTTGAACTAAATTGTATGATAATATCTAATACCATTCTATATCAGCAATAAACAAATGAAACACTGAAATTACAATAATTTTAAGAGAGTTCAGGTTCACCCAGACATTGAGACAATAATTTTAGTGCAACTTCTTATTTCGAAGGTGAAGAGGATGCTAGTAGGGGAATGGGGGTGTGATAGAGGAAAGTACAGCTTTCCTCTGTATTGGGGAGGAAAGGCAGCTATCCTACTGCTATCCTCTAATGGGAGAGGAAAGGCAGCTGTCCTAGTGTGTGTGGTAGATTGAAAATGATTGTGAATTCTGAAGAGCAAGACTGTTTCCCTAACCCTTGAATCTTGTCTGGCTTTGTGATTTGCTTTGATCAACAGAACATAGTTGAAGTGATATTGGGGCTAGTCCTCAAGAGGTCTTCCTGTTTATTTACTTGTCCTCTTAGAAATGTTCTGAGATGACCCTGGGAAGAAGCCCACACTAGGCCCCCAGAGGATGAGACCATGTGGAGCCTGAGGTCCCCTAGAGAAACCTGATGCCATTTGATCTCCCAAGTGATGTAACCAAATGAGTAATCCCAGATGAGATCAGTAGAAGAAGCACTCAGCTACACCCAATCAAAACTGTGGATCCACAGAACTATAAGCAAATAAAATGTTTATTGTATTAAGTCACTCTAAGTTTAGATTGGTTTCCTAGGCAAGAATAGATAACTGAGATTGGGTGACTAGAGTTTATTACATAGGAAAACTCTATATGCAAAATAGTTGAAAACACATGCCTTAGCATGATACCACCCAAGAATGCAGGAGCTGGGTGTTTATTCACCAAATCCTGAGAGCCATTGGTGGAGATCTGCTCAGGGGTGGAGGACATTATTTTCCCAGCACAGCTGGCCTCCTAGAGTTGTGAGCAAAGGAGACTTCCAAAGTTCCAGAAAATGTTTGCAGGCACAGGATGTAGGTGCAGTAAGTCAAACAAAGCATGCTGAAATGCTTCAAGAGATATGGGAGAACACTGAGAACCACAGTTACTGCATATTTATTAAATTACTTTTTACAAAACTGTGGTCACAGTATAGAAAAACCATGAGGAATAGTATTAATATCAAGAGTACCACTACCCACTCTTATACCTGAAGATGCAAGAGGAGGGGATGGTCACCAGAACCCAATGATAGAAGGGCTGCATGGAGAGGGTTACCTGTCAGGAGATGAAACCATGGGTCAAGAGAGGCAGCTGTCCCACAATGGACCTGTTAGGGAAATGATAACTGAAAATAGAACTGTCTTGGCCCATAAACACTCCATCCAATCCTCTGCATGAAGAGATGTAAACACTAGCATAGTCTAATAGCTCAAGGTCACATCCCTAGGACTATGACTCCAGTCCCCTTAGGTTCTTGCCTGGGAGAGCCTGCCAAAAGAATTTATTATTTGTTCCAGTCAGCACCTGAATATAGGGCCCCTGTCCCCTAGTTTCTGCAGGGATCAGGACCCAACTTTGATAAACACCAATTAACAGACTCAGATGGCCTAAGCACATGGACCAAGCCCTCTTCTTCTTCCCTTCAGTGCCTTTCCCCTAGCATACCCCAGGCTTTAAAAAGACACCTGTTTTCTGTTTGGGTGAAGTTCAGTTCACACTGGACTCTTTATTCCATTATAATAGTTATTACTGCACAAAATCTGTCCTGAATGCCTTTAACTAGTGTCTGGTTTTATGTACCTTTGGCAGAAAAGACCAGGGAAATAAACATCTTGACAGTACTTTACCCCTTTCTTTTGATCTCCTGCTGATACTTCCCATTGGTTGAGTTTAGCTAGACGTGAGGATGCAGGAAGCTTGCTGATGTGGTTCACACAGAGCAGCTGACTGGGTGGGTCATGGAGCAGGGTGGAGATGATGGAGAACGGGATCTGGAGGAGAAAATAGAAGATATCCAGCACATATTCTCTAGGTAACACTCAGTGTGGCTCTGGACATTGCCTGTACCTATCCCAACCCTCAGACCCTTTCATTTGAAGGCCCATGTACACAACAAATCTGTGTACATGGGTTGGATTTGGAGTTGATTATGGGGATTGATCAGTTATGAAATTCTTCAAAGTTGGAAGACATGGGATGAGAGGGGAACTTAGCATCATTTTGGAGACAAAGAGAAACTAGATGAGAAGAAGGAGTGATAATTGGCAATCTAAGACCCAGACTTCTACATTTGAATTGGAGCTCATCAAAGATCTGCAAACCTGTGAAGGTGAAGACAGCGCCTAGGGAGCAGGCTGTGACCAATATGCTGTGGTTGAAGGCTAAGGTCTTGACTTCACAGATTGATTTAACAGTCAAAGACTTCCCTGGCTTCTTGTAAGATCATGACCTGCTTCTGATTGTTTCCTCTTGCACTTTTCAAGGAGGCTGAAGCATTACTTGGCTATTTGGAGAATGGGCCATGTACACACCAAGGCCAGTAATGCCTGGAGTCCATTCCTGGTTAGATAGAGCAAGGTCAGGACATAGCTAGAAGAGGTCAGGCCAAGGGCTAGGAGAGTTGACTCAATTCTGGCTGCCATGAGAAAGCACCATAGACTGTACGGCTTATAAACAACAGAAATTTATTTTTCACAGTTCTGGAAGGTGGAAATCCAAGACCAAGGTGCTGGTATGATTGAGTTCTGGTGAGAGTCAGCTTCAGTTGCAGATGGCTGCCTCCTGGTTGTATCCTCATGTGGGAGGAGTGAGAGCGCTCTCTGGGGTCTATTTTACAGGGCATTAATCCCGTTTACGAACTAATGATCTCACAAGGATTCCCATCTCCTGATACCATCACATTGGGGATTAGGATTTCAACATATGAATTTGAGGGAGACACAGCCCTTGGTCATCTTGCAGAGTGAGGATTCTAGGGGCAAGGGTGGCAGAGTACTCACTGGAGGCTCTATTTTACAACCCCTTCCACATGGATTAGCTGAAACCTGCTCTCCATCCACTGAGTCTTTAATCCACAAGTGTTTCTCCACACTCTATCTGTTCCAAGCATGAGGATGGCTACTCACATCCTTTCCTTCAGCTCTCTGCGCTCATCCCCTCAAGCCATCTCTCTCTTCTTGTTTCCTCCTGTGCTTCCTTCTTCCTTTTCTTTTTAAAATTTCCTCTATACAGCTTCTCCTTTCTTTGTTTAGAACATTTATTTATTTTTAAAGATTTTATTTTTTAGAGCAGTTTCAAGTTCACAGCAAAGTTGAGAAGAAAGTAGTACAGAGAGTTCCCATAAAGTCCCTGCTCCCACATGCACACAGCCTCCCCCATGAATAAGATCGAGAATTTGATAGCATGACAGGATGACTATAGTCAATAATAATTTAATTGTACATTTAAAAATAACCAAAAGAGTATAAATAGATTGTTTGTAGCACAAAGGATAAATTCTTGCGATAAGGATAACCCATTTACCCTGATATGATTACTACACATTGTATGCCTATATAAAAATATACCATATACCACATAAATATATATATATCTACTATGTACTCACAAAAATTAAATATAAAAATAAAAGAAAAACAACTCTCCACCAAAGTGGTTCATTTATTGCGACTGATGAACCTACATTGACATCCTAACTACCCAAAGTCCATAATTTACGTTAGGGTTCACTCTTGGTGCTGGGCTTTGTAAGGATTGGGATAAATGTATAATGACATACATCCACCGTTGTAATATTATACAGAGTATTTTCACTACCCTAAAAATCCCTTCTTCTGCTTCTCCTATTTATACCCCACCAATTAACCTCTGGCAACCACTCTTTTGCCTTTTCCACAGTTTTGTCTTTTCTAGAATGTCACATGAGTGTAATCATACAATATGTTGTCTTTTCATATTGTCTCTTCTTAATAACATGCATTTAAGTTTCCTCCACATCTTTTCATGGTGTGATTGCTTATTTCTTTTTAGTGCTTAATAATATTCCATTGCCTGGATATACCACAGTTCATGTATCCATTCACCTATGGAAGGTTGAACATCTTTGTTGCTTCCAAGTTTTGACAATTTTAAATAAAGCTGTCATAAACACTCATTTGCAGGTTTTTGAATGGACATAAATTTTCAACTCCTTTGGGTGAATGCCAAAGAGCTCAGTTATTACTTGATCATATGGTAAGAGTATTTTTAGGTTTGTAAGACTGTCAAGCTGTCTTTCAAAGTGACTGTACCATTTCACATTCCCACTAGCAATAAATGAGCATTTCTGTTGCTTCACATCCTCATTAACATTTGGTGTTGTCGGTGTTCTAGATTTTGGCCATTCTAATAGGTGCATAGTAGTATTCATTTTTTCCCTATCTTTTCCTATGTTTATCTCCTTCCTTTTCTTTCTTTCTTTCTTTCTTTTTTTTTTTGCTGTCTCTCTTTCTCCTCTTTCTTTCCATCATTTTCCCTTTATTATTAACTTCATGTCATCTTCATTGTCACTTAGCCACAGAAACATTTTATGATGGGATATACTTGACCAAGAAGAGGTGAGAACTGTCAGAATTTTTGAGTCAGAGAATACCTTAAAACATAGCTAATGTAATCTCTTTTTCCTGATTGGTGTTCCTTGCACAACTGACCTAGGGCCTTGCCCATGCCATACTGATACTCAAACCTGAAGTTTATCTCTTATGTGGGAATTGAGATGCTTAGAAAACAAATGTCAGTGATGTACCAGAACACAGAGGTCCTCACTGGTCTGTAGCATATGAGTCAACATATTCATTTACTTCACATTTACTGAGACTTCAGTAATAAGGGCATGGACATCCATCCTCATGATTCATTCATTGGCTATCTCAGTATATGAATGAGCTCAGGGGGTATCAGATGTACTTCTTTTGTGAATGGTGGAGTATAATGTAGGTTAAGACGTAGATGTAGATATAGATAGATCTGTTTTCCCCATAAGAATGTTTCACAGCCATAAAAAAGGATGAGTTTGCGTCCTTTGTAGGGACATGGATGCAGCTGGAAACCATCATTCTTAGCAAACTATCACAAGAAGAGAAAACCAAACACCGCATGTTCTCACTCATAGGTGGGAACTGAACAATGAGGAAACTTGGACTCGGGAAGAGGAACATCACACATTGGGGCCTATCATGGGGAGGGGGAGGGGGGAGGAATTGCATTGGGGAGTTATACATGATATAAATGATGACCTGATGGGTGCTGACGAGTTGATGGGTGCAGCACACCAACATGGCACAAGTATACATATGTAACAAACCTGCACGTTATGCACATGTACCCTAGAACTTAAAGTATAATAATAAAAAAAAAAAAAAAAAAAAAGAATGTTTCACCTTGAGATAATCATTTCTCTTTCAGGTATTCGAGGATCTCTGTGCTTTAAAAGTGAGGCCAGAAAATGGCAGAGTTCACCACCCTACCCTTTTAATTAGCATCCCTGCATTTCAGAAATTCAGCTTTTCAGCACTGGATTTTATGATTTTAAAGTTGGAGCTAACTCTCCTTTGTGTAAACCATAATCCTTTCCAGATGATAGTGGTGAAGTCGTGTCCAAAAGAGATTATTTATCATGATGGATTTAACTACTTTTCTCACTTTATTCCATTTAGAGAAACAAGTTTATACTTCTATGCCTAATACCTCACTTTTCACTTGTGTGACTAGTTTACCAGAGTAACTGACTACTATCAGAAAAGTGAAAATATACTAGCCAAATTTAACAAAATGTGGGTTTAATTGATGAATGGTATTGAAAAAGAGTAACTTAGTTTGGTAAGTTTAGTAAAAACACACTACTTTTGGATCTATGAATCTTGTGAGGTATCATTTTTCACAGAAGATCAAATTTCCTTTGTTATGCTGTAAAGAAAATGAATATTATTGAAAGACCCTTCATAATATTTGATATAGTAAATTACTCTAGAATCCCCCCTCTTGAATGGTCTTCGTTTCTATTTCTGAAACTGAGACCTAAATTTCCCATTGAGAAAGTGGGTTTGTGGTTTTTAAAACATACTTTTATTTGTTTTAGTAAAAGATCTAAGTTTATCCAAATGTATGCAATGAAGTGGGGATAAATCCAAGGAACACACAATTTTAAAATCTTGAAAATAAAGTTCTCATAAAAAGAAACTAAACATGACCGTATTTATTTGATCACTACATAAGTCTTTGAACTGCACTGTGCCTTTTAAATTGTATGCATTTTTATTTTAGTTTTGAAGTTTCATTTTATAGAACTGTTTTTTAATGTAAAGCAGTTTATAATTTTTTAAATCAATATTTCATTTATGATTCATGGTTTGCTAAGTGGATAATGTAATGCCTTAATGGATGAAAATGGATTATGGCAAGGAGGTCAGAAAGCAATTGCTGCCATTAATAATACACGTTCTACAAGGTAATTGACAGATAGTGAGTAGGCGACTCTTTAGAATATTCCTGCACGGGTTTGGTCCATGGGATGTATACAAAGATAGCAGCTGATTTTAAGAAGAGAATATGTCAAAGAAGCACACATATTTGTGTGAATGTTATCAAGACTTTGCCTTCAGCAAGTAGTTTTTCTACTCATTCAAAAACAGTGGGAAGTTAATTATGGAAGAACTGCCTATTATTAGAGAAATCAGGAAATACAAAGTGTGCTAGAAGCTCTAATTGCTGGAGGCACTAGGCATGACATTCTTTTGCTAGGTGATGACTCATCATTTATAGTTTTCTATTCAGAATTCATGCAACTGAATATTCACCTGACGTTGCTACAGAGTCCAACTCTGAGCAATGTTTGCCTGATGGCTAGGGAAAGTATAAGAAGTTTATTCTTAAATATGTGCAGCACATGCACATGTGATTGCATTTGATTCCCATGATAATTCTGGAAGATAGTTGGGATCACCAGTATTAGACTTGTTTTACAGATGAAAAAACTGAGGCTTATATGGTGCAAGGAATGGCACAAGATCTTAAAACAAATAAGTGATTGACTTGGGGCACATTCTTAAGTTTTCTGACTCCAAATCCATATTTCCCTCTATTATTTGATGCAGTGACATGGGTTGGTGCGGGGAGAGAGAAAGAGAGAGAGAGATTGATTCTGTCACCAATGTGATGCCTTTTATCTCAAAACTGGATTTCCATTATTTTTCTTGTCAATGTTGCGTGCTGCAAATAACTCATCCTGTCTTGCAAGAGCTAACTCCATGCATCACATTTTTCCTTATTATAAAAATTTATTTTAACTTCAGGAGTACATGTGCAGGTTTGTTACATAGGTAAACTTGTGTCATGGGGGTTTGTTGTACAGATTGTTTTATCACTCAGGTATTAAGCCTAGTACTCATTAGTTAGTTTTCCTGATCCTCTCCCTCCTCCCAGCCTCCACCCTCTGAGAGGCCCCAGTGTGTGTTGTTCCCCCTCTCTGTGTCCATGTGTTCTCATCACTTAGCTCCCACTTATAAGTGAGAACATGTGGTATTTGGTTTTCTGTTCCTGTGTTAGTTTGCTAAGGATATTGGCCTCCAGCTCCATCCATGTCTCTTCAAAGGACATGATCTTATTTTTTAATTGCTACATAGCATTCCATGGTGTTTATCCAGTCTATCATTGATGGACATTTGGGTTGATCCCATGGCTTTGCTATTGTGAATAGTGCTGCAACAAACGTACCCATGCATCTGTTTTCATAATAGAATGATTCCTATTCCTTTGGGCATATACCCAGTAATGGCATTTCTGTCTTCAGATCTTAAAAAGTTAACTCTGTCTTCAGAGTTAACTTTTGTATATGGTGTAAGGAAGGGGTCCAGTTTCAGTTTTCTGCTTATGGCTAGCCAGTTATTCCAACACCATTTATTGAATAGAGAATCATTTCTCCATTGCTTGTTTTTGTCAGATTTGTTGAAGATTAGGTAGTTGTAGGTGTGCATTTATTTCTGGGTTTTCTATTCTGTTTCATTAGTCTGTGTGTCTGTTTTTGTGCCAGGACCATGCTGTTTTGGTTACAGCAGCCTTGTAGTATAGTTTGAAGTCAGGTATAGTTTGTTCTTTTTGCTTAGGATTGTCTTGGCTATTCTGTGCTGTTTTTTGGTTCTATGTGTATTTTAAAATAGTTTTTTTCTAGTTCTGTGAAGAGTGTCAATGGTAGTTTAGCGGGCATAGCAATGAATCTATAAATTTCTTTGGGCAGTATGGCTATTTTCACAATATTGATCCTTTCTATCTATGAGCGTGGAATGTTTTTCCATTTGCGTGTGTCATCTCTGATTTATTTGAACAGTGGTTTGTAACTCTCCTTGTAGATAACTTTCACTTCCCTAATTAATTATATTCCTAGGTATTTTATGCCTTTTGTGGCAGTCGTGAATGAGAGTTTGTTTCTGATTTGGCTCTTGGCTTGACTGTTGCTGGTTTATAGGAGTGCTAGTAATTTTTGCACATAGGTTTTGTATCCTGAGACTTTTCTGAACTTGTTTATCAGCTTAAGAAGCATTTGGGCTGAGACAATGGAGTTTTCTAGATACGGGATCATGTCATCTGCAAACAGTGATAGTTTGACTTCCTCTCTTCCTATTTTAATGCCGTTTATTTCTTTCTCTTGCCTGATTGCCCTGGCCAGAACTTTCAATACTATGTTGAATAGGACTGGTGAGAAAGAGGGTCCCTGTCTTTGCCAGTTTTCAAGGGGAATGCTTCCAGTTTTTGCCCATTTAGTATGATGTTGACAGTGGTTTCGTCATATATGGCTCTTACTATTTTGAGGTATGTTCCCTCAATAGTAGTTTATTGAGAGTTTTTAACACGCAGGGATATTGAATTTTGTTGGAAGCCTTTTCTGCATCTATTGAGATAATTATTATTTTTTTTTTGTCTTTAGTTCTGTTTATGTGATGACTCACATTTATTGATTTGCCTATGTTGAACTAACCTTGCATCCTGGGGATGAAGCCTACTTGATCATGGTGGATAAGCTTTTTGATGTGCTGATGGATTCAGTTTGCCAGTATTTTGTTGAGAATTTTTTGCTTTGATATTCATCAAAGATATTGGCCTGAAGTTTTCTTTTTTTGTTGCATCTGCTAGGTTTTGGTGTCAGGATGATACTGGCTTCATAGAATGAGTTAGGGAGGAGTCCCTCCTCCTCAGTTTTTTGAAATAGTTTCAGTAGGAATGGTACTAGGTCTTTTTTGTACCTCTGGTGGAATTCAGCTGTGAATCCATCTGGTCTTGGGCTTTTTAGGGTTGGTAAGCTATTTATTACTGCCTCAATTTCAGAACTTGTTATTGATCTGTTCAGGGATTCAGTTTATTCCTGGTTCAGTCTTGGGATGGTGTATGTGTCCAGGAATTTATCTATTTCTTCTAGATTTTCTAGTTTGTGTGCATAGATGTGTTCAGAATATTTTCTGATGGTTGTTTGCATTTCTGTGGGGTCAGTGGTGATATCGCCTTATCATTTCTGATTGTGTTTATTTGAATCTTCTCTCTTTTCTTCTTTATTAGTTTAGCTAGTGGTATATTTTATAATTTTTCTCAAAAAGCCAGTTCCTGAACTCATTGTTCTTTTGAATAGTTTTTCTTTTCTATTTCCTTTAGTTTACCTCCGATTTTGGCTATTTGTTGTCTTCTGCTAGCTTTGTGATTGTTTTGCTCTTGGGTCTCTAGTTCTTTTAATTGTGATGTTAGGTTGTTAACTTAAACTTTTTGATGTGGACATTCAGTGCTATAAATTTCCCTCTTAACACTGCCTTAGCTGTGTCCCAGAGATTCTGGTATGCTGTATCTTTGTTCTCATTAGTTTCAAAGAACTTCTTGATTTCTGCCTTAAATTCATTATTTATCCCAAAGTCACGCAGAAGTGAATTTCTTTGTTTTGAGTTCTAATTTTATTGTGCTGTGGCTGAGAGACTGTTTGTTATGATTTCAGTTCTTTTACATATGCTGAGGAGGGTTTTACTTCTGATTATGTGATCAATTTTAGATTAAGTGCCATGTGGCAATCAGAAGAACATATAGTCTGTTGTTTTTTGGTGAGGTGTTCTGTAGATGTCTACCAGGTTCCATTTGATCCAGTGCTGAGTTCAGGTCCTAAATACCTTTATTAAGTTTCTGTCTTGATGATATGTCTAATGTCAGTTGGATGTTAAAATCTCCCATTATTATATTGTGGGAGTCTATGTGTCTTTGAGGGTCTCTAAGAACTTGGTTTATAAATCTGGGTGCATATGCACCCAACACAGTAGCACACAGATTCATAAAGCAAGTTCATTTAGGAAAGTTCGATCTTCCTGTTGAGTTGAATCCTTTATCATTATGTAATGTCCTCTTTGTCTTTTTAAATCTTTGTTGGCTTAAAGTCTGTTTTGTCAGAAACTAGGATTGCAACCCCTGCTTTTTTCTGTTTCTCTATTTGCTTGGTAGATTTTTCTCCATCCTTTTATTTTGAGCCTATATGTGTCATTACATGTGAGATGAGTGTCTGGAAGACAGCATACCAATGGGTCTTAGCTCTCTATCCAACTTGCCACTCTGTGTGTTTTAATTGGGACATTTAGCCCATTTACATTGAAGGTTAGTATTGATATGTGTGGAATTGATCCTGTCATCATGATGTTAGCTGGTTATTTTGCAGACTTGTTTATGTGGTTGCTTTATAGTGTCACTGGACTCTGTACTTCAGTGTGTTTTTGTAGTGGCTGGTAATGGTCTTTCTTTTCCATATTTAGTGCTTCCTTTAGGAGCTCTTGTAAGGCAGGTCTGGTGGTAATGAATTCCCTTAGCATTTGCTTGTCTGAAAAGGATTTTATTTCTCCTTTGCTTATGAAGTTTAGTTTGACACAATATAAAACTCTGGGTTGGAATTTCTTTTCTTTAAGAATATTGAATATTGGTCCCCAATCTCTTCTGGCTTGTAGAGTTTCTACTGAGAGGTCTGCTGTTAGTCTGATGGGCTTCCCTTTGTAGGTGACCTATCCTTTCTCTCCAGTTGCCCTTAACCTATTCTTCTTCATTTTGACCTTGAAAAATCTGATGATTATGTGTCTCAGTGATGATTTTCTCATGAAGTGTCTTACTAAGGTTCTCTGCATTTCCTGAATTTGAATATTGGCCTGTATAACTAGGTTGGGGAAGTTCTCATGGGTGATATCCTGAAATGTGTTTTCCAAGTTGGTTCCATTCCTCCCATCTCTTTCAGGTACACCAGTCAGTCATAGATTTTGTCTCTTTACATAATTCCATATTTCTTAGAGGTTTTGTTCATTTCTTTTCATTCTTTTTTTCTCCATTCTTGTCTGCCTGTTTTATTTCAGAAAGCCAGTCTTCAAGTTCTGAGATTCCTTCCTCCACTTGTTCTATTCTGCTATTAATACTTGTGCATTACGACATTCTTGTAGTGTGTTTTTCAGATGTATCAGGTTGGTTATGTTTTTCTCTATACTGACTATTTTGTCTGTCAGCTCCTGCACTGTTTTATCATGAATTTTATCTTCTTAAGCTTGCTCCTATCTATATTATGAATTCTACTTCTGTCATTTAAGCCATCTCAGCCTCAGCCTAGTTCCAAACCATTGCTGGTCATTTGCAGGAAAGAGGACACCATGGCTTTTTAAGTTTTCAGCATTCCTGCACTAATTATTTCTCATTTTTGAGGGCTTATCTACTTTCAGTCTTTGAAGTTCTGACCTTCAGTTTTTGTTGTTGTTGTTGTTTGTTTGTTTGTTTTAATAGTCTGGCCATAGGCTGGGCACAGTGGCTCATGCCTGTAATCCCAGAACTTTGGGAGGCCAAGGTGGGTGGATCACGTGAGGTCAGGAGTTCAAGACCAGCCTGACCAACATGGTGAAACCCCTTTTCTACTAAAAATACAAAAATTAGCTGGGTGTGGTGGTGGGTGCCTGTAATCCCAGCTACTCAGGAGGCTGATGTAAGAAAGACACTTGAACTTGGTAAGCAGAGGTTGCAGTGAGCTGAGATCGCATCATTGCACTCCAGCCTGGGAGACAAGAGTGAAACTCCAACTCAAAAAAAAAAAAAAAATGTCTAACCCCTTTTCTATAGGGGTATTTTGGTTTGCTGGTGGTCCACTCCAGTCCCTAGTCAGCTCAGATTTTCTAGTAGCTGGAGGTATCACCAGTGAAGGCTGCAAAATAGCAAATATGGCAGCCTGCTCCTTCCTCTGGGAGCTCTACTCAGGACCTGTTGCTGGCCTGAACACACCTGTAAGAGATGGCTGGAGACCCTGGTTGCGAGGTCTCACTCTGTCAGGAGGAACAGAATTGGAGACCCATTTAAAGAAGCAGTCTGACCATGCTTTCATAGAACACCTGTGCTGGGTTGGGGTACCATTTCCACCCTTGGTTGTCTTGCGCTTTCCAGAGCCTGGATACTGGAACTGCTAAGTTCCCCAAACAGCAAAGATGGCAGCCCACCTCTCCCTCTGGGAGCTCTGTCCCAGGAAGTTTTCAAGTCTCCATCAGCCAGAGTACATTGGTATGTGTGGCTGGAGGCCTCAGTTGTGAGATTCTGCCCAGTGAAAAGGAATGGGATCAGGTACTTGTTTAAAGAAGCAGTCTGGCCATGCTTTCATGGAGCAACTGTGCTGTGCTGGGGTACTGCTTCTGTCCTGGTTGGCTTGGGCTCTCCAAAGCCCACAGACTGTAATGGCTGAGTCACCCAAACAGCAAAGATGGTGGGCTGCCCCTACCTGCTCTCCGTCCCAGGGAGAATTCAAATCTCTGTCTGCTGGAGAATACTGGCAGGGGTGACTGAAGGCCTGGTTGAAAGGTCCCACTCAATGGATTGTGTGCCTCTCTTCCAACCTCAGCATTCAGTGACATCTTGTTGGTAGCTTGAAACTGACCATGGTGGAAGTATTTACACCACAGAAATCGGTAAATGCTAAAAATCAGGGCTTTTGTCTTGAGAGCAGCTGTAAAACATTTACCAGGCCAATACTGTTTTTAATTCAGTTTTTATTTTCATATCAATGATCATTGAACCTTTTAAAGTCTGCAGCTTGCTAAAAACTCAGGCTGAAAATCAAGTCACTGTCTTGACTTACAAGGCCTGGATAATGGTGAGAGGAAGCGCAGAGAGTTTGGTCTTCCCTTTACTTTGCTGTGGGACTCCAGGAGTACATTGCTATCCCTTCTCTAGACTGTACATGGTGTATAAAGGCTCACCTGAGCTATGTGTGGAGTAAGTTATCAATATGTACTCAGGAAAAGACTCTTCTGAACTTGCTCTACTTAAAACAGTGGTTTTCAAACATATTTTTGATCTTGTCCCCCAAGCATTGGAAATATTTAAGTGTACAGCACACACGTGTATGTACATGTATGTATATATACACACATATATGTATTAAACACACTATTACATATGTATACATTGGGATTGTATGTGCATATAACTTTATATTTAAGAATATGTTTATAAATTATATATGTTACTAATAAGTGTCAATTATACATTAAATAGAAAATTTTTAAAGGATGAAAAAGATGAATTAAATGAGTTATTAAAAGTTTTTTAAATTGTTCGACTTATTTTACTCTAAATATTATCCAACACATTATTAAATTTTAGTAATGTTTTGTGAAAAGATGCATTCTTTTTTAAAGTATGTGTTAATATTTTTTGATACTGTTATTTAAAGTCATGGCTCTAAGTTGATTTTATTTTGACACTCTTCGTAATGCCTCTCAGAACTGAAAAGCCACTTCACAAGATTCATAGATCACAAAGGAAATGGTGCATTTTTGGCTAAATTTGCCAAATTAGGTTACTCCTTTTTAATACCATTCACCAGTTATACTTCATTAAATTCAATATATATTTCAATGTATTTCGTTAAATTTGGCTTTCTTGGTGTTACATTTCCACCTTTCCTGATGGTAATCAGTTGCTCTTGCAAACTAGTCACATGATGGTATGTTTTTATATTTTTAACAAAAGATTTCAAAGCCTAATCAAACATCTTGTTTATTTTTTAAACTGAAAAAGTTTCGTTTCCATGGTTTTTAAATTTTGCTCATCTGAGTGTTACCTTCCCAATTGCTGTTAAAATTTTATTTTCACTTTGAAGGAACGGATCAATGATGTGTGTGTGTACGTGTGTGTGTGGGTGTGGGGGGGGTGTTTATAATATCTACTGGGAGATGTTCTGGGAGTCACTTCTTACCAAAGAAAATGTTATCAAATGTGCAATATTTATTTGCTTAAACATAAAAATGTGTATGCATCTTTCATTTTGAAAACTCTTCAAGTATATTGCTACAAGGCAATCAAATAACCTTTTTGTGGTTACAAAACACATGGGATACACATACATAAGCATATTCAAGCCTTTGTATATACATATACTTAATCATATCCACAAACATTTTCTTAGAAAACACACATTAATCACATATGCAAAGCATCTATCTATCTAGACACATATGTTTTGTGAGTACTTATATAAACACATATGATATCATATGTGTATACACAGAAAAACGTAACTCTATACACATTTATTATCCTATTGTAATCAGAATTGCATATGTACTCATGTCATTTACAAAAAATTTTGAACATAATTGTATACATCTAAATATCTGTAATGCTTTATGTACGCATACCTAGCTCTATAGCCATATATAATCCTTTACATATTATGCACATGCATATACATTTGGATAATCCTATACCTGATATAATGATGTTAAGTTTATAATAAATAATCTTAGCCTTACTCTGTGCATATGTGTGTATATGCACTACTTAAGATACTATAATCCATAAACTTACTAGGCAGCGGCATGCATAAACTGCATGTTGAATGCCCACAGATATGCAAGGGCACTACTCAGCCCTTCTCCACAGTGGAATTTCAACTCCCCTATAAGGGTTCTTCACACTTCACACTCAGGTCTGGCCAGCATAGGCCAACTCAGGGTGCCAGGTCTGCATTTAAATGTTATGTAGCTTATTTTATTTTATTTTATTTTATTTTATTTTATTTTATTTTATTTTATTTTCTTAGATTAAAAAGCAAATATAAATTAGGGTTCCAATATTTTCTTCCTACACCCCTATAGTTCATCGTGTGCCTCTGGCTTAATTGAACTCTATACCTAGCATGGCCTTTTGGCTGCCCTAGCCTGCCCATGTCACTCTAGAATAGCCTGACTCTGCCTTCAGTGCCTTGTAGCCATACATCTTCCAGGAACAGCTGCCTGGGAGATCAGCACATTTACCTACGGGCCTCCTGATCTGATTTGATGGAAATGACCTGTAGAGGCAATATTCCCAACATTTTAAATAAGAAGTTGATAAATTCAGCACAGAGAACCTACTGACAAGGAGGGGCGCTATGAATATGAACAAATAATTCAAAACAGAGTGGACACAAATGACAAATCAAATGGTGGAAATTAAAAAGTCAATTGAAATTGCATTATCTATTCTTACTGAATACCCACTTACATATGTTAGCTCGAATTTTCAAAATACCCCTCTTAAGCAGGCGTCATCTTTTCACTTCCAAAGGTGAGGAAACTGAGGCTTGGAGAAAGCTTAAATGATTTGTCTAAAGACCACATACCTGTCAAGTACCAGAGCTAGACTTCACCATCTAGGTCTGTGGCTTCAAAGCATACCCACTTCACCATTTTACATTCAACCGTGCTACCTTCTCCAGCAAAACACCATTTCATTTTTAAAGAAAATCAAATTAACGAAATTTACAAATTTGCTGGTCTGCAATACTAACAAACATTCATGAAACAGATGAAACAGGCCAACCTTATGAATGAGAGAGTAGATGAACTTAACTTTTCTGGACTATTTTAACAATATTAAAAAAATCCTTACAAAGGTCCATTCCCTATGTCCATTTCTAGGACTCTAGCATGTGACAAGAATTGTGCCACCTTTATACTTAAAAATAATAAGGTTGTTAAAATAATAAGCCTTATTAAAATTATGCAAACAACTTTCATCTGCAATGGTAATTGAAAGGGTTAGTAAACGATGCTAGATTTTTGTTCAGAGTATAATATAATCACTAAAAAATGTTCACAAGTGTTAAATATTAATGTTATATTAAGTGAAATAAGAATAGAAAATGGCACAAATAGCGCAATCACAACTTTGGAAATATATATATGCATACATACTGCGTGTGTATATACATGTATATATGTATATACTGGAAGGATGCATGCTGTGGCAATATATTTAAAGAAGGGAAGGAAACTTGCTATGATGATAGTAGAGTGATTTCTGTTTATTTTGCAATAAATATATAATCTGAGAAAATTAAATATTTATTTTTTATTTTATTTATTTATTTTATTTTGAGACAGGGTCTCTCACTCTGTTGCCCAGGCTGAAGCACAGTGGAGCAATCTTGGCTCACTGCAACCTCTGCTTCCCCAGTTCTCACGATTCTCTCACACCTGGCTAATTTGTTTTGTATTTTTTGGTAGAAATGGGGGTTTCACCATGTTGCTCAGGCTGATCTTGAACTCCTGACCTCAAGTGATCCATCTGTCTCCACCTCCCAAAGTGCAGGGTTTATAGGCATGAGCCACTGTACCCGACCTATTTTTTTTTTTTTTTTAAGTTGTGGGTTTGGAGGCAGAAAGATCAGGACTCCAATACTGAAGAATTTATTTAAACACACCATGCTTCAGTCTCCTCCTCTATCATGTGTGGGTAGAATCCTTCCCACATAGGGACTTAGGCTTATGGCACACAGAAAGTCCTCAAAAAGTGCAAGTTCCTCTTCTGTTTTCCCTTTGCAGTATCCTTAGTAGGACGCTTAACTTCTCAGGATACTCTGATGACTCATAGATACTCTGTTACGTGGTGGAAAACTCCATTACTTCTCTGCTCATTTAAAACAACTAAGGGGAAAAGCATCAAAATACCCAACCTGGAAACTGACCTCATTGACTGTCTTTTTATTCAAGTAGACTAACATAAGGTCACGAGCCCACTTCCCTAGCACAGCTTATGGTTCTTAATTATTTTTAGGAATATATTTAAGAATATTATATAAACAAGAATATATTGAAGACTATGTCAAAAATTATCCATTTCTCCTACATGCTCATAGCTGCCAAATTCTGCATGTAGTATCTGGGAACTCACAAGTGATCTTAAGTTTCCATAGGCCCCAGGTTGCAAAGCTTTGGAAATGGAACTCATTTCAGGAAAAAAAGGAGAGGAAGGACTATGGTGTCAGAAAGTGACATGCAGAGGAGTTCCCTTCCTTCTCCTTGGCCTTGCCCCTCAGCCACCAATTACTCAGATGAAGAGAGCAACTCAGAGAGTGAGGGGCCTTCTCAAGGAGCACACCATTCGAAACCCGTCATATTAATGCTTTCTTTCACAGCACTTCCTCTGCAACAAACTCTGGAGTCACAGCCTTTATGTGACAAGGAGTGATGATTATTAAACCACCGCTACTCTGCACTTTATTTAGAACAAAGCCTTCAGGTATTTCTAGGAGCGGAGATGCTACCTGAAAATCAAACAGGTCCAAGCATTCGTAATAGTGACAAGCAAATAAAAACAGTTCTTTGAACCTAAAACTCAAAGACATAGATAATGTGTAGAGTCAAACGAATGATCTATGCACACATTTATCTCTTACTATGATTTTAATGCAAAAATGTCCATCACCTCCTGTCACTCATATCAGAATCAAACACGTCTCTGAGGATGTGCTTCAGACAGAAGGTTATCAGAAGTTAGTCCAGCACTCATTTGAAAGTCTGTGTAGGTTAGTGATTTAAAGCAAGGATCAGTAATTTTGTTCTGTAAATGGCCAAGTAGTAAATATTTTAGGCTTTGTGGGCCATATGTAGTCTTGATCACATATTATCCTTTGGTTTTTGTTTGTTTTTACAAGTCTGTAAAAATATAAAATCCACTCTTAGCTTGTGGCTGTACAAAAACAACCATAATTTGCCTACCCATGGTTTTGGGTGTGAACTATAAACCCTGACTACTTAGGTTCAAATCCCTCCACTTCTAGCTTTGTTACCTTTGGTTAGATGCTTACTATTTTGTGCCTCGGGAAAATGGTGGAGGGGGGGGGGGGTCATATTAGTACCTCCTTCATTGAGTCTTGTGAGAATTCAATGATAAATGCATATTAAATATTTAGGACAGCAATGATATAATTAGCAAAATGCAGGCCTTAGCTTTTATCAATAGATTTGGGAGGAGGGTCCAAGCCTGGTTTGTTTCCCCAGGGTTACTCAGGACCTCCAACTCCCCTGGGGAGAATGGCCACTGGAAAAAGTCAACCAATTTTGCTTTTCTTGTGACTTATTGTACACAGGGAGGGATAAATACTGTGTGCTTAGAGTTTTAAAATAGTCCCCATATGCAAAGTGGGATAAAAATAGCTCTTACCTTACAGGGTTGTTTTGCAGAAAAAAATGGAATGATGAATATGAATTTGCTCATTATAATGTATAACTTTAGTTATTATCATGGAAGGTACCTGATGATTATAATTACCAATTAGACAAGAGTTTTTGGCAGAATGTTTTTCTGGATGATAGTCATGATGCAATATATTTTAAGTATGTTTAATTAGTTCATGTTTCTTTCTGTTCTTACTTAGACTCTGCACTTCCATAGAACGAGAAGGTCAGATTTACTCCTCAGTCTCAGCACTGAGCACATCACTGTGGCTGGATATACATACATACATACATATATATATGTATGTATGTATGTATGTATGTATAATATTAGATAAAATCACCTTCTTTCTAAGGGATAAAATATTTATGATTTATGTGTTTGCTTGTGCTTTCATTTACTGACATTTTGAAATCACAAAGGACTTGCAATTCAAGATGGCTGTCAGAATAAATGCATGCTGAACATTCAGTGTTCCCAATAATAACAGCACAAATAGGTGCAAACAAAATAAACCATCCATCCATATGCTGGAAAAATAAGACAAGGCTTCCTTGGTGGTTAAGAAAATGTAAGGATTCCTGAAAGGGGGAAGGCACACGGGATAGGATTGGAGAAGGAAACAGGCTTAGCAGGGAGCAGCTGTTGAGAAAGCTGGGAATAGCTCTGGAAGTGCTGCAAGCCTGGGTGCAGATATCAGAGGAGCAGAGAGGGGACTAGTCCAGGACAATCATCAGGGAGCCCGCACCACAGAAGAGCAGGATACGTTGTCTGTCTCCTGTGTTTCACCATCTTCACCACCCAATTGGTAACTCTAGGAGAAATGAAAAGACCCTGTACCCAAAAAAGTTGTACTGGAAGTACATCCCACATGTATAAAGTGTATGAAGTGTATAAAGGACACTTCAGACATGCACAGATTTAGAAAGTTAACCATCTACAAGTCCTCCCTGGTGAATTTCAGCAAAGCAAAAATAATATATGGAACATATTATGATACTTGTTTCAAAATAAAACAAATTGGCTGGGCGTGGTGGTTCACGCCTGTAACCCCAGCACTTTGGGAGGCTGAGCTGCGCGGATCACAAGGTCAGGAGTTCCATACCAGCCTGGCCAACATAGTGAAACCTCGTCTCTACTAAAAATACAAAAATTAGCCAGGCGTGGTGGCGTGTGCCTGTAATCACAGCCACTCAGGAGGCTGAAGCAGGAGAACCGCTTGAACCCGGCAGATGGAGGCTACAGTGAGCCGAGAGCACGCCACTGTACTTCAGCCTGGGCAACAGAGTGAGACCCCGTCTCAAAAAGAAAAAGAAATTATTATCATGAAAACAGTCATGACAGTCATGAACAAATAGTCCTATTCATACAAGATGAAATACAAATGACTAATAAATAGGTAAAAAGATATTCAACTTCACCAATAACAAAGGAATGTAAGTTAGAAAAAAGAAATGTAATTTTCACTCATCAGAGTAACAAACTTCTATCATATCAAGTATTGATGATGTTGTAAATAAATTGATACTCTTTTTTACAACTGAGTAGTATTTCATGGTATACGTATATTCTTTGTTTTCTTTATCCACTCATTGGTTGATGGGCACTTAGGTTGATTCTGTATCTTTGCAATTGTGAATTGTGCTGTGATAAATATACACTGTTTTGTAAGTATAAATTTTTGCAGCTATTCCACAGTACAATTTTGGCAGTGTCTATTAGAGTGAAAAACATATCTCCTCTGACTCAACAATTCATTTCTCAGTTTCTACCTTAAGGATGCACTTGCACGTGCCCTATATGAAAGTACAAGCATGTTAACTGCAGCAGTGTTAGTTACAGGCAAAACTGGAAATGAACATCAAACTGGGATAAGCGCACCATGGTAAGTCTGGACTATGTAGTACTTGCAAAAGATGCAGATAAGAGTACGTATACCAATGTGGAAAGGTCTGTGAAACATATTGTTCACTGCCAAAAATAACAATTCTAAGAAAAAGAAGTATAGATAACAAAATTTAGGTATAAAATCAACCCACATAAAAATATAGATCTTTGTATAATTGTATATCTCTCTACATGTTTGTATATGTTTTACATATGCATCTCTATCTATCTATCTATCTATCTATCTATCTATCTATCTATCTATCTAGAGATTGATTTCAATTCAAAGTAAAGTAACAGTATATTTGGATGCACACCAAACATAAGAGTAGCCTCCTCTACCAAAGGGACTCAAAATAGAAATCTGAAAAGCACAGAAAACTACAAAGGTAAAAATAAACAACTCTATTTCTATGATACCTTCTTTTAGCATTTTGCTGTACATCCTTCCAGCCATTTTTCTATATAGGTATAGAGCGAGTTGGAAGTCTTGATCTGCAGCAAAGGACCTTATTTTAGAGGTGAAAAATATATTAGTGTTAGTGAATAGATGTAGAAGAAATTGAAATCTGTAAACTCTGAGAATTCAGGGGATGATGTATGGATCACTGACACCTTGTGGAGAAACAGACAATGGGGAGATAAACTGTGAAATGTGCCCATTGCTGGAACTTGAAGAGTGGATGAGGAGTTTGATGGAATGATATGGAGGGTCCAAATGCCACTGAATCACTCAGGCACCCTCCTCCCCCAGTGACCTTAATGACGCCCTGTTTATACAAACGATAGCACAATGAGAAAAATGTAGATACAACTGGAGCAACCCACCCAGGAAAGTGTTCGGTAGAGTTTTGCAGAAGACAGGATAAGATCTAGAGGAGAAGAATTAGAATTATAAATACAGTGGTTAATTCTAGGCCCTACATGTGTGGGAATTTGGGCCAATTTTGCTTTTATATTTCCCAGGGGAAAAATGTCTATTTCAACTATATTTTCAAATTTATTATTATAAAGTTTTTCATAGTATTAATATCTTCTTGAAATTTTAAAACATCATATTTATCCATGTGTCAGGATTTTTTGGTTTTTAATGTTATTTGTTTTTTATCCTTCTTGATCCTATTTACCTAGGGTTTATCTGTTTTATGAGTCATTTCAAAGAACAAGCTTTTGGTTTTGCTGATTAAATCATTTCTGGGGAGGGGGAATGTTTTTCATTAATTTCAGTTTTTAGCTCATATTTTGTTCTTTCGAATTTCGTTGGGTTTATTTCCTGCATTTCCCTGCACTAATGAGATTTGGATTTCCTCTTCACTGCATTGCCTATACATTGCCTGGAGGCAGCAGAGCATATGAGTAATAAAACATACTGAGGATGAATGAGAAAACAACCTGGCTCCTGGAAGGAGAGAAACAAGATGGAGACTTCTCACAGAAACAAGGAGAAGGTCAGAGAGACCTCTGGGAGCATCTCAACTTTGAGGTAGCTGTTTGCATGAGGACAGTGCTCATCCTGAGATGTTAGTTTCGCAGAGTGGTGTTCACAAGGGAAATAAGCTAGATCATTACAGTCTACCTTTACACCAGGAAGAGGAGAATATTTGAGGCTTATATGGCAAGGCTTTCCTGCCCCTAAACTGTCCAGAGTTGCCTTAGTATTGATTATCTTAACTTAATTATTATCAAGTTTGCTGGTAATGCTTTTGTATTAAGAGTAAAAGACGATCCTTGAGAGCTGCAAACATGAGCCCAGAGATCCAGGAGATCAAGTTAATAATTCCGGATATCAAGAGATCCATAATTACTCAATTCCAACCTGTTTTCCTTTGATGCCTTAATCAAGGTTTAGTTATAGTTAACCTACTTTCAAATGCTGACTTCTACCCTCCCTCCAAGAATCACCGTGAGCATTTCCTCCGCTCTCTAAGTTTAGGAATTTAGGACTTTCCCCCAAGAGAGGCACTGTAGAGAACAAAAATATGAGATCTCAAAGACACTTGGCCATTTCAAATAGGAAAGAAAAATTTGCATCCAAACAGGACAAATATTTCACTTACTGTGAATGTAATCATTTTTCTGACTTTAAATTCCTTTTCCCAAGGGACTAAAAAACGTCTTCATTCTAACCTTTCAGCACTTGGAAGTTTTTCTCCTGCTTTAGTTTCCTGTACAACCCCTGGAAGAGTTTTCCTCGGCCCTGCTACCTGTTTCTTCCATCACTCTGTTGCTCAATGGACTGGTTTTTACATTAGTGTGTTTTGATAGCACATAACGGTTTCCTCAGTTACACAACAGACTCGGTGCCAATAAACTTTCTTCGAGGTAATGTAAAGCATATTTGAGCACAAGAATGATTGCATTTTCATGGCTAAAAATAAGCAGTTGCTTTTAATTTTCCATGAGAATGCTGGCTCTCAGCACAAGGGGCCACGTCCTACCTGGTGAACTCTTTATGCTAAAGTCATCACTACGTGGCTGGAAATGTGAAATTCAAGTTTTCATTATGTAACATAAAGGGAAAAGCCCACAGGCAAATCTCTCTTTAATTCCATCATATCGCTGCTCATGCACAGTGCTTTTAAAACAGACTATAACAAACATACCTTAACAGAGAAACAAGTCCTACCCTAGCTAATTTACATAAAAAGACTATCTTTATTTTTATAGTAATAAAAATAGCTAGGATTATCTCATTTCATCCTTATACCATCATTACGAAGTAGGTAGTACTATATTCACAAAAGGAAGTTAATCATTTCTTATATTCCCCAGACACCACAAGCTCAGGAGGCTGCATCAGCGTTTCTTATTGGAGGCATTTTCTTTTCCTCCAGATTTTGACTGTTAAGGTAGCTTTTCATAGCAACAAACAATTGATCAAGTCTATAAGGGCATTTATAAACCATCTACATCTACATTTTTTCTTACTGTCGATGGATTTAAAAAGCCGTTTCAAGATGAAATCTTAAGGGTCTTTTTCATGTCTTTTGAGGGCTGAGATATAACTTTGAAGTAGAGCCCAAACATGAAGATCATGAAAATGGCTTCTCCAAATGACGTGATCTTAAAAACTTGAAAAAGACAAAAAAAAAAAAAAAAAAAAAAAAAAAAAAAAAAAAAGAAGAAGAAGAAGAAGAAGAAAGAAAAACAAGAGAGAGAGTGAGCCAAGGGAACTTGAATCAGACAAACTTGGTTCAAAGTCATTATTCAACAAATGTAAGCTGTTATCATCTTGTCTCCATCATTCAAATATGTCCTATATAGATCCTCCATTAATTTCAAATATCTAATTAACTACACCATTAAATAATATGAAGGTGATATTTAGCAGGTCATTGGCTCAGACAGACTGTACCTCAGTCTCTAACAGAGAAGGAAAGAGAAGTAACATTTACTAACACCCACAGTATGCTTCATATTGTTGCCAGAAATTTCAAATGCATCATCTATTGATGCATGGAATCCTTTCAACATTCTTAGAAGGTAAGTGTTATCTTAAGTTTTCATTTTAGGAAAACGAAGCTGAGAGTGGTTAAGTATCTTGCTTAAGGTAACATTTATACCATGGAGAGGATCATTATAGTTGAACAGTTAAATACGTGAATTGAAGGCAATATTACAGATCCCTGCTACTCAAAATGTGGTCCACTGATCAGCATCGCTGACATTACCTAGGAGCTTGTTAGAAATGCAGCACCTCAGTCCTCACCTTGTCCCTACTGAAGCAGAAGCTGCATTTTTAACGTGGATCTCCTGGTGATTTCTGCAAACATTAAGGTTTGCGTACTACTGTTATAAAAGAGACCCAAGCACCCATATCCACTACCTCTGTCATTTTACAAGTGAGAAAATACACTTAAAAAGCATAACCACTTTATCAGCAAATAAATATTAACGTTTTAAAGTATAATATTTCAAAACTCATCATTTCAAGGCCACAAGACAGTTTTTCCCCCCAAAATTTGGTAGAATTTCCAAAATAAACGGAGCCAATAAGAACTAGCAAGTAACAAGATGAAAATATAAAGGTCATGAGGCCAAGGAAGAAACTTTTATTCAGAGGTATCAGTGGCTTTTAACTGCAAACTAAAATTGGGAGTTAAAAGGGCTCTCACTGAGTTACCCAAATGATACGTTAATAGTTAACACTGATTGAACGTTTAATCTGAGATGTATTACCTCATTTAATCCCCACAATGACCCTGTGAGTGAGGACTGGTATTGTTATTATTATCTGTTTTAGCAATTAGGATATCAACCATCCTATGAAAGGATTATCAAAGAACTGTCAAAATCACAGAGCTGGGAAGTTACCGAGTTGGGGCTGGAATCCCAGGCTTCCTACGCCAGGGCTGAGCTCATCACCATTGTGTTATTCTGCCTCATGACATAAGAGACATATTTAGGGAAAGCAGCCACCCAAAAGTAAGATCAAAACACAAGGGACCTGTAAGCAACTCCTGCACTGAAATAAGCCTAGGGGTGTGAATAGCAGAGGATGGAGAGCCTTGCTTCTGAAGGCCTTGGTCACACCCTCACACTGTTCAAAGCGGAAGAGACTCAGTAATTTTTTGTCATTGTATAAGATACTACTTATTTCTTTAAATCTCAGCTCAACCCCCAAAAATGAAAGTTAGTAGGAGAACACTTTTGGTTAATAAGAAAACAGAAAATAAAATTAAAATGGTAGATTCAGTTTCCTGCAATATCTCAGTTTTATGCAAAAAGAATGGTTCTTTGAAACGCATAAAACTTTTAAACATCCCAGAAATATCTATAAAAACATAAATTGTACTGTTTATCTTTCCTTTTATAAAATGGTACATGTTCATTATGGAAATTTTAGAAAAAAGAAAACTATGCAGAAAAAGTGAGAAATCCTTCATACTCATGCAACTGACAGAAACCACTTAGTATGTTGTTATACTGCCTTTCAAATTTATTTCTATATAGTTTTATTTTTGCATATTTTGGTTTATAGTCATATTACACATAAAATTTTGTACCCAATTTTTCCCTTTAACTTTATGTGTTTGGCATTTACCTCTTATTATAAACTCTGCTTGACAGCTCATTTAAAAGTGAGTTAGTAATTGCTTGAGCAGACATATAGCAACTTAAGCAATTTTTATCCCATCGATGAGATTTATAGGTTGTTTCTAATTTTTCCCCTTTGTAAAGAGTTCAGTGAACTGTTTGGCTCAAATATTTTTTGATTATATATCAGCTTGTTTGGATGGATGTCATTTCAAATAGTATAATTATTTGATGCATTTGCCAAATAGCTTTCTAAAATAATAATTTGGAAGCTCAGAGCACTATGCTCTCCCAATAATTCTCTAATAAATTTATCAAAGCCACAATTTTCATCAAGATAGCTCTGCATATAGATTCACTAATTACTGTTGTTTCCCTATCAGTGGTTCTACAGTTCAACTCGTTATGAAGATGTGATGGTTAACAAGAAACTGATTAAGTTTGTATCTGTGGATTAAATAGCAGCAAGACTCTAGATATTTGGTCTGAATAAAATAAGGATGCATTTCTTTTGCATTAACTGATGATATTTGTTTAGCTTGCCTTGTATGTTAAGATTTTCCTAATTCATTAGTAAGAAAGGTTTCACACATACACATACTCTTCATTATAGAAATTTGTAATAAAAATTCCAAGGAGCCCCTCCATTTCATTTATTACTATTTTATCTAATTTTATTATAGTTTCCAGAAAAAAAATTAAATTTCTTAAAATAGAGGTTAAATGAGTAACAGTCTTTCAAAAGCCAGTTACTGGCAACCCCGTAATTTTTGCCACTACTTATTTAGCCTTTGCAACTCTTTAAAAAAATACAAGGAATGCAAGTTTATTGTAAAATAACAAAAATAAGCATTAATAAATGAGTAGAAGCAATCCATAATATTATAATTCAGAAATAAATAACTAAAATTGTATTACATAAATTCCAGATATTTTTATGAGTACCTAATTATATGTTTGATTTTTAAGTATAACCATTCTCTCTATATATTTTACAGCTTTCTTCACTTAAGAGTATGTAGTTATGAAAATATATCAATGCACATAAGTATGTTTTGTAATATAATGAGTACATGATACAATGTATAGACATCCCACTATTCATTTTATCCATTGCCTATTGCTGGACAGAAATTATGCTTTTCTTATTTACTTGTAACTTTGCACTAAGTGGCTTTATTCCTAAATTTTTGCAACATGCTGCATTATTTTCTCAGGCAAAATTCCTTGAAATATAAATACTGTGTCAGAGAGGAACCACATTTTAAAAAATCAACAACAATATTTAAATATCCAATATCTTTTAGCTGTTGAAAATTAGCAAATAGAAATAACCAAATGAAAAAATACCAAAAACAATAATAATAATTCTACCACATGCACATAACCATGTCTGGGTTAATACTTTTTTTCCCATATCTTTTCTCTTTACCTTTATGTAAATATGTTTAATATAATTTTTCTTATATATCAATCTCTCTATACATTTCATATATATGTATATATATCTACCCACAAAAAAGGCATTTTTAACAGGCTTACTACATAGTGGATAATTGCAAATACTTATTGAATTAATGAATAATTGAATAAAAATTAGATAATTTTGTAGATGCTAGATTATAACCTAATATTTTTACTTAAAATATCTTTGACAACTATTCATGTTAATAATTTTCACCCACAACATTTCAATAATGATTTAATGGAATTTATAATGTACAAATAAGCCATCCTGGAAATAACAGAACAATTAAGACAAAGCATACCAAAGCTAAATTCATTGGAAAATTTAGAGCACTAACTGTATTTATTGTAAAATGAAAAGGAATTAAAATAATTGAAATCAGTACTCCATAGATGTCAGAGAATGCATAATTAAATCAATATATGAAAAAAGGAGCAAGGACTTAATAGCAACATAGACTTTAATAAATTGGAAAACCAACTAATTTAGAGTATACACAACATACAAAAGCTGGATCTTTGAAAAACAAAACAAAACAAAAGAAGCAACTCCCCCAAATAAATAGAATAATCAGAAGAACATGACCATTCTGAGTTCTGAGTTCTAACATAAAAACCTTAATTAAACACAAATACACCTTAGGAAGGTGGCTATAACCCAAGATGCAAATGGGATTACAAAATCATAAGAGACTACCATATGGAAATCTATGCTAATAGATTTGATGATTTTGGTGAAGCATATGATTTTCAAGGGAGTTATAAACTAAAATTTATTTATGAGGAAGAAAAAAACCTGAATAGACCAATGACTTTGAAAATTTAAGAAACCCATCATTGAACTAACTCTTAGGAAAAAAAACAGCCAGACAGTCTCATAGGTGCAATGTTTCAACTCTTCAAAGAATGAATGATTTTTCTAATACTTAAACTCTTGCAGAGAATAGGAAATTGTCATCATTTTGTGCAGCTAGCACTAGTCTCATAGAGAAATCTGACGAAGATAACCCAAAGGTAAGAACCACAGACCCGTTTAGTTTATGAAGATAAACACACAGACTATAGATAAAATTATTTGCACTCAAACACTAAATTAGAATAAAACATGATGACCAATTATATTTTATTACATGATTTTAAAGAGGATTCTACATTGTGAAATATATTAAACACTGGCTATGCATTATCATCACTATTATTTTGCAATATTCTGGAAATAACAATAGTGCTATGATACTGAGAGATCCTAGATTTAAGTGGAAACTTTTTCTTAATTCTATTGTCACAGAATCTTGAGATCTCACATGGAGGAGTCAAGATTATTTGAATGAGTTCTCTGGATTCAAAAATGTCTCAACTAGGGGTAAAGTTATCAGTAGCACACGTATTATAAGCTAACTTGATAATGCTTATGTCGTTTATAATATAATCTGTGTTTTGACAGTGATAAAGGAAGACTATTCATTGCACTTCATTGAGAGAGAATATTTTTGTTTCTCTTCAATAATAATTGTTCAAAAAAAATTTAGGCAAGTTTTGCTTCTTATAATGGTGAGAAAGCTTTTTTAGACTAACTGTCCCCCTCCTCACTGAGAGGTGAAGCCAGCTGGACTTCTGGGTCGGGTGGGGACTTGGAGAACTTTTCTGTCTTACAAGAGGATTGTAAAATGCACCAATCAGCACTCTGTAGCTAGGATTGTAAAATGCACCAATCAGTGTTCTGTGGCTAATTAGAGGTTTGTAAAATGTGCCAATCAGTGCTCTGTGAAAGCGCATCAATCAGTGCTCTGTGGTTAGCTAGAGGTTTGTAAAATGGACCAGTCAGCACTCTGTGAAATGGACCAATCAGCGCTCTGTAAAATGGACCAATCACTGCTCTGCAAAATGGACCAGTCAGCACTCTGTAAGATGGCCCAATGAGTGCTCTGTAAAATGGACCAATCAGCGCTTTGTAAAATGGACCACTTAGCAGGAGGTGGGCGGGGACAAATAAGAGAACAAAAGCTGGACACCTCAGCCAGCAGCAACCACCTACTTGGGTCTCCTTCCATGCTGTGGAAGTTTTGTTCTTTTGTTCTTCGCTAAATCTTGTTGCTGCTCACTCTTTGGGTCTGTGTCACTTTTAAGAACCACGACATTCAATGCAAAGGTCCCCAGCTTCATTCTTGAAGTCAGCAAGACCAAGAACCCACCGGAAGGAACCAACTCCGGATATACCGCCACAGATAACAATTACAAACTCTGGACATAATACTTCTTAAAAACCAATTATTTGAAGATATTGGAGCATGACAAAATGTGGAAAGAAACTGGAGAGGATTGAACTCTTGAAATAATTGAACTCCACTCCCTGGATGAGACCTTTTTAGATGACTTTTCCCCTGAGGTACTTTCCAGTTCATGTGACATCTCAAACAGTATTATTAGCATGTGGTGTCAAGAGATGAAGTTTGGTGCTGCCAGAGTGGCTGAAATTTAAAGAGGGGAATCCTAGAATGAAGAGAGCCTCAGAGAAAGTCCCCAAATTAGCTTATAGACACCCTTTAAACCTTGGCCAATCCAAATTGCACATGCACAGGGGAGACTTCAGGGGGCTCACCAACAATAGCTGGAAGGCTGAAAGAACTGTGCAGAAACTTTACCTACTGCCTACCACAGGAGATCCAGTTTGGAGTTTGTGGCCTGTCAAAAGTTGAAAGGTTTACCAAACGACTTGGGCTTTCCATACACCTGTTTAGTAAAGTGAAACACCAAAAATCCTCAAGTTACGGTGATTTGACAGTAGTTTATCTGCCAGAAAAATAACCAACACCTTATGGAGGAAGACATAGAAATCAAAATCTCTGTATCATCCACAATGTCCAATATGAATATAGATATGGAAAGAAAATATAAAGTGTAGACTCATAATAAAAAAATAGTCACCATAAGTTGACCTTAAGATCATTCAGATGTTGGAATCAGCTCACAAAAGACTGTAAAGCGGCTGTTTCAAATGTATTAAGGAATTTTGATTGGGATTAAATTGAACATATATATCAATATTAGTGATATGGGATCTTTGGGTGTCATTTTTATGGCCGAAAACCTTTGTAGCCGGTGGTGCCTTTGCCTGAGTTTTGCTCAGGCCCACTGGGTTCGTTTTGCTCACAGCCTGGGAGGCTGTGCTTGGCTTATGCTACCGACCTGGGTCCTATGCCTATCAAGGGCAAGTCAGGCATGAAATGGTGAGAGGTGTGTAAGTGAGCATGGGGTCCGGCCACTGCCTTCAGTCAGCTATACTGGCTGCTGCAGTGGGGTGGTCAGCTCCAGGTGCCACCACAGGCACCAGCTCTCTGCAAGGCCGTGGCCAGACCAGGTGCACCACAAGCAGCTTCCATGGCTGGCCCAGGGGAACACAGTGGCACCCAGAAGCTTGGAGATGCCAGGAACTGCAAGGCCCCAAAGAGAGAGTCATGGCCCTGGCACAGGGAGCTCCCAGGTATGGGCTCCCCAAAGGGCCACAGCTCTTATCTCCTCTTCACCTTCAATGTGGCAAGCAAGGGGCATGTTTCAGCTCTATTGGTGTTACAGCTCTTTTGGCTCTGCCACTTGATGGGTCCTGAGTTCCTGTCCTGCAACCAGGAAGAATGAGGTATGCAGACAAGTGGGGGAGGTGAGCAGGATAAAGAGGAGCTTTACTGAGCAATAGAACAGTTTATCTCCTGCAAGGGGCAGCTCCTTTCCACAACCAGGATGTCCCAACGAGTGTTCAGCTCCTAGAAGAGGAGACCCATGAGTGGGTTGCTGCTTTCCGTAGGCAGGTCATCCCATCATGTCTGCACCTCTCAGCAGAGAGGGGGTCCTGGAGTGGGTTGCTCCTCTCTGCAGGCAGGTCATTCCATAATCTCTGTAGCTCTCAGCAGAGAGGAGGCCTGGGGGTGGGTAGCTGCTTTCTGCAGCAGGTCATCCTGACATCTGCCCAGCTCTGGTTGAGCCTGGGGCTTTTATGGGCCTAAGAGGGGAGGAAGTACATACCAGTTGGTCCACGGGTGGCCATGAGTGGGCCCAGAAAAGGCTACAAGTTCCCACTCCAGTCCACGGGACTGGCAGCCTGGCCCCAAGCCTTCATGTCCTCCCTGGCCTGACGGTGGGCTTCTCTGAGGACTTGCCCCCTTCTGCCCAGGAGCCTGTCTGCCTCTCACTGCTGTTCATGGTGCCCAGGCTGTTCATGCCAAGAGATGCCTGCAGGCCAGCGCTGAGTTGACCTCAGTCCCTCCTTGACTTTCCTCCCATGCTCATCAGATCCCAAAGTCCAGAGGGGGTGAGGAAGCAGGGGACTGGTGTGTCAGCACTGCCTTGAGCATGCACACACCTGGCCAGGCCGTAACAGCACCCAGGCTCAGCCCAGCCTTTGCTCTAAGATCAGAGCAATCACTGACAGCAGGCAGAAGCCAGGCAGTGGAAGCAGGTACTTGCAAGCCTGTGAGAATAGGGGAGGCCTTCATGGGCCCCCAAAGTGTGGGAATGCCTGGGTCCACAGCCACAGTTTAGGTGGCTGCAGCTGTGACCGGGAGGATAGGGCTTCTGTCTGCTCCCAGGCCCCAAGAGCACAGGGATGTCCAGGTCCACAGCCATGGCTTGGTTGGCTGCAGCAGCACCCTGAGAGCTTCTACCCCAAGTCAGAAAGGGCAGAGATCATGCTTGTCCCTGGCTCCTGCTTGTCCCTGGCTCCTGCCTGCTCCACAGAGTGTGCAGTCCTGGCTGCACCTCCCTGCTGCAGTCAGCATGATGGCAGTGGCCACTCCAGGTGGCCCACCACTGCCATCATTTCACATTTATAAATATGGCAAATATTTCAATTTATTTACATATGAGCTCATGGCTTTCAATAGAGACACATAGAAATACATTTATATATACATACCAACAACATACATGCATATGTATGTATACATTATTAAGCTCTGTCCATTGAAAAGGCCTAGAAGCAGTGACATATGAGAAGCAACCTTGGTTTTTAAATATTATTCTCTATGATAAGGGGCTAGTTTGAGAAGAGGCTGATTCCAGATCTGGGCAAGAAAATTTCGTAATGAGCCTAAAATATGGTATTGTGACAAAAAGCAAAGAACTGCTCAAAGTATTATGAGGACATTTAAAAAAGACATAGCAACTAGCTTGAAGGAGTCCTACTTCCCAAGTCTGGCAATTCGAGAATCAAAACAAAGAATGATAATAATGCATTACAACTCATTCAATTAAATAAGAATCTATGATTACACACACACACACACACCCCCACACACAGAGATAGAGAGAGAGAGCGAGAGAGAGAGAGAGAGAGAATGAGAGAAAGAGACGGATGGAGAATAACCTGCAGCAGTGAAAACAATGAAAGGAAGAGTTGTCTCTGCAGAGGAGACAGGCTGGGAAGAGGCACGGAGGAGCTTCCTGGGCTGATGGAAGTGTCTATGTATTGAATATAGAATAAGGACTAATAAATATAGAAGAAATGATGTCAGAAAATCATCAATGATGCAAAGCATTATAGATGAAAACATGATAATGAACAGAATAGTTACAAAGACATTTCTTATTTATCACAAAGGAAAAATTAGTAACTTCACAGTGGTGAAATCTGGAAGATATCAGTTAACAACATCAATATTGGGACAAGCCCCAGTGTGTATCTCCTGATATGATATACCAGTGAGGACACAACATAATTTCCATAATATTCTTGTCAAAAATAACTAATGTGAATCCAATCATGATAAAACACCAGACAAACCCAAACAGAGAGATATTTATAAAATAAATGATCTGTGCTCTTAAAAAACAAAAGGTCACTCATTAAAGCATTCAAAAACATAAATAGGGGAAAGGACACCCTATTCAATAAATGGTGCGGGGAAAATTGGCTAGTCACATGCAGAAGAATTAAACTGGATCCCTATCTCTTACCATATACAAAATTTAATTTAAGATGGATTAAAGACTTTAATCTAAGACCCGAAACCATAAAAATTCTAGAAGAAAACCTAGGAAAAACTGTTCCAGACAATTGGTCTAGGCAAAGAATTTATGACTAAGATCCCAAAAGCAAATGCAACAAAAATAAAAATAAATAAATAGGATTTAATTAACCTAAAAAGCTTCTGCACAAAAAAAAAGAAATAATCATTAGAGTAAACAGACAACTACAGAATGAGAGAAAATATTTGCAAATTATGCATCTGACAAAGGACTAATATCCAGAATCGACAAGGAACTCAAACAGATAAGCAAGAAAAAACTAATCCCATTGCAAAGTGGGTAAAGGATATAAATAGACATTTCTCAAAAGAAGACATACAAATGGCCAACAAACATGAAAAAATGTTCAACATCACTAATCATCAGGGAAATGCACATTAAAGTCATAATGAAATACCACCGTACCCCAGCCAAAATGGTCATTAATGAAATGTCAAAAAACAACTGATGTTTGTGTGGATGTGGTGAAAAAAGAATGCTTATACATTGCTGCTGGGAATGTAAATTGGTACAACCTCTATAGAAAACAGTATGGAGATTTCTCAAATAACTAAAATTAGATCTACCATTCAATCCAGCAATCCTGCTTCTAGGTATCTACCCAAAGGAAAAGAATTCATTATATAAAATAGATACCTGCATGTATATGTTTATTGCAGAACAATTCACAAATGCAAAGATATGGAATCAACCCAAGTGTCCATCAACTGATGAGTGGATAAAGAAAATGTGGTATATGTATACTGTGGAACACCACTCAGCTATAAAAAAGAATGAAATAATGTCTTCTGTAGCAACTTGAATGAAACTGAAGGCCATTGTTCTAAGTGAAGCAACTCAGGAAGAAAACCAAATACTACATGTTCTCACTTATAAGTGGAAGTTAAGCCATAGGTACACAAAGGCATACAGAGTGGCATAATGGTACTTATGCCACTCTGGCATGCCATACTTCTGAGTCTTTGAGACTCAGAAGGAGGAAGGGTGGGAGTGGGATGAGGGATGAAAAACTACCTATTGAGTGCCATGTACATTACTTGAGCTATAGGTGCACTAAAATCCTAGACTTCACCACTATACGATTGATCCCTGTAACCAAAAACCTCCTGTTTTCTTAAAACTATTGAAATTTAAAAAATGAAAAGAAAATGCCACCCATGAAAGACAAAGATTGAGGAAATGTTCCAGATGAGAGAAGACACACGCAAGACATGACAAGTAAATGCAATTTGTGACCTTGGATAAGATCCTGGATTTGGAAAATAAAAAAGCTATAAAGGACATTATTGAAACAATTGATCAAATCACCCTATGGACTTTGTATTAGAAAATGATGTTATATCATTATCAAATTTCTTGGTTTTAATAAATGTTCTCTAGTAAATTATTGTTCTTAAGAGTTACCAAAATTTAACCAATTTACTAATGGTTTCAAAGAATAGTAAATTGATGAAAATCAATAGTTTACATTTTAAAGGGTGTACATTTAAATGTAAGGGTGTACACTCTTACATTTAAAGGGTGTACATGAATGTGTTGCACTATTTTTTGCAACTTTTCTGTAACTTTCAAATTTATCAAATTAAAATGTTATAAAATTTAGCACAAAGACTGTGGGCAACTGGAGTTTTTAAATAAAGTTAAATATATACCTACTCTATGACCCAGGATTTCCACCCTTAGATATTTACCTAAGAGAAATGAAAACATGTTCATTGTTTTGAACATATTTTCAAATAATGACAATAGGCATCCTAAAGAGTTGTCCAGAAATATTTACTGCAGCTATATTTATAATAATAAAAAATTTGTAAACAACACAAATGTTCACCAACAGAAGAATGAATTAAAAAATTTGATATAGTTACACAATAGAACACTACTTGGCAATAAAAAGGAAGGAGCTAATGTGTGAGACAATCTGGTTGAATCTCAGAAACAGTATATTTAAAATATAAGCCAAAACCAAAAATGACATACCATATGATTCCATTTACATGAAATAGTAAAACAGGCAAAATTAATCTGTAGTGGTAGACATTAGAACAGTGGTTGCCTATGTGTGGAAGAACCTTCTGGCATGATACAAATGTTCTATTTTTTTATTGTGGTGCTCACATGAATATATGTAACTCATAGAACTATATAATTAATATCTGTGCATTTCGATAGATGTAAATGATACCTCAGTTTTAGAAAGTAATCTAGAAGTGTAGCATTTTCCATATTCAGGAAATATAGCAGATAATGACAACAGACGTCCTAAATTCATTACATATTCTTAAGATATTACCAGACAAGTCTAGTCTCTGAATTTTTTACTTACATCAAGATTTCAAAGAGTTTCTAATTCCCAAGATTGAAGATGATCCCCTGAGCACTAATAGGAAAGAAAAAGGAACAATTATAGTAATTTGACATGATTCCTGGAAAATAAACACAAAATCCATTGAAAACTTGTTAACAACAGTGACAATTAAGGAAGCCAGTTACAAAATGACATTTTAAGAAAGTATATAAAATAGAAGCTATCAAGATATGAGGGAAAAATATACATATAACAAAATATAAAATATTTAGCAATAAATTTAAAGGAAATATATAGAACACATTTAAAAAAAACTATTAAACTCTATTAACAGGCATAAAAGAATAGAGAAACAACGTTCCTAGATAAAAAGAATCACTATGGTAAGAACACCAATTCTCCCTAAATTAACATAGCAATTACCTTGCTAATCAAGCTATCAATGTGATTGTTCTTTGACCTTCCTACAATTATTATCTGTATCAATAAAGGTACAATGAACCTGTTACCAGACTATTATAGACCAATAGAAGAAAATAGAAATCCCAGAAACAGTTCTAACTAGATATTTGGATTCAGAATATGATAATTTTACTCTTTCAAAAAGTGCAAAGTGGATAAAGGATAGGGCTTCCCAGTATATATTGTTGGAACAACTGGCTATTTAAGAAGAAAATAATAAATTGAGATTCCTACAGTCTACCCTGCCATAAAATAAATTCCAGAATGGCTGAAAGTCAAAGATAAGTATAAAAGCATCAAAAGAATAGTTACACAATTTTATACAAAATTGAATATTTATACAATTTTAGACTACAGCAAAAACCATATCAAAAACAGAAATAATGTTTTCTGACATAACTGAACATTGATAGATTTGAATATATAAAAATTATATTTCCATAGGTTTAAAAATGTAATTAAGTGCAAAAAACAAACAAACTGGAAACAATTTGCGACATCTATACTAGACAAAGTACATTAATGTTTTCAATACATAAACATATTTTCCAAACCAAACAGATGCACGCATCTCGAACCTGGTTTCTCAACCCGGACACTACTGACACTTTGGGCCAGATAATTATTTGGTTTGTGGGGCTATCCTGTGCATTTTAGCAGCATCCTTGGCTTCTATTCGCTAGTTGCCAGGAGCATCCCTTCATCGTGGCGAGCAAAAATATCTCCAGACATTGCCAAATGTCCCCCAAGAAGACAAAATCACTCCTAGTTGAGAACCAGTGGTCTAGATGGAAACATTCATAATTTTTCTCTGCAAGGTGGGACTGGCCTGGGGGAGGTAGATTTGAAAAATGGATACCTCAATCTGTCTTCTAAGTTTTTATCCTTACAATTCTGCAGGTGTTAATGTAGTTCCATTAATTGTAATAACTAAGATTTAATTGGTTCTTGCCCCTCTCATTCAGACAAGACCTCCGCCCTCTGCAAACATCTTCCCAGGATTACGGGAAGTGCCCGAGATGTAGTCACGAGTGTACCCCAGTCAGTTGGCTTCTGTGGGACTCTGCCGCTGCCCCTGCCTCCACTTTTGTGGTTCATTCCTAACTCCCATGGAAGTTAGAGCGCTTTCGTGGAACCCTGCAGTTCTTTCCAACATGCAGCAGACACCAACCACAGTCACCTGCAACCACAAATCAGCAAAGCCCCACAGCCCCGAATCTCCACTGAGGTTTGTAATGAAGTGGGACTTCAAGTTTAAGTCTTTCTCCGAGGCTATTACAGCCTGCCAGTAGGGGCTGTCCATCTGCACTGCTCAAACCATTATGCTCTTTAACTGTTTTCAGTGTAAGGTTCTTTACGCTTTGTTAGTAATCTCTTGCTCTCCGGAGCCCAGAGAGTGACAGATTCTTGATAGACTCCTATTCACTCCTCCTTGCCTCTCTCTGTGCTGAGAGGGCTTCTCATTGGCTCAGGTGCATCCCCTGTGCTGCTTCTCCCCTCAGGATACCCTCTTTATCTAGAGGTTTCTCCAAGGAACCTGCCCGCCTCACTCACCTGACAAGCTAAGAATTGTCTGAACTGTCTTTAAATTCAAGCCAGGAGCCTAGAAGTAGTCCTAGAAAAACAAAACAAAACAAAACAAAACAAAAAACAACTGGAAAAAAATACATGGAGAGGTTAACAGGAGGGCTCCTTGGAGAGACGGTTAATTTCGGGGCTGGCCTGGGAAGGATGAGATGAGGCTGAAGCACCTTGCTGTGCCAGAACGTCAGGACATGCTCAAAGAGTGATGAGGCCAGGGCCTGATGGAAGAGGCTTCCAACGACCAAACCTGCCAAGGTTTGAGCACCAAAAAAACAGCAATAGTGATTCTATAACCCGTGAGAATAAAAGAATCAGAGTCCATGATAACATAAGTAAGTAAATAAAGAGAAATAAATAGAAAGCTCCTTTTTACAGTAGAATTTCAACTAATAAATATCCAAGAGATAATGGGGAAAATGTTGAAGTGGTTTATCGCATAGATGAGACCATGGACTTTTTTTCCTTTTTTCTGATCACCCTTTCTAATTATTTTTATTTTTTGCAATGAATAATTGCTTGTATAATAAAAATGCAAAAAGTCACCTGCAGTAGATCGCCTGTGAAGATATATTCTTATTGTATCTCTCATGAGCGACATTTGTCTCCTACTTTTATGCTAATGAATTTTTGATAGGCCCTATCTTGCATTTCTTTTTCCTGTTTACATATTTTAGAAAAAGAACAGGACAGGTGCTTCCCAGCAGGGCCACCCTGCACAAAGGCACCCAGCAGGCCGCAGAGTAAGGCTGAAAGTTAACCCCTGATCTTTGTGTTAAGCTATGATGACTGGTGCAGGGTTGCATCTGCCCATAAGGCCACTGTTTTCTAACTCACACATGATTCTGTCCTAGCTACTGTGTCCTTCAAAACAGTCTGTGTGGGTTTACCTGGTTGCTGCTAGAATTCTCCTTTTTGGTCTCAAGGTCAAAGCCTGGTGGCATAAACAGCACTGCCTGTTTAGCCATGCGTCACTAAAGGTGTGAGGAGGTTGAGATCAAGAGCAGTCTAGTTAGGAAGTGTCATCTCTTCAAGTTTTCTCCCCTGGGTATGTTGAACACACAGGGCATAAGGTCACCTTCCTCATCTGGTTTTCTCGTTCTCTATTCCAAATACATGGTGGTGACTGTAGCCAGATTCTTGCTGCTCTCGGGGATGGGTGGAAGGATGTCCAGTTGCTTTAGGAAACTGTTATTCCATTACTGAGAAGCCAGGCCAGCTCACAATTTAAACTTTCTGTTTCATGAAGATTGCTTGTTCCTTCAGAAGTCACTGACAAATGATGGTCCCTGCTGACAATGAGGTAGCTCTGCATCTTTTCCCAGAACCGCTCTGACAGGTAACCCTTGCCTCTTTCTAATTCAGAGATGTTGGTGAAATACTCCTCTGGTCCATTTACTCTGGATCACTTTCTAGGAAAGAAAAGTGATGAGTCAGTTCTTGACAGTGTGCCTTCAGTGTGATCCCCCTACATTCCGGAAAACAGCAGTGCCTCAAAGCTGATTGTCAATGCTACTACAGACTTTTTCTCTATTTGGGGTTTCTATTGATTCTTTCCATCATTATCTTTTCTAAAAGGGCAGTGTAGAAAGGGGAATAGTTGCACAAAGGGGTATTTTGAGAAGAATTCGACTTTAGATGTGTGCTTCTAGAAGACACTGGTGGAGAAACCACTTCTGTGGGAGTGGCCTCTAGGGTGAGAACTCAAGGTGCCAACAGCACCTACATAAAGCAAGACACCAGTCATGTGCCACTGCACTGCCACCAGGAGACAGGTCCTGCTTGTGTTGATCCCTGGTGACATGACTGGAACCAAAACAAACAAACAAACAACCTTAAAGTAGGTAAAGATCTTGATGGTGGCAAATGGTGCCAATCCAAGAAGAAACCTGATTCCTAATGTCAAATGGATACCCTGACCCTACCATCTGAGGGTCATTGTCTTTCCCCGTTGAACAAAACTACAATCCTTAACTCCAGTATTGATTTTCTTCTATTCTAGGCCCTGAGTTCCTTTTGGGTCAACTGCAGCTGCAACTCTACAGAGACAATAAGGATGTGTTTGAGGTGCTGAGGGAGGAGGAGGATGGAGTGACAAGGTGACAACATTCAGCCAGGCGCCCCCAAAACATGGAGGCAAGAGAAAGAGAATGTGTCCAAGTGCAAGGTCTGCAGGTGGTGCAGGGCAGCTACCAGCAGGGCCCATTTTTATGGGATTGTGTAAGGTGATTCTGGAAAGGCAGGCAGCAGCTACAACATGAAAGATCTCTGGACTGTGTCTATATATGATAAGAAGTCAAAGAAGTATCTCTAAAACAAGAGGAGCAAAGAGAGCTCATCCTGATAACAGATGGAGGGTTAGGCTTGCCTAAGTTTACAGAAGTAGGTAATGACAGGGCTAAGAGAGAACTCAGCTCATTGTAATTCAATATTGCTTATCTTTCTCTTGTGCTTTGCAGTGTGTGTGTGTGTGTGTGTAGGGAGGAAGGGTGAGATTGGCAAAAGTTGAGCCAGATTATACTCATTAATTAGTTCAACACCCATTTTGCTGAGAGCATACCGTGCCCACAGTGCTGAGTTGAGCAGACTTAAGAGGTGATATGAAAAGAGCAAAAGTACTTAAAAATCTGGGAAAGGATATCCATCCCTGGTGCATTGGCTTTGATTATTCCTCAGCTATATAAACATCCAAAGAGATGACCTCATATATTCCACAGGCATGACCAAAGATTATGGCACAGATGTTCTGAAATAAACAATGTTAGTGAAAGCACATAGCTGCACAGTCCCGTAATGGTCCCGAGAAGAGCTTAGACCATTTTTTAAAAAAAACATAAACCACAAGTTAAGGCTAAATCAGAAAGAAAATAGAAACCTTTCTTCATCTGCTCTGTTCTTGGTTTCATGTTTTATGGATGGCCTGGGAAGCCCTCTGCACGCCTTTCTCAACTAAGGAATTTGTGGAAGTAGAATTTCTTCTGTTGACAGGATTCTGCTGAGAACTGAATTTTCTGCTGTTTTCATTACTCTTTTCTCAGTGTTTCACAGTTCTGTTTTTTTTTTTTACAGCCAGATTTCCATTTGATACTGGTTGTGGTTACACTAAAAGTAACATCTATGGCCAAATGCTTGGAAATTTTACATTTTCGACGCCCAGATTTTTCCTATACTTCACAGAGGGCAAGGGTTATGCCCTATTTTTCCCAGTGTCCCACAGTGGCCAGCACAGATGACCACACATAATAAATGCTTTATTATCAGCACTGCTGTATGCCTCTTTGGAACAGGATGCCCAAGGTGATGACTGCAGAAATGGATGAATTGGAGCAGGACTTGCCAAGACAGGTACGACCCCAGAGTGGACTGGTTTCATTCCGAAGTAAAATCAGGAAGGGAGTCTCGGTTCTGATTAATAACATTCTGTCATTGAGGCTAGTGGGGACTCAGAATCATATTTAAATTATTTAGATAAAAAATTGTACTAGGGAACAAATTCATACCTCTAAAAGTTAAGAACGTAGTTGCCACTGTGACCTGCTGGTATAAGCTGAGATCAGCATAACCTTCTCACTAGTTGAGACATTAGTTCATAAAAAGCTTTATTCATGCAAGGAAAATGTTCTTAAAAATATTTAATGTAATTCACATAATTCATAAGGAACTACAATTACAAAATCTTTTTATTAGTTATTTTATATTCTGCAAAGGTACAATTCTGGAATATTAAAATAGTTTCCCAGAACTGCCTCAGGGGGAAGTATTTTTATTACCTAGCAAAGAAACCTGATTTTAGACCAGGGTATTTCTACAGAACATTTTCATGTAACTATTTCTCAATAGCTACATAAAATTATATTCATTTATATCATAACAAAGGTATACAAAGACCATAAAAATAGAAGTACTGATTCCAAATAATTTACTACTAAAATTTTGCAGACGTCACTCAATCTCAATTTACTATTATCTCAGTCTCCCTGTCACAGGGGCATGATCAACCATGTCACAGTGATGAAGAAAGTGGAACTCAGGGATGTTAAATTACTTGCCCAAGGAAACATGTACTAGGTGGGAAAATCTAGATAAAAAACCATGACTGAAAACCTGTAACTCATCAAAATTGAAGTACAAAAAATGTATATTCACTAATGAGAAGGGAACTGAGACATTTATTAAAAAATTATATTCTTCTCTCCACTATCTCTCTTTTCTTCTGCAGGAACCCCAATCCCAACCTAGTTTTGAGACTAGCTCTTTTTCTACATGAATTATCTTTAGATTCAAGAAAAGAGATTTTATTTCCAGTAGTGGCAGACTGGCTTCCATTTGACAAAGCCTCCTGAAGATAACAGTTGTACCCTCTGGAAAAGACTGAAGAAGAACTTCTTGAGGGTACCAGAAAGATACCTGAACCAGGTAGAAACCATTAGAGAATGGATGTTCTTACTGCTCTTTGCCTGTGAGCAGACACCAGTCAGCATCACATGAAGCCGCTAAGACTCAGATGGAAACTTACAATCTTAGAATAGAATCTCTCCATCTTCATGGCTGGAAGAACCAGAAGGAAGAGGATCACTGCAGATCAAAGATATTCTAAAATAGAGAGAGCCAGAGAAAGGGAGTCACTTTTTTTTTTTTTTGTATATTCCCTTGAACTATATACACAGGATAGCTCCAATAAGTCCAACTGAGAATAGAATTACGAAACAGAGATTTCAACTACCTCCCACCCAGAGGAGAATAAATTTGGAGATTGAGTTCAGACAAATTAAATGCCTGTTAAAACAAACAAAGCAAAAGTCAAAGCTCTTTAGAGGAATATAAAAGGATATACCATCTCTAAAATGTATCATTCATAATGTTCGGTATACTATACAAAATTACTAGACATACAAAGAAAGAGTAATATGTGACCCATACTGCAGAGACAACATTGTCAGTAGGAAATGATCTGAGGTGAGCCAGATGTTGAAATTATCAGATTTTTTTTTTTTTTTTTGAGACACAGTCTCACTCTTTCCCCTGGACTGGGGTGCAGTAGTGCGATCATAGCTCACTGCAGCCTCGACCTCCTGGGCTCAAGCCATACTCCCACCTCAGCATATCGAATAGGTGAGACTAGAGGCATGCACCACCACACCCAGCTAATTTTTATAGTTTTGCAGAGATGGGGTTGTGCCAAATCAGACAAGCATTTTAAAGTAGCTATGATAACTATATTCAAGGATATAAAGGAAAATATGTTTATAATAAATTTATAAATAATTCAACAAATAAATAGAAATTATTTAAAATATAGAGGAGACTCAGATCTTCCTATATGGAAAAATAAAACTTTCCAGCCTTCCCAAAACCTAGGTTGAGTGAAGTAGTTGGGATAAGAAAGGGAGATAATGGAGAGAAGTAATGTTTAAATATATGCAGAAGTAATTTTTAAATCAATAAATAAAGTAGAGAGCAGTCTGCCTTGAAGAGATTTTTGGACATAGCCTTTGTCTGATGGACTGAACTGCAATAGGATTCATAAGAAATCCACACGTTTGGAAAAGAGTATTATACCACCATAAGCATTGACTATTTGGACTAAGAGGGACACAGATGTTCACAACAGGCAGAAAGCCCAGGCAGAGAAAGAGGCTCAGCTGCAAAAACAGGCCCTTCCTTATGGAAAAAGAATGAATCAGAGGGAGAAACTGAGAGCTAACAGAGCAGAAAATATGATCCCAGGGAAGATGACCAACTTTTAATAAAGATACCGGAAAATGAAGCCAGCCAGTTTTCAGAAGTGCTATGCATCAGTGATTGCGATGTGCCTCCTGTTTTTCTCTTTTTAAATGGCAATGTCTATTGATGTTTTCCTTCCTGCCTCATCACTGTATATTGAGTTTTCAGGTGAGCAGAAAATAAATGTATCTGTATAGCTTACAGGCTACAGGTTGAGATAAGTCATATTCAAGAAACTTTATCCTCATCTAAGCTAATTTGGATGCCAAGATCCTAGATTTCAAGTCTAAGCCAGATATCATAATGGGATGAGACTGTGAGGGTCCTGGGAGGTGGAAGAGATGTGACAGGTGAAAGAGACGTAAATCATTAGGGTGGAATGTAGCAAACCGACGTTTTGATGGTCTCAAGTGACCTTGACTTCTTCAACTGCACGCTTTGATAGTCTCACATTAACTCTGGGCTTGGCTATGTGCCTAGCTTTGGACAATAGGTCTGCTAATGAACACCAGACACAAACAGAGACTTGATGTGCACTTGCACAAAGGAACTTGTCCTCTTGGAATATTACTTACTGGAACCCAGCCACCATGGTGAGAGGTAGCCCAAGCTAGTTAGGAAGAGAAGTTATAGTGGAGAGATACACTGAGCCATCCCAAATAAGGCGCCAGACGTGCTAGAGAAAAAACTGTCTCAATTGTTCCATCCCCATAGATACAACATGGAACACAAATAAACCATGCCCTCCATGCTTTACCCAAATTGAAAAATTGTGTGTAAATAAATTATTGTTGTTCTTTTGAGCTACATTTATTGAAGTAGACTATGCAGCTATCCATGGCAGGGAAAAAAAAATCCTTAATGAAGTATTTGTGAATAGAATTTAACAGTAATGTAAAAAGACTAACTTATCATGGGCAAGGTAGAATAAAGTGACTCAGTAATAGATCAATTACTAGAGTAAAAAAAGAGATAAACAACAACCAATAACTACTGATATAATACATCACACAATTCAAGTTAGAAAAAAAAAAACTATGACGATCTAAAAAAAATAAGTCTGATTAAAATTCAAACCTCAGTACTCTTTTCTTAAAAAAATTGGGGTAGTGGACACCCCTGATGTCCTGCCCAGATGCCCCCAGTTGCTGTGTTAACTGCTAAAAGCTCACAGCTACAACTTCTCTAGAAAGGTATACTCTGCGGAACAGAAATTGCCTTAGCCTAAGCTTTACTTTCCCCTTGGGTAGCCTGCAGCCAATAGCTGACTGATATAGAGTTACAAAAGGCAGACATCCTTGCCTTAATGGTGGGCTGCCTCTGTGGTACAGTTCATGCTCAGGCTTCAGCTAGACTCCAGTTGAGGCCACTTCTCTATTTATCCCCCTTCTCTGCCCTCTCTGCTTCCTTCATTTTTTTCTCCTGTAATCCCTTTCTCAGTAGACTACATGAACTCAAATCCCTAGCTTGAACAATATTTCTGGCATTTGAGAAATACGAGGAAAATGCTAATTATAAGGTCTGTGGAATTTGGTGGCTGTTGTTGAACACCACTGATGCTTTGAAGAGAAAACAGAAAGCTCAGTACCATCAATCACCAGTTCAAAGACAACTGTAAAAGCCTCTTTGGGCTTTCTTTTCTTCAGGACTTCTTTGGCAACCTTCAAAGCTATTCTCTTTTCCTGTAGTTGTGGTGGAGATAGGGGCAAACTGAGGAACAGGATTATGACCCAATTCTAAGAGTAGCAAAACATCAGAGAACATGGGATTTGCAGTCCTGGGAGAATTCTAACACCAAAGTCAGGGACCTGAAAGAGAAGGAATGGGACCTTGAGATTTGGGATGGGGCTATCTGGATAGGTACACACACAGAACTTGAAACCCAGATTCCTCCAAACTTTTTGGAGATGAAGAAGTATTTCACTATTCTCTATACCTCAATGTAATAAAAGCCATTTATGGCAAACCCACAGTCAACATAGTACTGAATGGTTAAAAGTTGAAAGCATTCCCTCTGAGAACTGGAAAAAGACAAGGCTGCCCATTCTCACCACTCCTCTTCAACGTAGTGCTGGAAGTCCTAGCCAGAGCAATCAAAAACAAGAGAAAGAAATAAAGGGCATCCAAATAGGTAGAGGAAGTCAAACTGTCACTGTTTGCTGATAATATGATCGTCTACTTTGAAAACCCTAGACTCCTCCAGAAGCCTCCTAGAGCTGATAAAAGAATTCAGCAAAGTTTTCAGATACAAGTACACAAATCAGTAGCTCTTCTATACACCAACAGTGAGCAAATGGAAAATCAAATCAACAACTCAACCCCTTTTAAAATAGCGGCAAAAAAATAAAATACTTAGGAGTATACCTAACTGTATTAGTCCGTTTTCACACTGCTGATAAATACATACCCACAACTGCGATGAAAAAGAGATTTAATTGGACTTACAGTTCCACATGGCTGGGGAGGCCTCAGAATCATGGCGGGAGGCAAAAGACACTTCTTACATGGCAGTGGCAAGAGAAAATGAGGAAGATGCAAAAGCGGAAACCCCTGATAAAATCATCAGATCTCATGAGACTTATTCACTACCATGAGAACAGTGTGGGGGAACCACCATGATTCAAATTATCTCCCACCAGGTCCCTCCCACAACACCTGGGAATTATGAGAGTACAATTCAAGATGAGATTTGGGAGGGGACACAGAGTCAAACCATATCACTAAACAAGGAGGCAAAAGATCTCTACAAGGAAAACTACAAAACACTGCTGAAAGAAATCATAGATGACACAAACAAGTGGAGACACATCCCATGCTCATGGATGGGTAGAATCAATATTGTGAAAATGACTATACTGCCAAAGGCAATCTACAAATTCAATGCAATCCCCATCAAAATACTGCCGTATTCACAGAATTAGCAGAAACAATTCTAAAATTCATATAGAATCAAGAAAGAGCCTGCATAGCCAAAGCAAGACTAAGCAAAAAGAACAAATCTGGAGGCATCATGCTATCTGATTTTAAACTATACTATAAGGCCATAGTCACAAAACAGCATGGTACTGGTATAAAAATAGGCACATACACCAATGGAACAGAATGGAGAACCCAGAAATAAACCCAAATACTTACAGCCAACTGATCTTTGGCAAAACAAACAAAAACATAAAGTGGGGGAAAGACACTCTTTTCAACAAATGGTGCTGGGATAATTGGGTAGCCACACGTAAGAGAATGAAACTGGATCCTCATCTCTCGCCTTATACAAAAATCAATGCAAGATGGATTACGGACTTAAATCTAAGACCGAAACTATAAAAATTCTAGAAGATAACACTGGAAAACCCCTTCTAGACATTGAATTAGGCAAGGATTTCATGACCAAGAACCCAAAAGCGAATACAATAAAAACAAAGATAAATACCTGGGACTTAATTAAACTAAAGATCTTTTGCATGGCAAAAGGAACAGTCAGCAGAGTAAACAGACAACCCACAGAGTGGGAGAAAATTTTCACAATCTGGGAGAAAATCTTCACAATCTATACATCTGACATAGGACTACTATCCAGAATCTACAATGAACTCAAACAAATCAGTTAGAAAAAACACAATCCCATCAAAAAGTGGGTTAAGGACATGAATAGACAATTCTCAAAAGAAAAATATACAAATGGCCAACAAACATATGAAAAAATGCTCAACATCACTAATGGTCAGAGAAATGCAAATCAAAACCACAATGTGATACCACCTTACTTCTGCAAGAATGACCATAATTAAACATTTTTAAAAAGTAGATATTGGCATGGATGTGTTGATCAGGAAACACTTCTACAATGCTGGTGGGAATGTAAACTAATACAGCCACTGTGGAAAGCAGTGTGGAGATTCCTCAGAGAATTAAAAGTAGAACTACCATTTGATCCAGCAATCCCACTACTGGGTATCTACCCAGAGGGAAAGAAGTCATTATATGAAAAAGATACTTGCACATGCATGTTTATAGTAGTACAATTCACAATTACAAAATCGTGGAACCAACCCAAATATCCATCAATCCACACACACACACACATATATATGTGATATATATTATATATATCTCACAGTTTCTTTATCCACATATATATGTATATATGTATATATGTATATGATAGGACACTATGTATTATATAATATATATATATATATGATCGAATACTACTCATCCTTAAAAAGGAATGAATTTAATGTCATTCACAGAGACCTGCATGAGACTGGAGACTATAATTCTAAGTTAAGTAACTCAGGAATGGGAAACCAAACATTGTATGTTCTCATTGATATGTGGGAGCTAAGCTATGAGGACACAAAAGCATAAGAATGATACAATGAACTTTGGGGACTTAGGGGGAAGGGTGGGAAAGGGGTAAGAGGTAAAAGATTATAAAGAGGGTGCAGTGTATACTGCTTGGGTGATGGGTGCACCAAAATCTCACAAATTACCACTAGAGAACTTACTCATGTAACCAAACACCACCTGTACCCCAACAACCTATGGAAAAATAAAAAATAAAATAAAAATTTCAAATTAAAAAAGAAGTATTTCACTATTCCCAGCCTCTTGCTTGAAGACTATGATGAAACAAACCTTAATGACACAAGTCCACTATAAGACAATGCTTATCTGAGGATCTTCCCACCTGCCCCCTGGCCTCTAGACCAATACTTAGGGTTATTTCCCAGTGTATGTCCACTAATCTAGTAATGGTGGAGCTAAGATATAACTCAGACTATATAACTCCAGAGCCCATGCTCTTAACCATTTTGCTATACTGCCTTGGTCATCTAATAAAGCAGCAATAATCACATAGAACTATGTCGTCCCATATTGTAGCCATATGTGGCTTTCATTGACATTAATTAAAATGAAATTATATACACATTCAGCTCTTCAATTACACTAACCCCATTTCAGGCATTCAATAGCCACATGTGGCTAGTGTTGGCCACACTGGTCAGGACAAAGAGAGAATATTTATATCACCCCAGCAAGTTCCATTAGAAGGCACTGACTGAGAACATATCACACTCAATTATGTTAGCAACAAAGTATAATGCACTTACAAAAACAAAAACAAACAAACAAAAAAAAAACCTTAAAAATAAACTCAAGTACAGAGCCCATATGAAAAAAAAAAAAAAAAAAAAAAAAGTCAAAGCTTTATAAGGTAACACAAAAGAAGAATAACTAAAAAAGCCATTCCAGAAGCCTAGGTATAAGGATGAAAATGGTAGATGTCTGTTGTCTCCAATTTCCTGTATACATTTAACATTATTCTAAGTAGTATCAGCACACAATTTTATTTTTCATTACCTTCTGACAAAAAATGATTCTAAAATTATTCTGGAATGGAGAAAATTTTAACAGTGAAGAGTAAAAGGAGATTTGCAGGTTTAGAATTAATCTGTTGTATGTATTTCTTAGGGCTGCTGTAACCTGTAACAAACTACTACAAACTTTGCGGCTTGGCTTCCATCACAGTTTCCGGAGGCCGGAAGTCCAAGGCCCGGCAGGATTGTGCTCTCCCTAGGAACCCTAAGGGAAGATGCGTTCCTGGCCACCTCCGGCTCTGGTGGCTGCCTGGCTGCTTTCCTGTGCCTGATACCGCATCACCCCATTCTCTGCCTCCATCTTCACATTGCTTTCTCCTCTTGTGTCTCTCCAATTTCCCTCTGCGTCCCTCTTTCAAGAGCACTTATCATCGGATTTATGACCCACTCAGATAATATAGGATTAATTCTTCTTCTCAAAACCCTTAATTGCATCCTTTGCCAAATAAGACAACATTTACTCTTTTACCGATAAGGTAATACTCACAGGTTCTGAGAATTAGGACATGGACATATCTTTTTGGGGCCCACCATTCAGCACACTACATTTACATGAGAAAATGATAATATTCAAAATAGCATGAAAGTACCAAAAGGAAGCTAGTCACCGTAGGAGATGAAAATAGAGATGAGGTATGAGGGAGATTCAGGGACCAGTTGACATGTTATACAATTTTCAATCTCACAAGCATTCACATTTTTTAAATATTGAATTTTTGCCTTTGTTTTCTGCAATCACCAAAGATTTTAGTTTTTATTAAATATCTAAAGTTGGCGGTGGCATGGGAAAAGAACACTATTTTACTGCTGGTAGAAGTACACATGGAAACTTTAGTAAAGCCATCCTCAAAGGCATTTTGGAAACATTAATCAAAAACTCTAAAAAGCACGTATCTTTTGATTCAGCCATTTACCCTAAGATAATAGTCAGAGATATTTGTAATGATACTCGATTATTTTAAAAGCAAAACTAGGGGGAAAACATGAACATCTAACAATGGAGAACTACTTGTCTAAACAATGGAATAGCCACATAATGATAGAGTGAAGAATAGCTAATGACAGAGGAGAAAATTATAATATATTTCTATGTAAAAGAAGAGCAGGCTTCAAAACAATGTACAGGATGACCTAATTGGTACGGGCTATACACTTGTATCATTATGTATTGTGCGTGTGTGCGTAATATATACACATAATACACACATGGAACCAAAAAAGGAAAAACATTAAAATATTAGTGATACATTTTATGAACAAGATTAGCACATTTACTAATTTATTGTATTCATTCGTTGTATTTTTAAAAACAAAATTTGTGACCCATGTAATGATAAAATTTGATAAGTATACGACTTGGAATTAACAACTCATTAAACATTCTTCGCAGAAAATGAAATTTAAATCGCCCCAAATCAGATATCAGATAAGAACAAAGCGTTCTTAACCTCAGTTCTATTCTATTCCATTTGCTTTGAATCAATTTGGTTCTCAAAGGTCTTTGTGAAGCAATTTTGAAAAATTCACAGGAGGGCACAAACGTTTATATTAAAGTTTAAGCAGAGATATGGGATTAAAACACATATGGATGCTGAGAAATATCACTTTGTAATATCATTTCAACCTTAAGGACATATCAGAAAAAAAGTGAGCAGTTTTATTAGTTGAGGTAATGCAATTATTTTGCAAAACTTTTATTTATTTTTTATTGATTCTCTATCAGGCATTTTAATGTCTGCAAAGGAAGTTCAAGTACCACTGTTCACTTGTACTTTTGCTACCTGTTTATGCAGAATTGGCTACTGGGCTTGCTAACCTCTCTGTTCATTTCAGAGCAAAGCATCTCCTTGTTCCCCATTGCAATTCTTTCCACTCAGTTTTTTTACGTTGAAAACAGAAAATTATAAACACGCGTGCTGAATAAAATCTCCTGGCTCTGCAAAATAAAAAATTATTCTTATTATTCCAATCAAGAAAGTTTTATTTTTGCCTGACCTATTTCCCTTGCTCAGTTCAGTCATATCAAAGCTGAGAGCCTGAGTTCAAGGACCTTAACAGAGACTTGGCTCTATTATAACGGCCTGCAGTCGATTCTAACAGATTAAGAACCTCCTTGCCGGGCCAGGCGTGGTGGCTCACGCTTGTAATCCCAGCACTTTGAGAGGCCGAGGTGGGTGGATCACCAGGTCAGGAGAGAAGAGACCATCCTGGCTAACAAGGTGAAACCCCTCTCTACTGAAAATACAAAAATTAGCTGGGCGTGGTGGCAGGCACCTGTAGTCCCAGCTACTCGGGAGGCTGAGGAGGGAGAATGGCGTGAACCCGGGAGGCGGAGCTTGCAGTGAGCCGGGATCCCACCACTGTGCTCTAGCCTGGGCAACAGAGCCAGACTCTGTCTCAACAACAACAACAACAACAACAACAGCAACAACAACAACAAAAAGAACCTCCTTGCCTATCAGACATTTAGTGGAGCCAACAGGTTTCTTCCAAAACACTTTTGAAAATATTAACATAAAAGGATAGTTTGTGTATATTCTTGTACTTTACTTGAACAATATCTCTTTAAACATAATTTCACGCTAGGCCTAGTTAATATTTATGCCTTGCTGTTTTCGTTGAGTTGTATTTTTATGTAGAAAAATAACAGTGGGTGGGAAAACTCGCCGTGCTGAATATGCTCACCACAAAGCCACAGTGGAGTTAGGGCAGGCTCTCTCAACTTTCCGCCAGACTCTTTTTCCAAAGACAGATGTGTGCCCCCTCTTAGCTTACTCTCCAATCTCCACACCTTGTCTGTACTTCTGTCTTATACCTTCTTCATATGAAAGTTTAAATCAAAGATAATCATATAAAACAGGTCTGAGATCACGTTGCAACTTGCATTATTTCTTGGAAACAAATACAAGGGATGAATTGTTTCAATGATGTTACTTCACATAGAAAAATGGTGAAAGTAAGGCTGCTTATAGTTCCGCAAAGTTCAAAAATTACTTTTACAGAGAGCCTTGATAATTTGGAAGACTGAATTTATACACACACACATACATACACACAATCTCAAAAGATCATTTAAACAGATTGATTCATTGCCCATTAGCGTTTAACTCAGCTCCTCTCCCTCCCCAGACTTTGTGGGGTGGGGCTGAAAGTTCCAGATTTCTAATTTGGATCAAGCTAAAGGCTTGATCTTTCTAGCAACCAACCTCCATCCTAAAGCTATCTAAAAGCCCACTAAGAGTCACCTAATTAGAACAAAAGACAAATTCCAAGGGCTTTAGTAACTCTCTGCCAGGAACTGACAACAAAGACTATCCTTCTTCTTATGTCACAGCATATAATAATAATAATAACTACATAATGAAAATAAGTAAATAATATTCCAATAGAGGAGCTTGAACTACTACTTTGGGTACATACAGTGCACCTCGAATTATAAGTAAGGTTCAAGAAGACTGTAGGGACAACTCAGTAAAGAAAAGAGCATACTACTGAGAACTCTTTTAGGTTTTGTTCCTTACAAGTCACAAACTTGGGTAATTCATTCATGTTCTCTGGGCCTCTGTCTTCTCCTCTGCAAGTGGAATTGAACTATCATGTGGAAAGTCTCTTTATTTTAATTTCATGCTCAGGAACCCACTGGTATTTTCATGACTGAGATCATCAGAACAACTTGGGAGTTGACAGATAATGAGAAAAGGAGGCAATACAAAATATGTTTTGGAAACCACTGGATTCAAGAATAGACTTTCTTTTGGGACATCTCATATCCAGAGGCATAAAGAGATAACTCTATGTACGTGAGTTAAATATGTTTAATACAATTCTTGGAATTTGGTTTTGAGAGCCGTCCTGCCAGTAACAGCCATGGTGAAGGAGAAATAAAATAAACACAGTGATTACAGAAAGCTTGAAGGTTCCTGCGTTTCATTTCTTGGACTGAAGACTGTGGACATTCTCATTGTCCCTGAGCCACCTGAACCACAGTTTCTGCAGTGGCAGCAGTAAAACCATAATTTTATGGTGAGAAGAATCCCAGCAACCAATCCATGTCTGTGCCTGTATTTGTATTTCCCCTCTTGTCCCAGAATATATTTCATGTGCCTGTAAGCAGCAGGTGCATAATTGCATTGTATGGATTAGTCATTCTTGATAATGCTTCTGCTGCTTGTGTAATGCTTAGATTTCAAACACTGATGATCTAAGGGCACTGGAAAGGTATAATGGTGATTTTTAAAGAAAGGTGTTAATAGGTACTCATTTCAAAAATTAACATTTGTACCCCTGTGCATTCATTTGTTGGGAGCACGTAGCCACACACTGTTGGAAATAGAAAGAAGAAAGGAAGCTCTGAACTGAAGAATCAGCTGGGAAAAGGAAATAACTGAAAGGATTGTTCCCTTATCTATTAAAAAGACTGGATCATCTCCTGATGTTTGATTGTTATTATTATTATTTGAGACAGAGTCTTGGTCTGTCGCCCAGGCTGGAATGCAGTGGTGTGATCCTGGCTCACTGCAACCTCTGCTTCCCGGGTAAAAGCGATTCTCCTGCCTCAGCTTCCCTAGTAGCTGGGACTACAGGCATATGCCACCACACCCAGCTAACTTTTGTATTTTTTTTTAATTTTTTATTTCCATAGGTTTCGTGGGAACAGGTGGTGTTTGGTTACATGAATAAGTTCTTTAGTCGTGATTTCTGAAATCTTGGTGCACCCCTTAACCAAGCAGTATATACACTGTAACCAATGTGCAGTCTTTTATCCCTCACCCCCTCCCACCCTATCCACCTGAGTCCCAAAAGCCCATTGTATTATTCTTATGCCTTTATGTCCTCATAGCTTAGCTCCCTCTTATGAGAGAGAACATATGATGTTTGGTTTTCCATTCCTGAGTTACTTCACTTAGAATAATTGGCTCCAATTCCATCCAGGTCTCTGCAAATGCCATTATTTCATTCCCTTTTAGGGCTGAGTAGTATTCAATATATATATACATAAACATATAAAATATATATATAAGAATTTTTTATATACTTTAAGTTCTGAGGTACATGTGCACAAAGTTCAGGTTTGTTACATAGGTATACATGTACCATGTTGGTTTGTTGCACCCATCAACTCGACATTTGCATTAGGTATTTCTCCTAATGCTATCCCTTCCATAGCCCCCCACCCCCCAACAGGCCCTAGTATGTGATGTTCCCCGCCCTGTGTCCATGTGTTCTCATTGTTCAGCTCCCACTTATGAGTGAGATCATGCGGTGTTTGGTTTTCTGACCTTGTGATAGTGTGCTTAGAATGATGGTTTCCAGCTTCATCCATACCCTGCAAAGGACATGGACTCATCCTTTTTTATGACTGCATAGTATTCCGTGGTGTATATGTGCCACATTTTCTTAATCCAGTCTATCATTGATGGACATTTGGGTTGATTCCAAGTCTTTGCTATTGTGAATAGTGGTGCAATAAACATACGTGTACATGTGTCTTTATAGTAGAATGATTCATAATCCTTTGGGTATATACCCAGTAACGGGATTGCTAGGTCAAATGGTATTTCTAGTTCTGGATCCTTGAGGAATTGCCACACTGTCTTCCACAATGGTTGAACTAATTTACACTACCACCAACAGTGTAAAAGTGTTCCTGTTTCTCCACATCCTCTCCAGCATCTGTTGTTTCCTGACTTTTTAATGATCACCATTCTAACTGGTGTGAGATGGTATCTCATTGTGGTTTTGATTTGCATTTCTCTGATGACCAGTGGTGATGAGCATTTTTTCATGTGTCTGTTTGCTGCATAAATGTCTTCTTTTGAGAAGTGTCTGTTCATATCCTTTGCCCACTTTTTGATGGGGTGGTTTTTTCTTGTAAATTTGTTTAAGTTCTTTGTGGATTCTGGTCATTAGCCCTTTGTCAGATGGGTAGATTTTAAAAATTTTCTCCCATTTGGTAGGTTGCCTGTTCACTCTGATGGCAGTTTCTTTTGCTGTGCAGAAGCTCTTTAGTTTAATTAGATCCCATTTGCCAATTTTGGCTTTTGTTGCCATTGCTTTTGGTGTTTCAGTCATGAAGTGTTTGCCCATGCCTATGTCCTGAATGGTATTGCCTAGGTTTTCTTCTAGAGTTTTTATGGTGTTAGGTCTTATGTATAAGTCTTTAATCCATCTTGAATAAATTTTTTGTATAAGGTGTAAGGAAAGGATCCAGTTTCAGCATTCTGCATATGGCCAGCCAGTTTCCCCAGCACCATTTATTAAATAGGGAATCCTTTCCCCATTGCTTGCTTTTGTCAGGTTTGTCAAAGATCTGATAGTTATAGATGTGTGGTGTTATTTCTGAGGCCTCTGTTCTGTTCCTTTGGTCTACATATCTGTTTTCGTACCAGTACCATGCTTTTCTGGTTACTGTAGCCTTGTAGTATAGTTTGAGGTCAGGTAGCGTGATACCTCCAGCTTTGTTCTTTTTGCTTAGGATTGTCTTGGCTATTCAGGCTCTTTTTTGGTTCCATATGAACTTTAAAGTAGTTTTTTTCCAATTCTCTGAAGGAAGTCATTGATAGCTTGATGGGGATGGCATTGAATCTATAAATTACCTTGGGCAGTATGGCCATTTTTGTGATATTGATTCTTCCTATCCATGAGCATGGAATAATGTTCTTCCATTTGTTGGTGTCCTCTTTTATTTCACTGAGCAGTGATTTGTAGTTCTCCTTGAAGAGGTCCTTCACATCCCTTGTAAGTTGGATTCCTAGGTATTTTATTCTCTTTGTAGCAACTGAACTCTCACGAACACTCATGAACTCCCATTCCCAATAATTTTTGTATTTTTAATAGAGATGGGGTTTCACTATGTTGGCCAGGCTGGTCTTAAACTCCTGACTTCAAATGATCCACCTAGCTCAGCCTCCCAAAGTGCTGAAATTACAGGCATGAGCCATTACACTCGGGCTGATCATTATTATTTTGACATAGGAAAGCATTGCATGAACTCAATGGACATTTTGTGATCACCTTGCTATGTCCCTAATCATAAGGATCAGGTAAAGGCTTCACAGAATGATGCCCAGAATGCAATCAAGATAAAAATCTCTCCAAAACTGTGTGTCTATTTCTATTCCTGCCATCTTTAGATTCACTTAAACTTCCTGGGTCCGATTTTTTCATCTGAAAAAATGGAAACACAAATAAATGCTCCACCTTCCTGTCTGTGTTTCCGTGAGAATTGAATATTCATAAAAAGGTGCTGTATGCAAAATGAGAACTATAATGTCAAATCCATGACAGGAAAAACTGTGTGAGAGATAAACGGCATTGTCCCCTGTATTGTTCCATAATCACATATGAAATCGTGATTTTTTTGGTGCACTTGTGGTTATTCAGGAAGACATGTGATAGAATAAAAAAAAAAAAAAACGGAAACTAGAGATGAGTTGAAAGATTTCTTGTAGAACTCCTTCGTTGTAAAGTGAAAGCACTGCAGCTCAGGAGGAGGATACCGCTTGCAGACGGCCAATAGTTGGATATAGACAAAAGCACAAACAATCAGTTCTTTAAAATTCAAAATTGGTTAAAAGCAGATTTCAGAATGACCGATTTGCTCCATCATTATTTTGCTAAATTATTAAGCCCAACACCTGCATCTGTTCCCTGCCCCAATGCCATACCTCCTTTGATCCGTACCACTGTCCCTGTAGGTCCCCCAGCCTTAGCTGTTGCCTTATCTTTTGGTGTCAAATGGCTACAAACTCTACTCAATTCTGCATAAGGAATCTATCTTAGTTTTTGATTAACAGGTGATTTTTAACAAATCTATTTATTTTTACTTATGAGTTCCTTTTCTGTCTTTAAAATATATACTTTTAATAAAACATCTGCAAACAGCATTCATTACAAAATTATAAAGCAGAAAATATAAATTAAATATAAATTAAATTATAAATATAAATATATTTAAATATAAATTATAAATTATATTGGGAAATATAAATTATAAAAAATAAATTATAAATATAAATTATATAAATTGAAATTTGTAATTTAAATTTATAAATTAAAATTTACAAAATATAAATTATATTGGGAAACTAACTTTCAAGATAAAGATTTTGTTTCATTTGGGAGAAAGGGCAATGGTTTGAGAAACTTGCCATCTTTGCTTGGTTCCTGAGTATAAAGACCGAAGAAAGTAGATGTCGTCTCAATTTTCAGCTCCCTTTGACCTAAGCTTTTCTCTCATTGGCAAAGATGTCACACCAGTTGTGGGAAAAAATAAAAGAGCGCTGCCTTTACTATCTCTGTGTTTTTAAACTTCAGCCATACTTTTCACATCCAGAGTGACTTAATGGAGTCTAACAACCAATTAATGGCTTTAAAACCAGTGGGGATCCTGTTCTGCCCCGTAACCTGAAATGAATTATTGATAGATGCTCTCAGCCTTGTGTCCTGTCAGATATTTCAAAGTCAATGTCAGGCTGTGCATTTTCTCATTCAGTCTCTACTAAGGTCAAGACTTGTGAAGCAATGCTCTTCCAGAGGGGAGAAAATAAAAGCCAGCTGCCTGCAAAGTGTGGAGCTAGACATAATTGGCCTCCCTTTAAACCCAATCTCTTGAAGATATTAGCAACCTCAACATGTATTATAGGACTGGTAGCATTATTCCCTCAAAACAGGTGGAACTTTGCACATTTAGAAGGAGAATGACATTAATAAGCACTTTCATAATTATAACAGTAACTCTCCCTTGTGTTTTCTTTCATTTGAGTCTTGAAACAATCCTGTGTGGCGGGTTGGGCAAGTATTATTTGCACCTAATATGGAAAAAAGAAAAACCTAAAACCTAGAGTTTTATGAGCTTCCCCCTTCCTCTTTTCTTCCTTCTTCTTTTTTACATTTGGGTAATAGTGGTGCAATTGTGATAGCTCTGCTTGACCATAAGACAGCTCTAAAAAGGTGATTTTTTAATGACTTAGATTTTAATGTCATTCTTCCATGGCAATTTCTGAATTAGCCACTTCTTAGCAAAATAATTAGTACATTTCTAAAGTGTTCCTTTCAAATATTTCAATCTGACTGATGGCTTAGGAATAACAACACAATAAAATCTAATGGGTAAATATATGATAGAATAAACCTCAGAAAACTTCCAAATAAAAGCCACGAAGGGTCATTAAAATATTTTATATACACAGTTTAAAACTTTGAAAAATCTCTTATTAATGTAACCTCTTAAAAAGGAAGAAAAATTGCTCTCTGCTAAATAACCATATGTATATACATCTTTTACATATATGTTGGTATAGTGTTTCATTTTGCTTTTAACAACAAATTATATTCATAATATTTTTCTGGGATACTATATACTTTTCATAATTATTATTTTAATTAATAAATACTCTTTGTTTTTGAGACACAGTCTCACCCTGTCACCCAGACTGAAATGCAGTGGTGCAATCACAGCTAACTGCAACCTTGACCTCCTGGGCTTTAGAGATCCACCTCAGACCTCCAAGTAGCTGGTACCACAGGCACATGCTACCATGCCTTGCTAATTTATTTTTTATTTTTATTCTTTTGAGACGGAGTCTCCCTCACACCCAGGCTGGAGTGCAGTGGCACAGTCTCGGCTCACTGCAACCTGTGCCTCCAGGTTCAAGCGATTCTCCTCCCTCAGCCTCCCTAGTAGCCAGGACTACAGGCGCGTGCCACCAAGTCCAGCTAATTTTTGTATTTTTAGCAGAGATGGGGTTTCACGGTGTTAGCCAGGATAGTCTCAATCTCCTGACCTCGTGATCCGCCTGCTTCAGCCTCCCAAAGTGTTGGGATTACAGGCGTGAGCCACCGCGCCTGACCCAGAATGAAGAATTTTTTTTTTTTTTTTTTGGTAGGTGGAATCTCGCTCTGTCGCCGGGCTGGAGTGCAGTGGCCGGATCTCAGCTCACTGCAAGCTCCGCCTCCCGGGTTCACGCCATTCTCCCGCCTCAGCCTTCAGAGTAGCTGGGACTATAGGCGCCCGCCATCTCGCCCGGCTAGTTTTTTTGTATTTTTTAGTAGAGACGGGGTTTCACCGTGTTAGCCAGGATGGTCTCGATCTGCTGATCTCGTGATCCGCCCATCTAGGCCTCCCAAAGTGCTGGGATTACAGGCTTGAGCCACCGCGCCCAGCCTAGAATGAGGAATATTTTTAACTATGATATAGAACACAGAAGTCATAATGTAAAGATAAAAGTACATGAAAATACAAAATTTCTGCATGATAAAATCCACTAGAAGTGTCTGGCCACAATGTTGATGTCTGTAATCCCAGCATTTTGGGAGGCTGAGGCAGGAAGATCACTTGAGCCCAGGAATTTGAGACCAGCCTAGGTAACATAGTGAGACCTCGTCTCTACCAAGAAATAGAAAAATTGGCTGGGTGTGGTGGCACACGCCTGTAGTCCCAGCTACTTGGAAGGCTGAGGCGAGAAGGTCAGTTGAGCCGGGGAGGTGGAGGCTGTAGTGAGCTGTGATCCTGCCACTGAATTCCAGCCTGGGTGACAGAGTGAGACCCTGTCTCAAACAAACAAACAAACAAACAAAACGCTACAAAGCAAAACTAAAAATTAGATAAAAATTAAGGAGTAAATTATTGCATATCATATCACAAGAAAAGACTATTTTCTCCAATAGGTAAGTAGCTCCTACACATTCACAGCAAATGAACAAAATCTCAATTAAAAATGGGCAAAGCATATAAGAAAGTTTTCCATCAAAAGTATATATAGTTGTCTGGAGCTTATGAAAGTGCTTAATCTCATTAATAACCAAAATATACATTAAAACCCCTCTGAGAAATTCTTTATTAAATTGGTGAAGATAAGGATATTTGACTACATTACTTGGTGGAGAGTATGTAGGAAAATGCACCCACTGACATACATTGATGATCTAATTTGGTAATTTCTATAGAGTCCAATTTGGAAATATTAAAAATGCATTTTTTGATCCAGAAATTTTAATTTTGGAATAAAAACTCACAAAGATGTGGCTGTAAGGTTATTTTCATACAATTATAAGAGCAAATAACTGGGGGGAATCTAAATATCTGTTAATACAGGACTGACTGGTTAAATAAAGTACACCCGTAAAATGAACTAGTACTCAGCTATAAAAAGATAAGAAAATAGTTTAGGATTCTGAAATAGAAAGATCTCCATTTCATATTAAATAATAATGAGGGTGTAGAACAATTTGTATAATATGCTATTACTTTATAAAAATATAATACATAAATATTTGTGTGTGTATTTGTATAATACATTCTTGAATATGCATAAAATATTTCTGGATGGCAGGAGCATAGAAAGAGAAAAGAGAGATTTTCACTATATGTCCTTATAGATTTTTAAGATGTTGAACCATGTACACATATTACTCATTAAAAAGTTTAATAAAAAATTTTTTGCTACTTTAATAATTCAAAGGGAAAACATTGTTCACTGAATATGTATCTTATACAGTACTGGAAGATACCATGAATGAGCTAAACAAAGCAGAAGTCCACCAAAATTATTCCAAGTCATTTTAACTTAACTACCAGTAACAGTATTTTACTAAAAGTAAAAAATTCTGAGACAAATGCAAAATTGCACAGGACCTCGGGACAACAGTCTTAAACCAGGAATACCTTTTGAAAACTGGGTTATAAGGATGCCATCCTTATAAGCCACAGAGTAGAGAGGAACTGAATGTGATATAAGAGTAGTTTATCTCTGCATGAGAAAGCAATTAAAGCCCTGTCTTGATTGGGGAAGAATTAGAGGAGATAAGATTAGAGGTTAGATGTGACATGTACTCTCTCACCTAAATTGCAACCCCAGGGGAGATTACAGAAGGAGAGAAACAATTCTACACAGTTTAGAGGAGCTGAGGGGAGAACGGGGCTTCCTGTGCCTCCTGTTTGGAGCTATGGGAGATTATTTGCTCACAGAAGTCAATATGGAATGGCTGAATGAGACCAATAACATTGTGACTAGTTTAGGTGGCACAACCATGTGATTAAATATAGTATAGCAATTGCCAAAAAATTCTAGTGTTGTTCAGAAGTGCTTTTTAGCACTCGTGAACCAGAAGAGCTGTGTCCAGAACTGACAGATGGCAAGATATACCCAGACCTCAGCCTCAGGCCGTGGCAAGATCTGGGGACTCACAAGGTAAATGCACAATGAACAATGGCCTTTCTTTTTTTTTTTTTTTTTTTTTTTCATTTTTTTATTATACTTTAAGTTCTAGGGTACATGTGCATAACGTGCAGGTTTGTTACATATGTATATTTGTGCCATGTTGGTGTGCTGCACCCATCAATTTGTCAGCACCCATCACTTCATCATTTATATCATGTATAACTCCCCAGTGCAATCCCTCCCCCCTCCCCCCTCCCCATGATAGGCCCCAGTGTGTGATGTTCCCCTTCCCGAGTCCAAGTGATCCCATTGTTCAGTTCCCACCTATGAGTGAGAACATGCGGTGTTTGGTTTTCTCTTCTTGTGATAGTTTGCTAAGAATGATGGTTTCCAGCTGCATCCATGTCCCTACAAAGGATGCAAACTCATCCTTTTTTTATGGCTGCATAGTATTCCATGGTGTATATGTGCCACATTTTCTTAATCCAGTCTGTCACAGATGGACATTTGGGTTGATTCCAAGTCTTTGCTATTGTAAATAGTGCTGCAATAAACATACGTGCATGTGTCTTTGTAGTAGAATAATTTATAATCCTTTGGGTATATACCCAGTAGTGGGATGGCTGGGTCATATGGTACATCTAGTTCTAGATCCTTGAGGAATTGCCATACTGTTTTCCATTGGCTAGCCATAAGTAGAAAGCTGAAACTGGATCCTTTCCTTACTCCTTATATGAAGATTAATTCAAGATGGATTAGAGACTTAAATGTTAGACCTAATACCATAAAAACCCTAGAAGAAAATCTAGGCAGTACCATTCAGGACATAGGCATGGGCAAGGACTTCATGTCTAGAACAATGGCCTTTCTATCTACCAGTGATGAACAATTGGAATTTGGAATTTAAAAACTAGCATTTATAATAGCACCAAAATATAAAATATTTATGGGATCTTCATGCAGAAAACCACACAACTCTAATGAAAGAAACCAACAGAGAAATCTGCTATGCTTATGGCTTGATGATTCATTTTCTTAAGATTCAAATGTTTGTTCTTCAAAAGATTCTTTTAAGAGAATAAGAAGAAAAGCCAAAACTTGGGATAAATGTGTTTTATTTAAAATGGACAAAATTCTTAAAATCCAATGATAAGAAAACAGGATAATTTACATATCTTAACTGATATCTCACCAAAGAAGATATACAGGTGGCAAACAGGAATATAAAAACATGCTCAACATTACGTGTTGTTAAAGAATTGCAAATTAAAACAACAACGAGACACCATTATATACCTTCTAAAATGGCTAAAATTAAAACAAAAACCAAAACCTGCCAACACCACTTGCTGGCAAGGATGCAACACAGAACACTCATTTATTGCTGATAGAAATGCAAAATGGCATAGCTGTCACTTTGGAAGACAATTAAGCAGATAATTACTAACTAAACATAATGTTAACATACACTGCGGTAGTTGTGCTATTAGTTTACCCAAGTCATTTGAAAATTTAGGTCCACACAAAAACCTGCACACAAGTTTGTTTGTTTGTTTGTTTTTCTGTTGTTTTGTTTTTTGAGACAGGGTCTCACTCTGTCACCCTGGCGGAGTAGAGTGGTGCAGTCACTGCTCACTGCAGCCTTGACTTCCTGGGCTCAGGTGATTCTACCCTCCTGAGTAGCTGGGACTCCAGGCGTGCATCACCACACCCAGCTAGAGTTTTTTTTTGTAGAAACAGGGTTTCACTATGTTCCCAGACTGGTCTCTAACTCCTGGACTCAAGCAATCTGACTGCCTCGGCCTCCCAAAGTGCTGGGATTAAGGTGTGAGCCACTGTACCCGGTCACAAATGCTTATAGTATCTTTATTCACAATCACCCAAAACTGGAAACAACTAAGAAGTCATTCAATAGATGAATGGATAACAAAACTAGTAAATCCATACAATTGACTAATATTCTACAATAAAAAGAGATTAGCTACGAAGCCATGAAAAGATGTGGAAAAACCTAAAATACTGTCTTAGTCCAGTTGGGCTGTGTTGACAAAATGCCATTAACTGGCTGGGTGCAGTGGCTCACACCTGTAACCCCAGCACTTAGGGAGGCCAAGGGGGTGGATCACTTGAGGTTAAGAGTTCGAGACCAGCCTGGCCAACATGGCCAAATCCCATCTGTACTTAAAATACAGAAACTAGCTGGGCGTAGTGGCACGTGCTTGTAATCCCAGCTACTTGGGGAGCTGAAGCATGAGAATCACTTGAACCTGGGAGGTGGAGGCTGCAGTGAGTCAAGATTGTGCCACTGCACTCCAGCCTGGGTGACAGAGTCAGGCTCTGTCTCAAAAAAAAAAAAAAAAAAAAAAGGCAAAGGCATTAACTGGATAACTTATAAACCATGTAGATTTTTTTTCTCTCATAGTTCTGGGGGCTGGGAAGTTCAAAATCAAGGCAAATTCAGTGTCTCATGAGGACCTGCTTCCTGGTTTATAAATGGTGCTTTCTCATTGTGTTCTCCCAAGGTGAAAGGGACAAGGCGGATCTTTGGGGCCTCTCTTTTATAAGGGCACTAATCCTTTTTATGGAAGTTCCACTCTCATAACCTAATCACCTCCCAAAGGCCCCAAATCCCAATACCATCACATCAGGGGTTAGTATTTTAGCATATAAATTTTGAGGGAACACAAACTTTCAGACCATAGTAAATACATATTGCTAAGTGAAGGAAGCCAGTCTGAAAAGGTTACATACTGTATGATTTCAATTATATGCCACTCTGGGAAAAGCAAAACTACAGAGGTAGTAAAAAAGTTAGTAGTTTGCCAGGGATTCAGGGCTAGGAGAGGGAGGGTTGAATAGGTAAAGCACAGATGTTTTCAGGGTGGGAAAACTATTCTGTATGGTACCATAATTTTAAATTCATGGCACTCTGCATTTTTCAAAGCCATTGCATGTTACAGCAAAAAGAATGAAATTTAATGTATGCAAATTTAAACAAATAATTTGTCACTTTGCAGAAATCTCAGGATGGTATGCAGAATTTGACAAAACAATCTAACTGTATTCTAAGTGTACAAATCAACCTCCCTGAAGGGGGTGAGGGAAAGAGGTGCTGACTGAAGTAATTCTGGAAATGAGCAAAGTCTGTACAACTAAAGGCAAAAGAAACTGTACATAAGTACTACACTGTAGTTGATAAAGTTGTATCCCACAGTAGTGTGGGTTAACTGAGATACATATATATTCATATTGAGTGGTTGAGCAAATGGATAGTGGATGGTGAGAGAGAGTTTCTCATTGTTTTAGTGAGAGTTTACAGATGCCAAGGGAAGGAAGCTAGATTCATCCATGTAGGAATGTACTAGAGTTAGCAACATCAGTAAAAACTCATGCTTGGTTTAACATTTTGCATATAGCAAAATTTATAGATATGTGTATATACTTGGGCTAGTATGTGCACATAAATCTCCTTGTTCTGTCATTTGAACAGGCATAAAAAAATAACACCACAGTAGGAACAAGCTCACCTAGCACCTTGATCTTGGTTTCTAATACCATTCTCCAATAAAAGGAAACAAAGCTCCTTGGATAAACGGCTGATTCTAGGACTGGGACAGGAAATATACAAGATGGGTCTAAAGCATCTTGTAGAGCCAAAAGGTAAGGAAATGCTAAAACACAAAACCCCACAATGACAAGGGAATGCCAAAGGGACACAGGAAATAACTAAAGAAGCTCTTAATGGCCAAAACTGGAATAATTTGAGCAACAAATTACTCCAATAATGTATATTGGGTAAAATAAAGTAACATTGGATAAAACTTGAAGTATAAAATACATATTCATGAGTCTATACTGATATAAATAAACGATTGAATTAATTAAAAAACGTGGGAGAAGAGACAAATCTCCCATGAAGAAGACTGCTAAATGAATTACGTGGACTCTCCACCCTCAAGAAAGAGGAGAATACATGCCCTACTCCTTTCCTCTGTGGAGTACAGCATGGAGAAAGGGGAAAAAAAAAAAAGTCATTTTCCTGACAGACACTGCTGCGGCCAGGTAGTCAAGTGATAGGCTATGTTGGTAGTGAGTACCCTTGATACGAAGTGATGAAAATGGTACTTTATTTCCAACACCCTTCTCTCCAAAATTGATCACATTAGTCGAATCATGAGAAAAACACTAGACAGATCATACCTGTCCAGTACACCCCAAAACTGTCAAGGTCATCAAAAACATTGAAAGTGTGAGAAACCATCACAGCCAAGAGGATCCTAAGTCGGTGGCATGACAGTTAACTGTAATGTAGTGTCCTAGATGGGATACTGGGGCAGAAAAGGATGTGAAAGCTAAGGAAATCTGACTAGAGTATCACTTTATTAATTATCATGTATTGATATTGGTTAACCCATTGTAACAAGTGTACTGTACTAATGTAAGAAGTTAACAGTGGACACTATGGGAGGCCAAGGCGGGCGGATCATGAGGTCAGGAGATTGAGCTAACATGCTGAAACACCATTTCTACTAAAAACACAAAAACAAAATTAGCCGGGCGTGGTGGCAGGCGCCTGTAGTCCCAGCTACTCAGGAGACTGAGGCGGGAGAATGGCGTGAACAGGGGAGGCAGAGCTTGCAGTGAGCCAAGATTGCGCCACTGCACTCCAGCCTGGGTGACAGAGCGAGACTCCGTCTTAAAAAAAAAAAAAAAAAAAAAAAAAAAATATATATATATATATATATATATATATATATATATATAAAATAATAATAACAAGTTAACAATGGAAACTGGGTAAGGGACTTTATGCAAACTCTCTGTACTACTTGAAAAATTTTTCTGCAAAATCTAAAAGGTTAATGGAAATTAAAGGTTTTTTTCCCTCCCTCCCTCCCTGCCTCCCTCCCTCCCTCCCTCCCTCCCTCCCTCCCTCCCTCCCTCCCTTCCTTCCTTCCTTCCTTCTTTCTTCTCTCTCTCTCTCTCTCTCTCTCTCTTTCCTTTCTTTTAGATGGAGTCTTGCTCTGTCACCTGGTTGGAGTGCAGTGGCATGATCTCGGCTCACTTCAAGCTCCGCGTCGCCTCCCGGGTCCAAGCAATTCTCCTGCCTCAGCCTCCCGAGTAGCTGGTATTACAGGTGTAAGCCACCAGGGACAGCTAATTTTTGTATTTTTAGTAGACATGGGGGTTTCACCATGTTGGTCAGGATGGTCTCGATCTCCTGACCTCATGATCCACCTGCCTCAGCCTCCCAAAGTGCTGGAATTACAGGTGTGAGCCACCACGCCTGGCCATAAAGTTTATTTTCCAAAAGAGTGAGTTGAAAATGCAAAGCTCACAGAGAGCTATATTATCATCTTTAAAGAATGACCTGTAGTTTCTGTATAAATAACTTAGGGTTATAAGAAGTTATTTTCAGATTCAAAAGACGGAGAAGCTTTGCAACTCAATGACTATCACTTAAAGAGATACTAAGGAATTTTCTTCAATGACAACAAAAAATAAAATTCTCCAGAAAGAATGGAATGCAAGAAATAATGTATTCAAGAAATTGGTTAGTATTTCAATGAATCTAAATAATCTAAATAAATTGAAATAAAACACTAAAGAAAGTGAATTTTGTGTAATTTATTTTAAAAAGAAGAAATTAAATGCTGAGCAGTAATAACATGAAACCAGTAGAGGAAAATTACAAATAGACTTTTAGGGGGAGAGATATACTGAATTAACTGTAGACTTTACTGGTTAACAAACACCTGTTAAAAACTAAGAGTAGCTTGGGAGCAAGATGGCCGAATAGGAACAGCTCCAGTCTCCAACTCCCAGCACGAGCGACACAGAAGACCTGTGATTTCTGCATTTTCAACTGAGGTACTGGGGTCATCTCACTGGGGAGTGCCGGACAATCGGTGCTGGTCAGCTGCTGCAGCCCGACCAGCGAGAGCTGAAGCAGGGCGAGACATTGCCTCACCTGGGAAGCGCAAGGGGGAAGGGAATCCCTTTTCCTAGCCAGGGGAACTGAGAAACACAACACCTGGAAAATCGGGTAATTCCCACCCCAATACCGCACTTTAAGCAAACGGGCACACCAGGAGATTATACCCACACCTAGCCGGGAGGGTCCCACGGCCACGGAGCCTCCCTCATTGCTAGCACAGCAGTCTGCGATCTAACCGAAATGGCAGCAGCGAGGCTGGGGGAGGGGCGCCCGCCATTGCTGAGGCTTAAGTAGGTAAACAAAACCGCTGGGAAGCTCGAACTGGGTGGAGCTCACAGCAGCTCAAGGAAACCTGCCTGTCTCTGTAGACTCCACCTCTGGGGACAGGGCACAGCTAAACAACAAAAGGGGAAGCAGCAGAGGCCTGTGCAGACACGAACCACTCTGTCTGACAGCTTTGAAGAGAGCAGTGGATCTCCCAACACGGAGGTTGAGATCTGAGAACAGACAGACTGCCTGCTCAAGTGGGTCCCTGACCCCTGAGTAGCCTAACTGGGAGACATCCCCCACTAGGGGCATTCTGACACCCCACACCTCACAGGGTGGAGTACACCCCTGAGAGGAAGCTTCCAAAGTAAGAATCAGACAGGTACACTCGCTGTTCAGCAATATTCTATCTTCTGCAACCTCTGCTGATACCCAGGCAAACAGGGTCTGGAGTGGACCTCAAGCAATCTCCAACAGACCTGCAGCTGAGGGTCCTGACTATTAGAAGGAAAACTATCAAACAGGAAGAACACCTATACCAAAACCCCATCAGTACATCACCATCATCAAAGACCAGAGGCAGATAAAACCACGAAGATGGGGAAGAAGCAGGGCAGAAAAGCTGGAAATTCAAGAAATAAGAGCACATCTCCCCCTACAAAGGAGCACAGCTCATCGCCAGCAATGGATCAAAGCTGGTCAGAGAATGACTTTGACGAAATGAGAGAAGAAGGCTTCAGTCCATCAAACTTCTCAGAGCTAAAGGAGGAATTACGTACTCAGCACAAAGAAACTAAAAATCTTGAAAAAAGAGTGGAAGAATTGATAGCTAGAACAATTAATGCAGAGAAGGTCATAAATGAAATGACAGAGATGAAAACCATGACACAAGAAATAGGTGACAAATCCACAAGCTTCAGTAACTGACTTGATCAACTGGAAGAAAGAGTATCAGCGATTGAGGATCAAATGAATGAAATGAAGCGAAAAGAGAAACCAAAAGAAAAAAGAAGAAAAAGAAATGAACAAAGCCTGCAAGAAGTATGGGATTATGTAAAAAGACCAAATCTACATCTGATTGGGGTGCCTGAAAGTGAGGAGGAAAATGGAACCAAGTTGGAAAACACTCTTCAGGATATCATCCAGGAGAACTTCCCCAACCTAGTAGGGCAGGCCAACCTTCAAATTCAGGAAATACAGAGAACACCACAAAGATACTCCTTGAGAAGAGCAACTCCAAGACACATAATTGCCAGATTCACCAAAGTTGAAATGAAGGAAAAAATCTGAAGGGCAGCCAGAGAGAAGGGTTGGGTTACCCACAAAGGGAAGCCCATCAGACTAACAGCAGACCTCTCCGCAGAAACTCTACAAGCCAGAAGAGAGTGGGGGCCAATATTCAATGTTCTTAAAGAAAAGAATTTTCAACCCAGAATTTCATATCCAGCCAAACTAAGTTTCATCAGTGAAGGAGAAATAAAATCCTTTACAGATAAGCAAATGCTTAGAGATTTTGTCACCACCAGGCCTGCCTTACAAGAGACCCTGAAGGAAGCCCTAAACATGGAAAGGAACAACTGATACCAGCCATTGCAAAAACATGCCAAAATGTAAAGACCATCGAGGCTAGGAAGAAACTGCATCAACTAACGAGCAAAATAACCAGTTAATATCATAATGGCAGGATCAAGTTCACACATAACCATATTAACCTTAAATGTTAATGGACTAAATGCTCCAATTAAAAGACACAGACTGGCAAACTGGATAAAGAGTCAAGACCCATCAGTCTGCTGTATTCAGGAGACCCATCTCACATGCAGAGACATACATAGGCTCAAAATAAAGGGATGGAGGAAGATCTACCAAGCAAATGGAGAACAAAAAAAAGCAGGGGTTGCAATCCTAGTCTCTGATAAAATAGACTTTAAACCATCAAAGATCAAAAGAGACAAAAAAGGCCATTATATAATGGTAAAGGGAACAATTCAACAGCAAGAGCTAACTATCCTAAATATATATGCACCCAATATAGGAGCACCCAAATTCATAAAGCAAGTCCTCAGAGACTTACAAAGAGACTTAGACTCCCATACAATAATAATGGGAGACTTCAACACTCCACTGTCAACATTAGACAGATCAACGAGACAGAAAGTTAACAAGGATATCCAGGAATTGAACTCATCTCTGCACCAAGCAGACCTAATAGACATCTATAGAACTCTCCACCCCAAATCAACTGAATATACATTCTTCTCAGCACCACATCGCACTTACTCCAAAATTGACCACATAATTGGAAGTAAAGCACTCCTTAGCAAATGTAAAAGAACCGAAATTATAACAAACTGTCTCTCAGACCACAGTGCAATCAAACTAGAACTCAGGACAAAGAAACTCAATCAAAACCACTCAACTACATGGAAACTGAACAACCTGCTCCTGAATGACTACTGGGTACATAACGAAAAGAAGGCAGAAATCAAGATGTTCTTTGAAACCAATGAGAACACAGATACAACATACCAGAATCTCTGGGACACATTTAAAGCAGTGTGTAGAGGGAAATTTATAGCACTAAATGCCCACAAGAGAAAGCTGGAAAGATCTAAAATTGACACTCTAACATCACAATTAAAAGAACTGGAGAAGCAAGAGCAAACACATTCAAAAGCTAGCAGAAGGCAAGAAATAACTAAGATCAGAGCAGAACTGAAGGAGATAGAGACACAAAAAACCCTCCAAAAAATCAATGAATCCAGGAGTTGGTTTTTTGAAAAAATCAACAAAATTGACAGACCGCTAGCAAGACTAATAAAGAAGAAAAGAGAGAAGAATTAAGTAGACACAATAAAAAATGATAAAGGGGATATCACCACGGACCCCACAGAAATACAAACTACCATCAGAGAATACTATAAACACCTCTACACAAATCAACTAGAAAATCTAGAAGAAATGGATCATTTCCTGGGCACTTACACTCTTCCAAGACTAAACCAGGAAGATGTTGAATCCCTGAATAGACCAATAGCAGGCTCTGAAATTGAGGCAATAATTAATAGCCTACCAACCAAAAAAAGTCCAGGATCAGATGGATTCACAGCTGAATTCTACCAGAGGTACAAGGAGGAGCTGGTACCATTCCTTCTGAAACTATTCCAATCAATTGAAAAAGAAGGAATCCTCCCTAACTCATTTTATGAGGCCAACATTATCCTGATACCAAAGCCTGGCAGAGACACAACAAAAAAAGAAAATTTTAGACCAATATCCCTGATGAACATCAATGCAAAAATCCTCAATAAAATACTGGCAAACCGGATTCAGCAGCACATCAAAAAGCTTATCCACCATGATCAAGTGGGCTTCATCCCTGTGATGCAAGGCTGGTTCAACATTCGCAGATCAATAAACGTAATCCAGCATATAAACAGAACCAAAGACAAGAACCACATGATTATCTCAATAGATGCAGAAAAGGCTTTTGACAAAATTCAACAGCCCTTCATGCTAAAAACCCTCAATAAATTCGGTATTCATGGAACATATCTCAAAATAATGAGAACTATTTATGACAAACCCACAGCCAATATCAAACTGAATAGGCAAAAACTGGAAAAATTCCCTTTGAAAACTGGCACAAGACAGGGATGTCCTCTCTCACCACTCCTATTCAACATAGTGTTGGAAGTTCTGGCTAGGGCAATCAGACAAATGAAGAAAATCAAGGGTATCCAGTTAGGAAAAGAAGAAGTCAAATTGTCCCTGTTTGCAGATGACATGATTGTATATTTAGAAAACCCCATTGTCTCAGCCCCAAATCTCCTTAAGCTGATAAGCAACTTCAGCAAAGTCTCAGGATACAAAATTAATGTGCAAAAATCACAAGCATTCTTATACACCAGTAACAGACAAACAGAGAGCCAAATCATGAATGAACTTCCATTCACAATTGCTTCAAATAGAATAAAATACCTAGGAATCCAACTTACAAGGGATGTAAAGGACCTCTTCAAGGAGAACTACAAACCTCTGCTCAGTGAAATAAAAGAGGACACTAACAAATGGAAGAACATACCATGCTCATGGATAGGAAGAAACAATATCGTGAAAATGGCCATACTGCCCAAGGTTATTTATAGATTCAATGCTATCCCCATCAAGCTACCAATGAGTTTCTTCACAGAATTGGAAAAAACGGCTTTAAAGTTCATATGGAACCAAAAAAGAGCCCGCATTGCCAAAACAATCCTAAGTCATAAGAACAAAGCTGGAGGCATCACGCTACCTGACTTCAAACTATACTACAAGGCTACAGTAACCAAAACAGCATGGTACTGGTACCAAAACAGAGATATAGACCAATGGAACAGAAGAGAGTCCTCAGAAATAATACCACACATCTACAGCCATCTGATCTTTGACAAACCTGAGAGAAACAAGAAATGGGGAAAGGATTCCCTATTTAATAAATGGTGCTGGGAAAATTGGCTAGCCATAAGTAGAAAGCTGAAACTGGATCCTTTCCTTACTCCTTATATGAAAATTAATTCAAGATGGATTAGAGACTTAAATGTTAGACCTAATACCATAAAAACCCTAGAAGAAAACCTAGGTAGTACCATTCAGGACATAGGCATGGGCAAGGACTTCATGTCTAAAACACCAAAAGCAACGGCAACAAAAGCCAAAATTGACAAATGGGATCTCATTAAACTAAAGAGCTTCTGCACAGCAAAAGAAACTACCATCAGAGTGAACAGGCAACCTACAGAATGGGAGAAAATTTTTGCAATCTACTCATCTGACAAAGGGCTAATATCCAGAATCTACAAAGAACTCAAACAAATTTACAAGATAAAAACAAACAACCACATCAAAAAGTGGGCAAAGGATATGAACAGACATTTCTCAAAAGAAGACATTCATACAGCCAACAGACACATGAAAAAATGCTCATCATCACTGGCCATCAGAGAGATGCAAATCAAAACCACAATGAGATACCATCTCACACCAGTTAGAATGGCAATCATTAAAAAGTCAGGAAACAACAGGTGTTGGAGAGGATGTGGAGAAATAGGAACACTTTTACACTGTTGGTGGGATTGTAAACTAGTTCAACCATTATGGAAAACAGTATGGCGATTCCTTAAGGATCTAGAACTAGATGTACCATATGACCCAGCCATCCCACTACTGGGTATACACCCAAAGGATTATAAATCATGCTGCTATAAAGACACATGCACATGCATGTTTATTGCGGCACTATCAAATGTCCATCTGTGACAGACTGGATTAAGAAAATGTGGCACATATACACCATGGAATATTATGCAGCCATAAAAAAGGATGAGTTTGCGTCCTTTGTAGGGACATGGATACAGCTGGAAACCATCATTCTTAGCAAACTATCACAAGAACAGAAAAACAAACACCGCATGTTCTCACTCATAGGTGGGAACTGAGCAATGAGATCACTTGGACTCGGGAAGGGGAACATCACACATCGGGGCCTATCATGGGGGGGAGGGGGGAGGGATTGCATTGGGAGTTATACCTGATATAAATGACGAATTGATGGGTGCTGACGAGTTGATGGGTGCAGCACACCAACATGGCACAATTATACATATGTAACAAACCTGCACGTTATGCACATGTACCCTAGAACTTACAGTATAATAAAAAAATAAATAAATAAATAAATAAAATAAAATAAAAGATGAACGAATTTATAAAAAAATTAAGAGTAACCACTAAAAAAGAATAGAATGAATAACTACAAAAGGAGTAACGAAAATGGAGATAAAGGTAACATGGGAATAACAAAATGAAAATATCTTGATTAATAATAATAATAATACTTATATCACACTGTGTTCCAGGTGTTATTCTAGTCTGTGTGTGTGTGTATGTGTGTGTGTTGTGTATATATTTAATTAAATAGAATAATTGGAGACCGGAAAGAAGAAAAAGAAAGCATAGATAAAATATAATAATTGCAGAACAAAAGAAGACAGTAAAAACAAGCCCAAATATGTCAGGAAACACAGTAAGTATAAACAGATTGAATATAAAAGGTACAGATCCTCAGATCAGATGAAATAAAAGCACAACTCAGATATATACTGTTTTAAAAAATACAACCTAAAACAAAATGACAAAGTTTTAAAATAATAAAATGGAAAAATATATGCTAATCTGGCAAAGAGAATGTCAGATAAAAGAATTCTGAGACAAAAACTCAGTGAATCTATAAAGAGAGCAAGCATTCAAAATGATAAGGAGATAAAACCATCACAAAAATAAATGTGTCTAACAATAGAGCTTCAAAATCTATGAATCAAAATTTAATCAAATCATTGCTTTTAGTAGCAATAATGTTCCTATTTAAACTATTTAATTGTTGAATAAGGATTGAATATATTCAAAGTGTACAATGTGTTGATTTTCTATTAGTACACATTTTGCAACGGTTATTACAGTCAAATTAATTACACCCATCACCACCCATGTTGCACATTAGACCCCCAGAACTTGCTTATCCTATAACTGAAAGTTCCTACTCTGACCAACATCTCCTAATTTCCTCTACTCCCTAGCTCCCGGCAACAACCGTACTACTTTCTGCTTTTATGACTTGACTTTTAAGAAAAATAAAACAATTCTACACTTAAAGTGGAAAACATTTTAATAAAGCCTCTCTAGAGCAATCAAGTAGCCAAAAGTTAGTAAAGTCAGAGAAAAGTTAAGCGCTATAATTAACAGGCTTGATCATAGATACATGGTCAAAGAAATAAAGAAAATAAATACTTTTAGAACTTATGTGAAACATTTACAAACAAACTCTACTTATCAAGCCCCAAAGAAGTTTCAACAAAAACCAAAGAACTGGTATCAGATCTTTGACTATAAAACAATTAAATTAGATAAAAAATCCAATAAATACATTATTTTAAAATTAACAAAATGCAACCCCATATAGCTATGTTAGCTAAAGTACCACTGGGTCCTAAGATAAACAAGCATCCACTGCATAATGGCTCAAACATAACAGAAGCTTACTTTATTCCTCAATGAGAGCCTCCAAGGGGTGTTTACTTTTTGTGAACAGTTCATTTTCTCCCTTTTGCTTCATCTATCTTCAATGCTTGATTTCCAAGGTCTCTGAGCTCGTCTGTATGAAGCCAGGGGAAGGCAGAAGAACATGGAGGGTCAAGCGTGGGAGTTCTTAGGGATCAGGAAAGGTGATAATGGACATCACATCTGATCACAGTTTGTTGCCTGCAATGCAGTCATGGCCACTTAACAACTGCAAAGGGAAATAACAGCTGACTGTGCTCCCAGTAAGACAAAGGTTATCATAAAGAGCTATACAGTTGTGTCATGATAATCTAGTCAATGAGAGAATTACAATAGACATTACAAAATATTTATGACTGTCAATAAAATCTCAGCATATCAAAGCATATGGGATGCATCTAAAGTGGGACTTAAGACAAAATGTAGAGCAGTAGTTACATTTATTTATTAACTACATACGCAAGAAAAGCTGGAAATAAATGAGCAACATATTTAATAAAAGTAAAGAAAAATATTGTAAACCTAAAAGAAGAAGAAGAAAGGATATTATAAGGATAAATGTTGAAAAAAACAAAATAGAAAAACAAAACAAGCAATAGCCAGAAAAAGCATAAGAGTCTAAATTCATGCTAGTTAGAACAATGCTATGATTTTAGTTAGAGACAATTCAGAATTTTAAAAATCATATGAAAATATTTTGAACAAATTTACAACTATCTAGAATCTAAAAGCTTAGATAAATTAATAATTTCAAAGAAAAAGTATAAATAACAAAATTGGCCAAAGAAAAAATAGAAAAAGAATCAACAATTATTTAAAATTTTCAATTCTTACTAAAAAAGTGGTTCCTAGAACACACCTCCCTCTTTAATAAAAGGACAGGAGGTCATGTACTAGATTGTTAGAAATAACACTGTCTGTAAGAACCCCAAACTGGAAACTACTTCCAGAGTCCCTCAAGAACAGAATGGAAAAATAGTCTTGTTCACACAAAGTAAAACTGTGTAGCAATGAGAAGGAATTATCTACACCGACGTGACAACATGGATGCATTTTGCAAAACACCATTGAGCAAAAAATTTTAGACACAGAAAGAGTATATCTTGTCCTATTCAATTTACATAAAGCACAAAAGCAGGTAAATTAGTCCATCCTATTTGAAGTTAGAACAGAGGCTGTCTCTGATGGAGGAGGAGACAGTGATTGAAAGGGATATGAAGGAGTTTTCTGGGGTGCTGGTAATGTTCTTTTTCTTTGCAGAGCACTGAGAATAAAGGTATATTAACTTTGTGAACATTCATAGATATGTAGAAATTATTGTGGAGTGACATGGCATGATCTCAGCTTACTGCAGCCTTAACCTCCCGGGCACAGGTGATCCTCCAACTTCAGCCTTGGAGTAGCTGGGACTATAGGTGAGCACCATCATGCCTGGCTAATTTTTTGTAATTTTTGTAGAGATAGGGATTTCATCACGTGGCCCAAGCTCTAATAATATATTTCAGTAAAATGTTTTTTAACAGTTGACAACCAGGTCTAGACAAATTTTAAGGTGAGTTTTTTTTACAAAAATCTCAAGGAATAGATCATCTTATTTGATACATTAAAGACAGAAAGAAAAACGTAATTTTTTCAGTAGGTACAGGAAATCATTTAGCTAAATTTGATACATATGAATAGTCAGAAGAAAGCAAAACAAAATCTCTTAGTAAACTTTTAGAAAGGAAACTCTTTTAACTTAGTAAAGAACTTCTAATTACAAATTTATGGTAAACATCTTCCTTACTGGTGAAGTAGTCACACGTTTCCATCAGAGGCAGGAACAACTCAGGACAGAGACGTCCACCAATTATAATTAACGTTGAATATGAGGCATGAGTTAATGCAGAAAGAAACAAAGTAAGAATAAGGACCAGAAAGGAAGAAATGAAACTGTTATTCTTGGTGATGTTCTAATCCTTCCATTGAATGGCAGTATGATGTTTGTACATTACAGCATAGCATAACATGGCATCGAAGAGTCAAGTCTCAGAGAGTTCGGTAGAGTATACAGTAGTCAAGACATGAGCTCTAGAACCAGGCGGTGTGGATTTGTATCCCAGCTTCATCACCTACTAGCTGTGTGACTCTAGGCAAGTTACTTCACCTCCCTGGGCCTCACTTGTAAAATAGGGATAGTAGATACATACTTAATAGAGTTGTTGTAAGGACTAAACAAGTTCATGCTAAGTTTGCAATAAACATTTAATAGCTTTAAATGTTTGCCCTTGATTTTTTGTGGTTGGTATCTAAATACTAACCCTGTATTTGGTTCATGTATTAATATGATCTTATCTTCTTTTTGTTTTACATTCAGAGACTCTGTGATTTTTGGCTCCACCAGAGCACATTTCTTCTTATTTCCTTGTGCAGTCAGAAATTGTTAATTCTGATTTTTATTGACTGATAGGCTCAGAGGGGTTATCACTTGCTATGCTAGTATATGTATGAATTGATTTCTTATCTTATCAAAGGGCATATGTTTTTTATAGAGGGGGATATAACAAATATTTTTAAATTACAAAAAAAATCAAGCAATCTATCCTTCTTAGTTTATAATCAACCTACCGAGTGTAGATAACTTATTGAATCAATTAAGGTCTGGTAAATAATATTTGACTATGATCTTTGCAAAATGATTCACGAATCATTTTAATGTCAGAAAATAACATCAACTCACCTCTAGAGAATATTTGAGTGGGAAACTGCATTTCTACTGCAAGGTGCCAAAGTGATATTTGGTGAGTATAATATGGCCTCTACCCTCATGAGGCTTATCATGGAAGCGACTTTGAAAGGTAACTATGTTTGTTGTCTAATGGGTTCTGTGACAGAATGTCCTATAGGATTACATCACTCAGAACCAGGGCTGCCCCAACATGCTCTTTCCTTGGACTCTCTGAGGGTTGATCATATGCACATGGCTACACAGATTGCATGAGGCTTTACATCCTTGGGCTAATGGTAAATGTCTCACTGAGTAAGTGTTCAGAATTTCACATTTGGCAACCTAGATATCTCAGAGACACTTAAAGGGGACTATATCATGGACATTTAAATTTTTATTATTCATTTTTCAAATTATTAAAAGTTTTTGTTTGTCTGTGTTTTTTTTCAAGAGTTGGCACTAGGGATTTCTTTTTAAATCCAGGAAGCTACCAAATGCTAAGGAGATATATGTGTGTGCAAAGAGCACAGGCCAAGACAGCAAAAAGACCTTTCCAGCCATTAGACAGAATCTCTGAAAGAGATGGCAGCTGGGATCAGATTAAAGGAGTGTCTCACAGAATGAAGGACTGCTGCCCCTGGGGTATCGGCTCTTGAGGAGCTCTGCTGGGAAGCTGTCAGCAGGCAGAGCAGGCAGAGCAGGCTGGAGCAGGCTGGAGCATCCATAGCCTTGTGGCCACCATCAGGAAATTGGGAGGTCACAGTAGATGCAGGGAATCCCTCTTGTACCAGAGAGTAGACAGCAGAGGGGGCTACTTAGAGGTAGGAGCTGTCAATGGGGTGTCTGGGGCCAGAGAAGGAGGCAGTGCTCTGTGCATGGGGACATGCAGTGGGAGCAGCCAGTAGGACACCTGTGGGTTGTGTTCCTATCTCACCTTACAATCACTGGGAGCAGGCTGTAGTAACAAAGCCTGCACTTATGCTGGATGCAGGTTCTCACATTCAGAGGCAGGAACACACGCAAGAATGATCAAATGTTGGGAGCAAATGAATACCCCGAAAGGGGATTTACAAATCCAACAAAGGGAGCAACTGCCATCCAAGTATATAGTCAAGTCGTTTCAGATTGATATGTTAATATTCTCCAAGAGATAATAGCAGATATTATATCTATAAACGATCAGCTGGAAAACTTAATGTTTGAAATAAATAGCAGAAGGCAGCTAAAGACCAAATTAATAAGGTGACATTTAAGCCAAGTCCCTAGAAAGGAACAGAAATGGACAGGGAGATAGAAACCATATTTTTAAAAAAAGTTATATGGAAGGCAGATTCAAAAGTTTCAGTAAGGGCTTAGTAGGAATTCCTGAAATTAAAAAACAAAACAAAACAAAACAAAAAACAGAGAGAAGTAGAGGAAGAAATATTCGAAGGAATAGCAACAGACAGAATTTAATCTCCAAGAGAGCTTCCGATGAGTCTCAGTTCTCTAGCTTTAAATTAATCAGCCCAGGCCGGGCGCGGTGGCTCACTGTAACCGCAGCACTTTGGGAGGCCGAGGCGGGCGGATCACTAGGTCAGGAGATCAAGACCATCCTGGCTAACACGATGAAACCCCGTCTCTACTAAAAAATAGAAAAAATTAGCCGGGCGGGGCGGCGGGCGCCTGTAGTCCCAGTTGGAGGATGAGGCAGGAGAATGGTGTGAACCCAGGAGGCGGAGCTTGCACTGAGCCGAGATCGCGCCATTGCACTCCAGCCTGGATGACAGAGCGAGACTCCGTCTCAAAAAAAAAAAAAGTTAATCAGCCCAATGACCTGTGGTGGAAAACTTTGTTCACTGACCTGTAGGCACTGATACTTTGAAGCAGGGTGGGATTCTTCAGGGAAGCTTGTACTGGCCTGAAGGGCAGTGTGAGCAGTGGTTAAGGAGCAGTGGTTAGGGTCACAGACACTGAAGCAAGATACTAGCCTGTGTGTGCATTCCACTGTTTGCCAAGAGAGGCACTTCAGGCAAATGTTTATTGAACAACTACTACGCGCAAGGGTCATAGTAGGCGCTCAATAAAGGCTCATAAAGGTTATGGGCAAGGTTCATAAAGCAGGGGAGACAGTGGTAAATTGGATCAATTCCTTGTCCTCATGGAGTTTACCTTCTAGTAATAGTGAGTGACAGGCAGTAAACACATGTGTGTGATATAATTTCAAGTGGTGATAAATGCTATAAAAGGAAACAGAGTTAGGCATTGGGGAGCAAATTGGGATGCTGTTTAAGTCTGGGTGTCAGGTCCTCCCTGAGGAAGTGACACGTGAACACACATTCGAAGCATGTGAAAGGTCAGCCATGAGAGATTTAGGGAGGAACTGTTCCAGAAAGCGAGAACAGCAAATGCACAGGTGTAAGATGGGAGGAAACTCAGTGGTGAGGAATGGTCAGAGGCTCCCAGCCTCTGAGTCGCCAGAGGTTCCTCATCTGTAGGAATGCAGACAATCTTAGAACCTAACTCTTAAGCCTCTATAAGGATTAAATGGTAAAATCCATGAAACGCAACTAGCACATTTGCTGTTATGGATTTATGGAGTGCCCATTACATGTGAGATACATTAATTATCTAGTTTTCAGAGCAACCTAATAAATACGAGTGATTATTCTCCTCACTTTACAAACTGAGTCAGACAGATTAAGAAGATTGCCCCAAAGTAAATTACAGAGTGAAAAATTTCTCAAAAATGTTACCTTTCATCCTCATTATCTTTAAGATCTTTTTGCCTTGAATAGGTTATAAATTAGCTCTGAACGGCACACTACTCCTTTATGCTTAATTTCTCCAAGGCTGCCTTGTTAAGAATATGCAGATCACATCATTAATATGCTCTTTTCTCTCCAGAGAGCTGGTCTTCAAACTGTTCTCTGCTTAGGCCTCTGCTGACTGACAGCTGCACTAGTCCCTCTGGGCTTGTCGGGTTAGGGGTACCTGAAATGGTGGTAGTCTCACGAAACTACTTAATGGTAGGACTTAGCCACATTTCCACACTTTTAGTTTTCCTCATGCGATTTACTTCTCTTCCAGAAAATTCTGGCCTGGATATTAGAAGACCCAGACTTGAATCCTAACTCTTCATCTCTCTGGTCTTTTCTGGATTTCCTCAATTGTAATAACAATCAAGAGTTTTCAGTGGCGTTGATGAATGGCTGAAAAATTAAAACAACACCAAAGTACTTAGCAGCAATTATTAGTTATTTTTATTTCACTTTTATTTTAAATTCAGGGGTACATGAGCAGGTTTGTTACATAAGTAAACTTGTGTCATGGGGGTTTATTGTACAGATTTTTTCACTATCCTGGTACTAAGCCTAGTACTCCTTTGTTATTTTTCCTGATTCTCTCCCTCCTCCAACCCTCCATACTCCAATAGTTCCCAGTGTGTGCTGCTCCCCTCTATGTGTCCACGTGTTCTCATCATTTAGCTCCCACTTGGAAATGAGAACATGCAGTATTTGGTTTTCTGATCCTGCATTAGTTTGCTAAGGATAACGGCCTCCAGCTCCATCCATGTCCCTGCAGAGGACATGATCTCATTCTTTTTTATGGCCTTAGCAGTAATTATTAACTACCACACTATAACTGTGTATCAAGGTATCTCTAAAAAGATCCACAGTACATTTCAGTTCCTTGGGTTGGTGTTTTGCACCATGTCACCATTTGTACAGAATCATTCACCACTTAGACCACACCCATCTATCAGCCCATTAGGTGCAGCATTTGATTTCACTTGATACCCTATTGAGGTGGTGATGAGAGTTTTTATTACCCATCTTCATGTTTCCAAGAGGGAATTTGGCCTCCCAGGATGAAGCAATTTGAAGCAACACTGACTTACATTCTCCTTTCTACCTCCTTCATGCCCTTCCTCCCTGAGAAGCCTCTGTTTTTGAGTGTATGTGCTGCACAGCTCCGTTGGCTGGCTGTCACTTTGGATCAGCAGTCTGCAGGACGCAGCAGTCCTCTGCCACTCCATGACATTAGCTAACCATGGCAGGTGTTGTCCCTGAGAAGGGTGGTGGAAAGAAACCCTGAAGCTGTGGTACAGCATCTTTAAGCTCAATTGCAAGGCAAATACAAGACCCAGTTCTCCAATCTTACCGCACACTCATAAAACTGGTAATTTTACCTCTAACTTCCTGACTCCTGTATCCTGTTTCTCAATGGTAACCAAACTGCAGAAAAGGGAAAAGAATATAATTATTCGCCCTAAACCCCAGGAACCACTTCTTATACTCAGCAGGGGAACTAGCTTTTGTTCAACCCATTTAGTTTCATCTTCCCTCTAAATGATTTCTCTGTGATCATCGGCACCCTCAGTTTCAACAAATATTCACTTTACACATTGATCAAAATGTAGTAGCAAACTGAGATGAGCTTTAAAGGAAAAGTGGAACCACTAGACTAATATTTAACACACAACTTGCCAGCCCCGGGATCATGACACCCAGGTGTGTTGCATTATTATCAGCTGTGTGTTCATTCCAATTTTTCATGCTAAGGGTCAAATACTGATGTTGTGAAAGATGAAATTTTCTAAAATGAAACCTGAAATTTATGGAGTGCCCATTACATGTGAGATACATTAATTATCTAGTTTTCAGAGCAACCTAATAAATACGAGTGATTATTCTCCTCACTTTACAAACTGAGTCAGACAGATTAAGAAGATTGCCCCAAAGTAAATTACAGAGTGAGTCAATGGCAGAGGTGAGACCCAAACCTCTGTTTCCCATAGTCCTCATTTTTCCCTAACACCAGGATGCCTCTCTCATCTATTGCCTGTCTGTTGGTAGATATTCCAATATTAAGGCTGAGAGAGTCTCTGTTCATGAGGGCAGTCCATGCCTGATTTGCTATTTTGAGAAGCAATTCCCTTTAAAATTGGAATAGAACCACAGATGCATTTCAAGGGGATTTCAGCTCCCTTATCAGTGAACATTCCCAGGGAGAGGATGTTTATGGTCTCTTTCCTCTATGATGTATTTTGAGGAAATGTCTCTCCTTTTATGAAAGGCTGACCTCCTTTCACCTGTGCTCTGATTCACATCTCTTCCCACCTCCCTAGGAAACTTTTATCTTTCCATCAACATCCAAACATGATCGAGTTTCTCCCTCTTTAAAAAGCAATCCATTCCCATCCCAGATTTCATTTCCTCCTTGGTTGCTATCCTGTCTTTATCCTTTCACAGACAGATTATCCACTGCTTCATTGCTCAATCACTCCTCAGTCCACTCAAAGAGGTTTTGCTGCCTCTGTACTCCATGACAGAAGAGAGAGAGAGAGAGAGAGAGAGAGAGAGAGAGAGAGAGAGGAGAAGGAAGGAAGAAGGAGGAAGGAAGGAAGGAAGGAAGGAAGGAAGAAGGAATGAGGAAGGAGAAAGAAGGAAGAACAGAGAAGGAAGGAGGAGCAGAGAGAAAAAGAGCGAAAGAACGAGTGAAAGAAAGAAAGAGAAACGAACACCGAAAGAACGAAAAACGAAACAAACCGATCCCCTCCCTAAAGAAAAAGCAGAAATAAGCAGATCCCTAAAGCTACGACGAACTACATAACGGGAGGAAGAATCTATACGAGATGTAGGAGGAAGGAAAAAGCCTCCTAGCAGACCTGTCGCCTAAGCCCTCCATCCGCCAGCCCTCCCCTACAGCAACGCAAGACCTTAAAGAAAGCACAGCAACTCCCCCGAAAACCGCCACGCACGCCCTACAGCCCGCAGAAAGCAAAGAACAAAGAAAGAAAGAAAGAAAGAAAAAGAAAAGAAAGAAACTTGTTGAAACCTATTCTTGCTAAGGTCCTTATTATCCTCCATTTGACTAATCCAGTGTATTCTTCCCATTCTTCCTCTTAGTGCACCTTGCGGTAGTCCTTGGCTTCATCAACCACTTTCTCCTTCCTGAAACACCCACCAGTTTATCCTATTGCTGCTTAGTCCTGGCTATTCCTTCTCAACTTTGCCAATTTCTCCAATTCTAAAGAACCTTCAAATAATTTTATCAAATACTCATAATTACCCTCTGAATTGGTGTCACTATCTCCATTGTATAGAAGAAAAAGACTGGGACTCAGAGATATGAGCTAACTTATTCAAGGTTATATAATTAGTAGAATTAAATATCTTAGTCTTTTCTGATTCTAAGCCTTATATCCTTAATCCCTCCAAAGCTCAGGTCCCCAAGCTCTTAGAGAGGGGCAGTAGGGACCAGAAGACCTGGATTGTGTTGCATGTTTGAATCACTGTCTGCATGTCATTTCTTCTCTCTGGGATTTAATTTCACATCCAGGCCCTACCACTTTCTGGTTCCACAATTTTCTTACTTGCGTGACCAAAACCAAATTATTCCATCTCTCTAGACCTGAGTTTCCTCAACTGCAAAATGAAGATAATTACAGGCTCTATCTCACAAAATTGTTGTGGCGATTAAATGAAATACTACATGTAAAACATTTAGGAGAGTGCTTAGTATGCAGTCAGTTCTCAGTAAGTGCTAGTTTGGATGATGAGGTTGATGCAAAGAAAGAGGAGGAATGGTAGCGTATGGACTAGGTGATTTCGAGAGGCCCTTTCATCACTGGTATAGTGTAATTTCCCAAGGAAAATGGTCCTTTCCAAGAGGCAGTCCTCTGATTATACAGGTAATTTGGCCTGAAAGGTGACTTTCATTTTGGAATTAAATTTAGATGACACACTTCCATTACCTGTTTCTCATTGCAGGCTGTGATGCTGCTTGGAGGTGCCACAGTCCAGTAGAGCAGTGCACCTGAGGCCATGCTGAGGTCACAGTCTTTTTTGTGAACCCTTATCAAGGAAATCAAGGAATGCAATCAGGCAGAAGGGCTTTTAGAGATCTGCCCTACACGGATCAAAGTTCAGAGGCCCTGCTCCCTGTGCCCTCTCCACATGGCTGTCACAGCAGTCAGCATCATCTCTTGCTTCTCGGTGAAGGGTCTATCAATTCACCTTTGTTGTCATAGAGGGGAGGCCCTCACCAGACAAGAAATAAGGTCTGAAGGGCATCTCCTCTTTGCTGCCACTGGGCCTGAGCCACCTGATGGCATTGTTCCTCTGACCAGGTCAGTGTTTGTGACAGGGCGTTAATTAAAGAGCTCACCAGCGGTGGGAGGAAAACTGGAGAGACTGGGGGGAAAACTTCATTTCCTCAAGGGCAGCCAAGGGTGAACAGACTTCGCATTGTGCCTGGGGCTGACAGTCAGGTCAGCCACTGGAGGGAGAGAGGACAGTCCTTCCGTTGCCCATTGATTCCCCTTACATTATGTGAAGGCAGCTTCCTATCCAAAGGGCAGACGTGCGCTCCACCCAACCTAACAATTAGGAACTACTCAGCAACGAGATGGGCCCCAGAGGTGTCTCTGTCACAGAAGCATTAGGCTGCTGGAATTTCAAAGCTAAGGGTGAGAAAGTATGGACATTCGTAGAACATTTAGTTCCTCCACTCCTATTTCGTAGAAGGCAATCTGCCCAGGAGTTTGAGACGAGCCTGGGCAACATGGTGAAACCCCATCTCTACTAAAATACAAACAAACAAAAAAAAATTAGCCGGGCATTGCAGTGCGCACCTGTAGTCCCAGCTACTCAGGAGGAGGCTGAGGCAGCAGAATTGCTTGAACCCGAGAGGCAGAGATTGTAGTGAGCCAAAATTGCACCATTGCACTGCAGCCTTGGTGACACAGTGAGACTCTATCTCAAGAAAATAAAAAAAAGAGAGAAAACTGAGGCTCAGGGAAGTGAAGCACTGTAGCTCACACAGCAAATAGTCTGTGCTACTACCATTGAGACTCTCAGTCTCCACCCCTAAAGGTCCTTCAAACAGAAATAGGTGAACCCCCATCAGGATTCCTTTCCCATGGTGGGTGGGTGAGGGCATCACTGAAGGCCCTTCCCACACTACAGTTCCCCAAACCCAAATTCTTCATGGAGCTTTCCAGAACATCTGAACGTCTTTTGGATAATGCTTCTGAGATTTTATGGAAACCTTAATAAAATGAGGCCTAAGTTTGTCTGTTTTCCTGGAGATGCATACCATACCAAAATACAATCAAATTGACAGACTCACTAAATGGTCTGTCACTGTAACAGGAAATCTTGTAGCCATCATGTTGTGTTGGAAAGACAATGAGGCTGTGGTGCCAGAGACCTGAGTACCAATCTTGCCCAGCTCCAGGCTGTTACCTAGGATTTGCTCTTTCCCTAATCTCTCCAAGCCTTGGTTTCCTTGCTTTTCATGGAGACTGCTCCGACATCCCTTGCTCTGATGTGTTGGCCGACATCGCACACTGCCCTGGCCTTCGCAGAATACACAGCATTTACCGTCACCCAGTGCTGCCTCTCTCTAATGAGTGTGTTGATTTCTCTTCACTGCTTTGAGCCAGCGAAACTTCTAAAGCATGTCTGTCAATTCAGAAAGCATTTGCTGGACACCACATGTCTTCTGGACTCCGCTTTGCATCGTGTGTGTGTGGCAGGGGATGGAGGCAGAGCATGTAGCATAGCTTGCATCCTGCTCCTGCAGTACCCAGATGCATGCTCCAGGAGGTGAGGCAGACATGCCCACATTTCACTCAAGGATGGTCTGTGCCCACCCAGTGTGCCTGAGTCCAACATTACATGGGAAAAGGAGTGTGTGTTTGTACATGTGTGCGTGTGTGTAGGAGATCAGTGGGAACCCAGTGGAAAGGTGCCATCTTTCAGTATCGAGTGAGAATTTGGATTTGGTTCCTTGATTCTCTGGACAATGAGAGCCATTGAGTTGTTTTGGCCTGGGGCGATGGCCCTGGAGCTGTGTTTTTGCATCCTACTTCTGGCTGTATATATAAAATGGATGTCAAGCAAAAAGCTAGCATCAGAAAAAAACCCTTTTCAAAGGCTGATATGAAGCCATAATTACTGTGAAAACAAGGGCAGTGGTGGCTAAGAGACTGAAAAGGACTGCAATTAACAAGCCTTGGTTTGCCTCCATAGGAAGTGGCAGGAAAAGGAGAAGCCAAAGAGAACTATGCCCAAGGAGCTGGGAGGAGGGAGACACCCTAAACTAAGGACTAGGGAGCCACACAGTACATTCCCCTGGAGCGCACTGGGCACATTCAGGCAATTATTCACAAATCTTCCTTTTTCTCCAGACTATGAGTTTTTTGAGAGCAGGGACTAAGCCAACTGATTTTTATATCCCCAGAATGAAAGAGCCCACCAGTTAGTAGATGTTCAAACAAATGGGTATAGGATGGATGACTCACGATGAGTTTAGTTTTCAATATTTGTATTTGAAATAGAGACAGTGTGTTGCTGTAGGGAGGTTCAGCAAGCAGGTGGAAATATAGAAATAGCAGTCAGGAGAGAAATTAGTGTGTCGATAAAATCAAGATTATATTTGGAGTTGTGGTTAAATGAGGTTTTCGAATGAAAAGACGTAAGGTGAGAAGATAAAAGAGTGCAAGATGAGCCTACAGCCAGAGAGTGGGCTATGCAAAAGATAACTGGAGAAGAAAAGGAGAATGAAATTCAGTCAAGCAGAAAGAAAACCAAGGGCAGGAGCCTCTCGTCGTTTGAAGGATAGTGAATGGAAGACTATTGCTAGGTGAGGCACATCTGAAAGATACCAACTTTTTATTTTATTTTTTAAATTTTATTTATTTTTTTAAGATACCAACTTTTTAAATAAAACTTTTTGCATTGTACTTGTGATTGGGTTCTCTTATGAGTCTTCAAAATTTTATTCTAGACTCCTAAAAACGTCATCATACTATCCTGCAAGGTTTGAACAGCGTTTTAATTCCGTCTCAAAAAAGAAAAAAAAAAAAAAAAAAACAGCAACCTTTGTGTAAACTGCTGTGAATTTTGTTTAGAAACAGGTTAGACTTGTGCCAGGCACAGTGGCTCATCCCTGTTATCCCAGCACTTTGGGAGGCCGAAGCAGGCAGATCACTTGAGGTCAGGAGTTCGAGATCAGCCTGGTTAACATGGTGAAATCCCGTCTCTACTAAAAATAAAAAAATTAGCTGGGCATGGTGGCATGTGCCTATAATCCCAGCTACTCAGGAGGCTGAGGCAGGAGAATCGCTTGAACCCGGGAGGCAGAGATTGCTGTGAACCGAGATCACGCCACTGCACTCAACCTGGGCAACAGAGTGAGATTCTGTCTCAAAAAAAAAAAAAAAAAAAAAAAAAAAAGAAAGAAAAAAAGAAAGGAAAAGAAAAAGAAACAGGTTAGACTTATCCAGAACTTGTTTCTGTTTCATTGAATCAATTCTCACATAGATGTTTGTAGTTAGTGAAAATAATTAAGAATTGCCCAAAGAGTTTTCCGCTTTAACAGTAGTGCAAAATAATGGTACACTGGTCATGGTTTGCCACATCTGGTATGAATTCTACAATGGAGTAGTTTTCAGTATCTGGCTAATTTCTCTGACTCATAATTTCATTGGTCATTATTTCAATTAATAATGATTTCATTTAATTTTTCATAAATTGTTATGAATAAGAAAGCTATATTTTCATTTTTACATTTCTCTGAGTGCTAATATAGCATTTAGTTTGATGGTGGCTATTAAATAGACATTATTTGAAGAACCCAACTTTGTATCATGATACTCAAAAGGAAAGCCTCTTTCATGTGTAAAACTTTGATGTTTTTGGCTGGATGTGGTGACTCACACCTGTAATCCCAGCACACTGGGAGGCTGAGGTGGGCAGATCACTTGAGGTCGGGAGTTCAAGACCAGCCTGACCAACATGGAGAAATCCCATCTCTACTAAAAATACAAAATATTAGCCAGGCATGGTGGCACATGCCTGTAATCCCAGCTACTCAGGAAGCTGAGGCAGGAGAATCACTTGAACCCAGGAGGCAGAGTTTGCAGTGAGCCGAGATCACGCCATTGTACTCCAGCCTGGGCAACAAGAGGGAAACTCCATCTTAAAAAAAAAAAAAATTTTTTTTTTCCTTTTTTTTTGAGACAGAGTTTTGCTCTGTTGCCCACCCTGGAATGCAGTGGCATAATCATACCTCACTGTTACCTCAAACTCCCGAGTTCAAACAATCCTTCTGCCTAAGCCTCATGAGTAGCTGGAACTACAGGCATGCACTATCATGCCTAATTTTGTTTTTTGTAGAGATAGGGGTCTGGCTATGTTGCCAAGGCTGGTCTTGAGCTCCTGGCCTCAAGTGACCCTCCTGATGTGGCCTCCCAAAGCACTGAGATTACAGGTGTGAACCACCTTAACTGAACACCTTCACATAAATGTTGAATACCAATACCAGACACTATTTTTATCCCTTCAAAATAGTATCTGTATGTTCTTAAAGATATCGATCAATTTCATTTTTATTTGATCTATATGTAATCCAAATAAACATTCTTATACTGTATGCATTATCATGACTCTCAAAGGTTTCAATGTATTTTTTTTTTTTTTTTTTTTGAGGCAGAGTCTCGCTCTATCGCCCGAACTGGACTGGAATGCAGTGGCCAGATCTCAGCTCACTGCAAGCTCCGCCTCCCGGGTTTACGCCATTCTCCTGCCTCAGCCTCCCGAGTAGCTGGGACTACAGGTGCCCGCCACCTCGCCCGGCTAGTTTTTGTATTTTTAGTAGAGACGGGGTTTCACCGTGTTAGCCAGGATGGTCTCGATCTCCTGACCTCGTGATCCGCCCGTCTCGGCCTCCCAAAGTGCTGGGATTACAGGCTTGAGCCACCGCGCCCGGCCGTTTCAATGTATTTTAATAGCCTGAAACTTGATCTGATTATTGCAATATCTGTCATGTTAGTAACTAATTAGAAACAAAACAATGTAGGCAAACTTTAACCAGATTGGGTAACAATGATATCATTAATTTTCCTTTTCAAATTGTTAGAAAAATATATTGTATACATTATTTTCTTGGCATATTCTCTATTATTAGCAGATTCTCTACTATTATTAATAGATTTCTTTGGAAAAAAGGGCCCTGTAATTAAATAGAATTAAATAGGATTGCTGTTCATTGTATCAGATAATAATGAAAGATCACAATACTTACTGAAGTTAAATAATTCATCAAAATGAACTTGCTGCTGACTTTCATGTGTTCCCTACTGAACATATGAATTACACTTTTATTTACTATTATTTTATCTTCCTTCTGCTTTTCCATTTTGTTTCAGAATGTTCTTCTAATCTTCAGAATCTCCTCTCTTGTTGATTTCATTATCAATATTTTCTTAGCTATCATAATTCTTTTAGGTATTGTTATAATTTTGACCATCAGGCTTAGAATTTTATTTTTCATTGCAATATAATGAAATAAATTTTTGACATTTTGAAGTTTTTGTCTTTTTTTTAAGTTTAGATTATTATCTTCCAATAAGGTACTTTCTTTTCATTATATTTGAATTTTGTTATAATCATTAACACACCAAAAATAATCTAAAATTGAAGATATGCAAGAATGACTTCAATGCACTTTAAAATGACTGTTACATTGGATTGAGATAAGCAAACACATAATCAAATTAATGATACGCATTGATTTATGAATGAATATGTGTAAATATTTTATTACAGCCACATGTTTCTTCAGGTCATTTCACCATGTAGATGCTAATTTTGAGTACTGTTTCATGGAACCACTCAACTCTGTCAGGGTGAGAAGTGTCAGATACCTAATAAGATGTAATAAGATGAGATAAACACTACATGACTTCACAAAACATTACTACTCACTGCTTATAGTATGTTGTATGTTTATTTCCTACAAATAAGAATGTTGATAAATTTTACTTCAAGTGATATCCATCAAAGAAAAAAAATAATATGTATGGTATGTTTGCAATTGTTTATGTTAACTTATCCAGTCAAAATTCTGTTTTGACTAGGTAGGTATTGGTGAGAAATGAATCCTCTACTTCCATAGCTAGTTATTAGAAACTTTTTTATAAGGGTAACTTTGGTTCTATACACCAAAAACCTTGTTTACCCATATCCCACATCTTTTCAATTCTGGACCCCACAAGACATTTTTGCAGCACAATACATTCTCTGGCCTGCCCCTCTGCGTTATGATCCTGAGTAAAGTAGCAGCAATGGGTGGGAGTATTCCTGGAAGTCATTTTACACTAGCAATAACTAAATATTTTTTCTATAATTTTAGTTTAGTTTCAACCTTTTTGAATACTTATGTTTTAGATTTCTCATTAAAGTGGTTTATAGTGGGGTGTTTTTTCTTACTGTCTCATATATTTGGATTAAAACTGCCACCTTACTATGTGCATACCATTTGTCCTTCTTGTTTTATGTTTCTTTTAATCTCTTTGGTTGTCTTCTTTTGAATTAAATATGCTTTATTCTTTTAATATTCTTCCTTTAATAGTTTGGAAGCTATGTTTTCTTTTATAATTCTTTTGGTGGTCAGTCTAGAAACTACAATATGATTTTAACTTGTTACAACTTAATGTTAACTGATATTTTTATACTCTTTCTGCTAATAATGCAAGTACCTTAGAATAGCTTAACTCCATTATCTATGTTCTTACTTATATGTTGGTGTGTAGTTTTTTTGTTTTTTTTTGTTTTTTGAGACAGAGTCTTGCTCTGTTGCCCAGGCTGGAGTGCAGTGGCATGATCTCCGTTCACTGCAAGCTCTGCCTCCCAGGTTCACACCATTCTCCTGCCTCAGCCTCCTGGGTAGCTGGGACTACAGCCACCCCCTACCACACCCGGCTAATTTTTTGTATTTTTAGTAGAGGTGGGGTTTCACTGTGTTAGCCAGGATGGTCTCGATCTCCTGACCTCGTGATCCTCCCACCTCAGCCTCCCAAAGTGCTGGGATTACAGGTATGAGCCACTGTGCCCGGCTGTTGGTGTGTAGTTTTATTCTTTACATACCTTAACCTTTGCAAGACAATATTATTCTTGCTTTACACAGTAAAACATCATTTAGATTTGGTTTTAGTTGTTAATTTCATGGACCTTCTCTTTTTTTTTTTTTTTATCTCCAATATTCCTCCTGTTTGAGAGTGTCTTTCTTTTATCACCTTTGTTCTCTTTGGGCTTTTGCATAATGTAGATCTCTTGTGGAAAACTGTCTCAGCTTTAATTTTTTCAAAATGTATTCATTTTGCTCTCATTCTTGAGGGGTGTGTTCACTGGATAGACATAGCATTGGCAGTTATTTTTTCTTCTGTCCACTAAATGTATCTTTCCATTATTTCTGGCTTCCATTATTGTAGTTCAGAAGTCAGCTGTCAGTCTAATTTTTGAAACTTTGAGGGTACTATGTCTTTGTGTTTTCTTTTCTGTTTGGTGTTAAGCACAATCTTGGCTCACTGCAACCTCCACTTCCTGAGTTCAAACGATTCCCTGACTTCAGCCTCCCAAGTAGCTGGGACTACAGGCGCCCACCACCATGCCCAGCTAATTCTTGTATTTTTGGTAGAGATGGAGTTTCACCATATTGGCCAGGCTGGTCTCAAACTCCTGACCTTGTGATCCACCTACCTCAGCCTCCCAAAGTGCTGGGATTACAGATGTGAGCCACTGCACCTGGCCTACATTTCTTTCTACTTCTCTGCTTCAGACATGTTGGACCTCTTGAATCTATGAATTTTTTTTTTTCATTACTTAAGAAAACTTCTCAGCCATTAGTCTTCAAATAATGCTTCTTACTCATTCCTCTTTGCCTCTGTGACTCCAGTTAAATGTTTTTAGAACTTTTCACGTTTTTCACTTCCTACTCTTTCTTATGTATCTTTTTTATCCTTTGTGTTTCCATGCTTTATTCTGGATAGTTCCTTTGCCTCTCTCCCAGTTCACTAATTCTCTTTTCAGCACATGCTCATATGTCTCATATGTTCCTCAACCTATGTATACATTTTATTTATTGTGTTTTTCTGTTGTAGAATTTTCTCATTGCTCTTTTCAAAATTTTCTGTCTTGGTTTTTTTACAGTTTTCTATTCCCTGTGGAAAATTTTAAGCTTGGCTTTAATCTCCTTTATCATGGTAAACATGGTTATGTTACAGGATGTGTCTGATAAGTTTAATACCTGGAGTACATGCAGGCCTGTTCTATTCTTATGTTTCTCTACAGGTCTCATTTATATTTTATGGTCTTCTTAGATTTCCAGGTTATCTTGAATTTGATACTGGATATTGCATGTCTAAAACTACATTTAGAAATAATTTGAGGTCTAGAGTGATGTGATCGTCATTTGGAGAGAACTTGTGCTTGCTTTTGCCAGGTGCTTTGGGGGCACTTGAAGAGTGGGATATTTGCCACTATGATAGATGAGAACAATGGGATCTCATAACAACAGCTGAATTTTACATTTTTAAAACCTAGGGGAATATCTGATTAAATATTTTGTGTCCACTAAAAACTTTGGACAATGCAGACAAGAGGGGAAAAGATAAATTAACCAACGGCCCTACATTCATTAACAGCCATTAAATATTTAAATATTTAGTTAAATATTATATTTGACTGATAAAAAAACTGAAATAAGAACTGGCTTACAGTTATACTACTGGTTAGTGGTATAAGCAAAGGTAGAATCTTCTAGTACAGTATTGTCTTCACTATGTAAAACTAAGTTATGCCCCTAAATTAGGTTAGTGAGAAATGTGCCAATGTGTCTGTAATGTTTTATTTATTTTAATTCATAAGGTTATCTATTTTTCTGCTTGAAATATATATGGGTGTTTGTGTGTGTGCCCACAATATTTTGAAGGTTTTTTTCTTATGCATTTCAATACCATTTTATTTTCCCCACTAGTCAAGGAGCCGAGATAACTTACTAGATGAACTCATCTCAGGGCAGAAGAATAGAGTCCAGTCCCTAGAATAACAACAACAGGCATGAATGGAGTAGCTGAATGAATTTGTTAGACTCGTTTAAATAATAGATTTTTAAACCCAACGTTTTCAATTGAATAATATAAGTCTTTAGTTTTGTTTGATTATTTGTTTTTGAGAGAGAAAAAGAGTCTTTTGAGACTAAACAGACCAAGAATTCTATAGAAGGAAGGCATAAATTTTCTATAAAAAAAAAAAACCTCAATAGTTTAGAGGAGAATGCATGCTGTTAAAAGATTTAATTTCTACCCAAAAGGAAAAAAAATTCAACATTCTGGCAGGAAAAGGGCACGCTGCCTCACATAGGAGTTTGGCAAAGAATTCCAAAGGGTTGTAAGAAGAACCTGAGTGCAAAGGTGATTTACGCTTTTCTTCTTGGAGTGGCTTCTGTGAACCTTTCTTAGAGGCCCGCCATCCTTTGTCAAACCAGAGGAATAGAGTAGCCATGACTAGATGAGGTGCTCAGAGCAGTGGGGCACTTGCAGAGTCCTAAACACTCAGGACTGAATCACAGCACCCATGGAGGTAGGGCTTAAGGCAAGGAGACATTGTGTATGCAGGTGGCTGTCAGAGCCCATAGAAGAATGGTGCACATCAAAAATGAATGTTATATATAAATAGTTCAAGGGAACAAGAGGGAGATCAGCAATTAGACCCATAGAAACATAATTTATCTTTGACAGAGGAACAAAGGCAACACAATGCAGAAAAGAGAGTGTTTCCAACAAATGATGCTGGAACTACTGGACATGCAAAAACACGAGCCCAGAGTGACCTTACACCCCTCATACAAGTTAACCCAAAATGGATCTTAGACCTGAATATAAAACACAAAACTATAAAGTTTCTAGAAAATAACACAAGAGAAAATCTAGGTAACTCTAGGTCTGGTGATAATATTTTAGATAGGATACCAAAGCCACAATCCATAAAAGAAAGAATTAATAAGCTGGACTTCATTAAAATTTTTAAAACTCCTGCTCTGCAAAAGACAATGTCAAGGGGATGAGCAGATAAGCCACAGACTGGGATATAATATTTGCAAAATACATTATCTGATAAAGGACTATTACCTAAAATATACAAAGTATGCTTAAAACTCAGCAGTAAGAAGATATATAACCCAATTAAAAGTGGGCAAAAGACTTGAACAGAGAACTCACCAATGAAGATACGTAGATGGTAATTAAACTATGAAAACATGCTCAACATCATATGTTATTAGGAAATTGCAAATTAAAACAAAAATGAGATACTATTACATAGCTGTTAGGGTGGCCAACATACAGAGCACTGATAACAGCACAAGTTGAGGCAGTAGAGTAATGGGAACTCTCATTTACTGCTGATGGGAAGGCAAAATGGTCCAGTCCCTTTGGAAGACAGTTTGGTGGTTTCTTACAAAACTAAACATACTCCTGCCATATGATCCAGCAATCGTGCCCCTTGGTACTTACCCAAAGGAGCTGAAAACTTATGTTCATATAAAAATCTGCACACAGATGTTGATAGCAGCTTTATTCATAACTGCCAAAACTTGAAAGCCAAAAATATGAGCTTCAGTAGGTGAATGAATAAACTGTGGTACATCCACACAATGAAATATTATTTAGTGCTAAAAAGAAACGAGCTATCAATCCATGCAAAGAAACAGGAAACTTAAATGCCTATTACTAAGTGAAAAAAGTCAATCTGAGAAGGCTACATATTGTATGATTCCAAGTCTATGACATTCTGGAAAATGCAACATTATAGAGACCATAAAGAAGACCACTGGTTTCTGGGAGTTTTTAAATTCCTCTGGGAGTTTGTTTTGTTTTGAGATGCAGTTTTGCAGGAGGAATAAATAAGTGGAGCAGAAGGGAATTTTATGACAATGAGGCTACTCTGTATGATACTAGGTGGATGCACGTTATTGCAATTTGTCAAAACCCACAGAATGTGTAATACCAAGAGTGAGCCCTAATATAACCTGTGGATGTTGGATGACGAGGATGTGTCAATGTAGGTTCATCAGTTATAACAAATGTACCACTGTGGTGCCAGATGTTGATAGCTGGGGAGACTGTGCATGTGTGCGGGGAAGTGATGATATAGGAGCTCCCAGAACTTTCTGCCTAATTTTGCTGTGAACCTAAAACTGCTCTAAAAAATAAAATCTATTAAAATACAAAACAAAACAAACAAAAAAAAACAATGTGTCTGGGCACACCTGTAATCCCAGGACTTTGGGAGGCCGAGGTGGGTGAATCACATGAGGTCAGGAGTTTGAGACCAGCCTCGCTAACATGGTGAAACCCCATTTATACTCAAAATACAAAAGTTAGCTGGGCATGGTGGTTGGTGCCTGTAATCCCAGCTATGCAGGGATTCCAAGTCCCTGAGGCAGGAGAATCACTTGAACCTGGGAGGCGGAGGTTGCAGTGAGCTGAGATCATGCCACTGCACTCCAGCCTTGGCGACAAGAGAAAAACTGCATCTGAAAACAAAACAAAAAAATCAAAACAATGTATTCCAAAACAGTTTGTCAGAGACTACCTCCAATGAGTAACACTTCATGGAGTCCAATCTGAAAGTAAAAGGATTGTAGACTGGACACCTCATTTACTTTGGTGTCAAGATTCTTTTTCCTTCCCCACCCTCAACCCCAGAATTTAGGCCTTCCTCAGGGAGAAAGGAATATGAGAGAGGAGCTGAATTTTGAGAAGGATGTTTCAAATGACTGAATGGTTACCCAAGAGACTAAATCTCAGACCTTGAGTTGGTTAACTTTTCTGGTATCAGCCATACTGAGAAGGTGAGAGCTGAAATAATTGAATAGAGTTCAATTACAGACAGAAATAAAGAATATTGTACATCTGGGTTTTGTCACTCTGCACATTCAAATGTACCACACGTTTTCAAGTTACATGTAAAAGTTTGATCTTAGAAAAAGAATTCTCAGGAAAATATACAGGGCTTATCCCAGCAAACACCATTTATGAAGTTGCATCTGACAGGTGAGACACACCTCCCTTCTGGCATCTTCCCCACCTGTACTCCTTTTTCATTGAACATGCCATTTTAATGCACAAAGTGCACAGTAAGCCTCACAAGGAGGGCTGCTTAAATTTGCATACCAAACAAGCTTGACATCTAGGATGTCTTGTGGCCAGTCAGCACAGAGATAGAAAAATGCGGGGCAGTGACCCGGACATTGAGAGACTCGCTCCTCTGAGGGATAAGGCTGCACGTGCACGTGGCAGACTGGAAAGCAGTGAATTGAAACCTATTTCCTTCTACATTCCTCTGGAGACAAGATGGTAATATACCAGGGCCATGGTCTTCCTGTCTTGATACCTGTGCTCATCCCAAATGCACACACACACACACACACACACACACACACACACACACAAAGACAGCTTCAGGAGACAGATCTCTGGACAACAAAAACATCTCTAGATTAGATCTATCTAGGCCGGAACAGGCAGGTGGGCTTCAGTCTTTGAAAAGCAGAAGCTACTATGCATGAGTTGTTCTCATAACTGAAAATCTAAAAATATAAGGAAATTCATTTTAATACTGACAGATTGGAAAACGGAAGGAAGAATTTAGAAAACTCAGAGAGAGTGTCAAAGAACAAGGCAAGAAAGGCTTAGTAACATGCTCGTAATTAGATAAAAAATGATGTGCAAGCTCCAGGGATTTTCTCCCCTGGAAACTTCTCTCTCCATGGAAAACCCACACAAATTGGCTGTACCCCTGAGAGCAAAGCCAGGATCAGGGAGCTATAATTGTTGTTTAGACACAGTGCTACATGCAAGGCTGGGTTTAACTCTTGGCCAAAGAAGTGACCTTTTTCTAGAATTTTACTGTATGGTACATGCCCTCTAAGCACAGGAAATGTTAGCAATGGGCAAATAAATCTCATGCTCCGGCCTGACTGGAATAATGGTTGAAACTGGAGGGAGTGACAGGCTGCAGGCTGTTATTCAAATGAGGGCAACATAGCTAAGTGTTGTAACGTGGCTTGTTAGACAAACATAATTATCAGGAAAAGCTACAAATCTAGAGTTGAGAGACGGGTTCAAGTAAAGAGAGAGTAAAAGTGGGAGAAAGGCTGGGCGTGGTGGCTCACACTTGTAATCCTAGCACTGTGGGAGGCCAAGGGAAGCAGATGGCTTGAGCTCAGGAGTTTGAGACCAGCCTGGGCAACATGGTGAAACCCCATCTCTATAAAAAATACAAAAATTAGCTGGGTGTGGTGCCACATGCTGCCTGTGGTCAGAGCTACTCCGGAGACGAGGTGAGAGATTGCTTGAGTCCAGCAGGTCAAGGAAGCAGTGAGCCATGATCCATGATCACTCCACTTCACTCCAGCCTGGGTGACAGAGACCCTGTCTCAAAAATAAAGTAAAAATTAAAAGAAAGAGAGAGAAAAACAGAGAGAGAGATACAGTGGATACTTAGACCTCGAGCAGTTAATTAGACAGAAAATACTGGTGAAACTTTCCTCAAGAAATGAAAATAGAATAAGAATGGGCAGGAAAGTAAGATGTAATAGTGATATCGAGCTGCAGAGGGACCAGTAGTAAATATAACACTATTTTTACACAAAGATTAGATAAGTTGTCTGAAGGGAAAGGAAAGAAAAAACAAAGATATTTGGGTAGATATTTGATTCAAAGCTCAGGGTGATAGGTTAAAAAAAAAAAGGTGGTTACAATTGGAAGTGAATTGAACAGCAAATGAAGCACAGAGTTGGTGAACAAGCAGAGGTCCAGTTTGCAGACTTGAATGGTGACAGATTCCAAAGAAAATTTCTTTTTTTTGGAGACAGAGTCCACTCTTGTCACCCAGGCTGGAGTGCAATGGCATGATCTCAGCTCACTACAACCTCTGCTTCCTGGGTTCAAGTGAACCGTGGCTGCCTCAGTCTCCTGAGTAGCTGGGATTAGAGGCACCTGGCACCATGCCTGGCTAATTTTTGTGTTTTTAGTAGAGACAGGGTTTTACCATGTTGACCAGGCTGGTCTTGAACTCTTGACCTCAGGTGACTCGCCCGCCTCAGCCTTCCAAAGTACTGGGATTACAGGTGTGTGCCACTGCACCTGGCCCCAAAGAAAATTTTTAATCACAATACTTGTAATCAAAGACAAACCAAAAGATACTACAGAAGCAGGATGTACAATAAGAAATCCTTTTGAGTTAGGGAAGATTCCCTCTTTTTCTAATGATTAGAATAGTTTCAGAAGGAATGGTACCAGCTCCTCCTTGTACCTCTGGTAGAATTCGGCTGTGAATCATTCTCAGCAAACTATCACAAGAACAGAAAACCAAACACCGCATGTTCTCACTCATAGGTGGGAACTGAACAATGAGATCACTCGGACACGGGAAGGGGAACATCACACACCGGGGCCTATTATGGGGAAGGGGGAGGGGGGAGGGATGGCATTGGGAGTTATACCTGATGTAAATGACGAGTTGATGGGTGCTGACGAGTTGATGGGTGCAGCACACCAACATGGCACATGTATACATATGTAACAAACCTGCACGTTGTGCACATGTACCCTAGAACTTAAAGTATAATAAAAAATAAAAAAAATTAAAAATTAAAAAAAGAAATGCCTTATGAAGGAGAGTGGGGAGTGACTGGCAGAGATGGCAAGTGATGAGCATAGAGAACATCTCCTGACAAACAGTTGCTGGCAAGAAGACTCGGGGATTTTTGTTTCATATTGGTAAGGATTTGATAGCCCTCAGACACAGTTCTTTCTGGGAGAGCTCTGTAGTAGATGAGCCATATATCTAACCAAGAGAGATATGAATATCATTTTCCACTGTCTCCATTCAGAGATAATATGGCATTCCCTTAGAGCACAGTCTCAACTGGGCCATGATTATTGCTAACACTTATAAAGACATTGAACATCAGAAACTTTTTAAAATATCAGTGCTTGTGTCATCTTTCGGGTTGTACACATCACAAGTGGAAATAGCATCCTCCCTTAGTTGTATGAGTTGTGTATGACACAGAGGGAGCTTCTGAACCATGAGCATCTACACTCACCATGGGTTTGACCAACCAAGGGATATTAGTTTCTCCCTTTTCTCATGGAAGTGGCAAAGATAAAACACAAAAGCTGTGCTTGGGCATAATAAAAACTTACAGAGCTTTACTTTTGTGGAAAATGTGACCCATTACAAATGCTGACCATGATACACTGCCCCAGGTAACTTCACTCTTCTCCATTTGGGTGAGATGCTGCTGATTCTGTTTTGACCCTGATAGGTGTTAAGTACCAGGTTCTCAAATACGATTACCACCTCCAGGTCAGCATACCCTGTAAGTATTTCAGTGAAGGATGATGAGGAACCAAGCTCCTCATTAAACTCCAGCTGACCTTCACACAATTGAGGATAAAAGGCTGTTGGTTGGTGCTCAAATTATATTGTGGAGAGAACTATCATTTTCTAACAAAAGTCAAGCAAAACTCTGGAGAGACTTTTCACCTCTTCCACCTGTCTCAGCAAAGAACACACTGTGCTGATTGTTTTCTACTTGGTCTCCTACCCCTACCTACGTGAGCTGAGAGCTTTTCTCTCCCTTCCTTTGCCATTCCCTGCCTTGCTCTGGAACTTAAGAGACTCCCGCTAATGGCCTGTATCATCTAGGTACCCGTATACACCAGCTTCTCATGGGATCCACTGATGGGAGGCACCATCAAAAGACTGTAGAGCTAGAGCAGAGAGGAGTCAGGTTATATCTTCCCCACTTGCTCCCAACTTAGGCACAGAGATACTGAGAGCAGCTGTCTCTTTCAGGGACTACAGCTTTTGCCTGAGCTCCTTCTCCTCAGCTCCAGCTCTCAGTGGACTTTGATACCATGATCCAAACCCCAGGCTAACCTTGTGCTCCTTTAGGCCTCAGACAGCAACAGCTTCCTGCTCTTGTTAGTTTCTGGGTGCCTCAGCATTCACTGTTGATTCTCTCCCCACATTCTGTCTTTAATAAAGTTCAGCTGTCTGGTCCTGTTGCAACCCTGACTCATACAAGCCTCTATCTCTGCTATCTTAGTCTGTTTGGGCTGCTATAGCAAAAATACCATACATTGAGTGGCTTAAACAGCAAACATTCATTTCTCACAGTTCTAGAGACTGGCAAGTCCAAGATCAAGGCACTGGTAGATTTTGGGTTTGGTGAGGTCCCTTTTCCTGGTTAATAGAGGCTGTCTTCTTGCTGCATCACCACATGGTGGAAGGGGAGAAGGAGCTCTCTGGGGCCTATTTTATAAGGGCACTAATCACATGCATGAGGGCTTCACCCTCATGATATTAATCACCTCTCAAAGGCCCCACCTCCTAATACACTCACATTGAGAATAACGATTTCAACCTATGAGTCTGGCTGGTTTGGGGAACACACAAATTCAGACCATAATACCTGTCGATAGGGAAAATAATTGAGAATACCCTGCTCTCTTAAAATGGAGTTTTTATTCTTGCAAATAAGTGTTGTTTGGAATCTATGTTACTCCTTGTACTCAGAAGTGAATACTTTGCCACTTTCTCTAACTAGACGGTTTTATGAGAGAATGGAAAGATAAGGCAAGAGGAGAACTTCAGAAGATTTCTTTTCAAGTCTTATATAATTATCAGGCTTGGAATTTCTCTAAAAGCAGATAGCCAGCTGTGCGAATGCCTTTCCTTTGTTCTTTTTATCCCTGGGATCACTAAGACCCTTATCAAAAATAACATATTCAAATAAATGCATCTAATCTCTTTGAATTGGTACTTATTTTTAAAGAGAAATAAGAAAGTTTGGAACATCCTTCGCCGATTTAGGTATGGAAGTTTTATTGATTTCAACCTAATACTTAGAGCCTGTAAATATTTTTCAAGGGATTGCTTAATAATAATTTTATAGGGCATAACAGAAATTATAAACATATGATTGAGACATCAGTTTGTATGTATAATTGCAGAAATATTTTATTATAAATTTTAGAAACTTTATGCCCTCATCCTGACCACTCCCAATTTTTTTTTTCCTAGACTTTCTTCTACTCACTGTTGGCATGCACATTTGTTTTTGGCAGGCTATGGGCTATCTTTGTAAATGTGCACATTTCTATTCTGCTTTTCTTCATAAAATCTTATTTTATAGGCAGTTTTCAGTTAACATTTATTTTTTATTTTTAGTAGCTACATAATATTCTACCAGCTATTATTATTTGCCCACTTAGGAGTATTTAGGTTATTTCCAATAATCAGACTGTGATGGTTAATTTTATATGTCAACCTGGCTGGGCCACAGTGTCAATATTTGGTCAAACATTATTCTGGATGTTTCTGCAATTATGTTTCCAGATGAAATTTATATTTAAATTGGGGGAATTTGAGTAAAGCAGGTTGTCCTCCATAATATGGCTTGGACTCATCCAATCAGTCAAAGGCTCAAAGAGAATGAAAGACTGACCTTCCCTGAGCAAGAGAGAATTCTGCAGCAGATGGGCTTTGAGCTTCAACTGTAACATCAGCTCTTCCTTGGTCTCCAGCCTCCAAACCCATCCTGCAGACTTTGGACTTGCCAGCCTCCATCGCTTGAACCAACTCCTTATAATAATCTCTTTCTATGTATACATATCCCGTTGTTTCTATTTCTCTGGAAAATCCTAATACATAGGTAATCCCTAGAAGTAACCTTTTTTTTTTTTTTTTTTTTTTTTTTTTTTTTTTTTTTTTTTTTTTTTTTTTTTAGGCAGAGTCTCGCTTTGTTGCTCAGGCTGGAGTGCAGTGGTTCTTGACTCACTGCAAACTCCGCCTCCCAGGTTCATGCCATTCTCCTGCCTCAGCTTTCCGAGTGGCTGGGGCTACAGGTGCCTGCCACCATGCCTGGCTAATTTTTTTTTTTTTTTTTTTTTTTGTATTTTTAGTAGAGACGGGGTTTCACCATGTTAGCCAGAATGGTCTTGATCTCCTGACCTTGTGATCTGCCCACATCAGCCTCCCAAAGTGCTGGGATTACAGGCGTGAGCCACTGTGTCCAGCCCCCTAGAAGTAAACTCTTTAGAAATCCAGTAGAATCATATTTGCTGCACTCAAGAATTTGAGAACTGTTTCTCTCTTTCTTGGTTAGAAACATCATGGAATTATGTCTGGAGTTGGTTCCTTCCGGTGGGTTCGTGGTCTTGCTGACTTCAAGAATGGAACCAGGGACCTTCACAGTGAGTGTTACAACTCCTAAAGGTGGCATGGACCCAACGACTGAACAGCAGCAAGATTTACTGCCAAGAGCAAAAGAACAAACCTTCCTCAGCATGGAAGGTGATCTGAGTGGGTTGCTGAGGCTGGCTGGGGGCCGCCAGCTTTAATTCCCTTATTTGTCACCGCCCATGTCCTGCTGATTGGTCCATTTTACAGAGAGTTGATTGGTCTATTTTACAGAGTGCTGATTGGTCCATTGGTCCACAAACCTCTAGCTAGCCACAGAGCACTGATTGGTGCATTTTTACAGAGCACTGATTGGTGCATTTTACAAACCTCTTGTAAGACAGAAAAGTTCTTCAAGTCCCCTCCTGATCTAGCAGTCCAGCTGGCTTCACCTCTCAGGATGATGCTTAAGGTGATTATTCTTTTGTCCATAGAGAAGTGAGTTTTTGAGGCTTATGGAATCCATAAAAATTTTTAGAAGTTTCATATTATAACATAATATTATATCATAATCCAGTATTTTCTCTTAGTATTGTTTTCTACTTTAATTTTCCTGTAAGTAAATTATTAAAATATAATTAAAATTTTAAAGTAAGAAGAAATTTAAAAAATTGCTACTATACGATTAACTGCAATGAAGATGGAAGAAATTGTTGGTTCTATTCATAGGTTATCTTCATGGACTTCTAGATGTCTGGTGATCAGGGTTTGGGTGAAGATATACTGGATGAAGGGGCAAATAAAATTGGTTAATAATGTAAAGAGTTAAGATTTGGGGAGAGAAAATTAAATAAGCAGTATAAAGAGAATAGCAGAGCAGGAGCAGGTACCTTGCATTCAGCTGTGAACAAGATGAAGGGATGGCATTTCATTCTGATAGTGGGAAGGAAACTGAGATTTGGCAAGGTAAAGGGGAATGGATGAAGCCAGGGCAAGAGTGCTGCTACTTCATAGTATACCCTGAAATATGGTTAGATATGAGTAGGTATGCATAGAATAAAAACCAGATTGGGGCTTGGAGAAATGGCCCCTGGCAGACTTGGGGTTTTCCTTTATGGCAAAGCAGAAAGAATTCTGATAATCAAGCTTTTTCTTATCTAACATATAGTTCTGCAACTTGAGAGCCAAGTTGTTGTCCATACCAGGGATGGTTAAAGAAGCTAAGGGAAAATTCAGAGCTGACAAGACAGCTGTCTTCAAATGTCCAAGGACTCTTCATATGGAAGAAAAGAAGGATTTCTGATCAATAGATAGAATTAACAGGGAGACAGATTTTGGCTTAATGGAAGGGACATTTTCTAATCATAACTGTCACACAATGGAGTGGATAATCTGTGGAATGTTGAGACCCTGACACACTGGACGTGTTCAGGCTGGTATACCATCTGTCAGAGATGCTATCAGACCAGATGACTCACTGTTAAAAATAACATTTTGTAATAATTATTAGAGTAGAATATGTCCACAGGAGACTATGTAAAAAATAAAGCGTTAAGAAGAAAAGAGAAGGCATCCTTAACTGCACCATCTATAGTTGACCCCATTAACAGTTTGATGTATTTCCATTTGATACTTTTTGCTGTGTACATAAAGCTCTACATTTGTACTTTCCAAAAGCATGTATATAGCACATACATTATAAGTTTTCATGATATACGCATGGACTGCAAATATAGTTGTATAGCTTTATCTTTTTTCTCTAAAATATGTAAGGTTTTTCTATGTTTTAAAATAATCAGAAACATAATTTTAATTTGTTGTGGATGACCTAGTGCTATGAATGGAAGTGTCTAGTGGTACATATACACATGATGTCCTGCTGAACATCTTTACACACACCTATATATGAATATGCAGACGTGTGTGTGTGTGTGTGCACCCACATTTTATTTCTTTGGGAAATATCTTAGGCATAGAAACACTGGGTCAGAGAACAGACATTTTTTAGTCTTTTGATACAGGACAGGACTCCAGAAAATATACATCAATTTGTAATCTCAAAAGAAGTTTACAGGAGTCCTTGTTTTAGCACAACCTTGCCTGTAATAAATCATACTATGTTTTAAGATATTTGTCAATTTGGTAGCTAAAATTGTATTTCGGTTTTTGATAAAATGAATTTGTTATTATTGGTACACTGGATTATTTGCCACTGGAAGAGGGAAAAACAGTAGCACATCGCTCATACTCCATTCAGCTAGAGGATCACAACAAATGGAGATAAATATTAGAGAATTTCAGTCTAGGAAGGTGCAAAAGAGATGGAAGGTGACAGGGAGGGGTAGTGTAGAATGATGGCATAGTCAAGCTCAGAGACTCTCCCCTCTGAGGCATGTCACTCAAATTTTCCTCCCTGAGAGTTGGGCCCCGGGGTACATATGACCTGTCAAGTTGCTGTTATCTTTAATAAAATAAAAAGTCAGAGAGAAATGTCAAGATATTTGAGACAATTTGCACGTAGGAAAAATAATAAACTGTTGAAACATTATAGAGAAGAGAAAAGGTGCAACATAAAATAAACGTAGAAATTAGTCTTAAATAATGGAGGATGTTGGTAGCATGAAACAGAAAGAAGCAGTTGTAAGAAGAAGCACGTTACAAATACTGGATATAAAAAGTATAAGAATTGGAACAAAGAACGTAATGAGTGGACTGAATAGCAAATTGGGTACAGCTGAAGAACAATTAGTAAATATAACAATTTAAGGTACTGTCTCAGAGTGCATTAGGAGAGAGTAGAGTAACAGAAAATAGTAAGAGAAAAAGTTAAAGGAGATAGAAGAACAAAGTAGAAATGTCAATGCCTTTGTAAAAAAAATTCAAAAAAGAGAAAAATGTAAGCAAAAGGAGTAGCTAAAAGAATTATCAAAAATTTCCTGACATTAAAAAATGCATTAAAACCCCTTAGATTTAAAAAGCTAAGAGAGTGGAGAATAGTTATTAATTTTAAAAGACTTAAAAGATATATAAGCCAAATAAAATATTTTGATCATGTTTTTAATCCTATGTTGGAAAAAAATTGTAAAACAATCAGAAAAATCTGAACAGACTATTAAATGGTGTTAAATAATTATTGAAATATTTCTAGGTGTGATAAAGGTATAATGGGTATGTTAAAAAGATGAGTCCTTTTCATGTAGATATGCCAAATTTATTGTGAATGAAATGTATGATGCTTGTGATTTGCTTTAAACTGGTGGCAGTGGTGCAACAGAAGAGAAGCATAAATGAAAGAAAATAGGTCATTTACTGACATTTATTCAAACTGAGTGATGAATACATGGGAATTCATTATAACATATAAGTCTCTTTCTTGTGTACATGGAAAAATTCTCTAAGAAACTGCTTGAAAAATAAATTAAATTTTAAAAAGAAATGTGTTGTAGAAAGAATGCCAAAATAGATAAGAAAGTGCACAGAAACATGCATTTATATTACCTCGTTCTAGTCACATTACAGTGAATTAAAATTTAGTTTAGTCAAACTAAAATCTCTAAAAGATTTCAGAGAGAAAAAGTAGATAACCTAGAAAGGAAAAGAATTAGGTCGACCTCACACTTATCAGCAGCAACACTAAATATCAGAAGACAATGGAGTAGTATTTTCAAATTGTGGAATGACAAGAGCTTAGAACTTAGAATCATATAGCAAGCTAAATTATCTTTTAAATATAAGGACAAAATAAAGATATTTTCAACCCCCCCAAAAAGAAAAAACACCTTTAGAAAGTTTCCCAAACACCCTCTTTGAAAACTCATAGGAGGAACATATTTTAAAAAAGAAAAAGAAATTGGAACTCTCATGAGTTATTTGTAAAAAAAAAGTAAATTTACTCTTTTTTATTTTTTATTTTCAGTTTTCCTAATTTCTTTTTTCTCTTTATTTTTTATTATACTTTAAGTTCTACGGTACATGTGCACAACGTGCAGGTTTGTTATATAGGTATACATGTGCCATGTTGGTTTGCTGCACTCATCAACTCGTCATTTATTTTAGGTATTTCTCCTAATGCTATCTCTCCCCCAGACCCCAATGCCCCAAATGGCCCCGGTGTGTGATGTTCCCTTCCCTGTGTCCATGTATTCTCATTGTTCAACTCCCACTTATGAGTGAGCATATGCGGTGTTTGGTTTTCTGTCGTTATGATAGTTTGCTTAGAGTGATGGTTTCCACCTTCACCCATGTCCCTGCAAAGGACATAAACTCATCTTTTTTATAGCTGTATAGTATTCCATGGTGTATATGTGCCATATTTTCTTAATCCAGTCTATCATTGATGGACATTTGGGTCTATCATTGATGGACATTTGGGTCCATCAAGTCTTTGCTATTGTGAATAGTGCCACAATAAACATACATATGCATGTGTCTTTATTGTAGAATGATTTATAATCCTTTGGGTATATGCCCAGTAATGGGATTGCTGGGTCAAATGGCATTTCTAGTTCTAGATCCTTGAGGAATTGCCACACTGTCTTCCACAATGGTTGAACTAATTTACACTCCCACCAACAGTGTAAAAGTATTCTTATTTCTCTACATCCTCTCCAACATCTGTTCTTTCCTGACTTTTTAATGATTACCATTTTAACTGGCGTGAGATAGTATCTCATTGTGGTTTTGATTTGCATTTCTCCAATGACCAGTGATAATGAGCATTTTTGCATACATCTGTTGGCTGCATAAATGTCTTCTTTTGAGAAGTGTCTGTTCACATCTTTTGTCCACTTTTTGATTAGGTTGTTTGTATTTTCCTTATAAATTTGTTTAAGTTCTTTATAGATTCTGGATATTAGCTCTTTGTCAGATGGGTAGATTTCAAAAATTTTCTCCCATTTGGTAGGTTGCCTGTTCACTCTGGTGATAGTTTCTTTGGCTGTGCAGGAGCTCTTTAGTTTAATTAGATCCCATTTGTCTATTTTGGCTTTGTTGCCGTTGCTTTTGGTGTTTTAGTCATGAAGTCTTTGTCCATGCCTATGTCCTGAATGGTATTGTGTAGGTTTTCTTCTAGGATTTTTATGGTGTTAGGTCTTACATTTAAGTCTTTAATCCATCTTGAGTTATTTTTCGTATAAGGTTTAAGGAAGGAATCCAGTTTCAGCTTTCTACACATGGCCAGCCAGTTTTCCCAGCACCATTTATTAAATAGGGAATCCTTTCCCCATTGCTTGTTTTTGTCAGGTTGGTCAAAGATCAGATGGTTGTAGCTGTGTGATGTTATTTCTGAGTCCTCTGTTCTGTTGCATTGGTCTATATGTCTGCTTTGGTACCAGTACCATGCTTTTTTGATTACTGTAGCCTTGTAGTATAGTTTGAAGTCAGGTAGCGTGATGCCTCCAGCTTTGTTCTTTTGGTTTAGGATTGTCTTGGCTATGCGGGCTCTGTTTTGGTTCCACATGAACTTTAAAGTAGTTTTTTCCAATTCTGTGAAGAAAGTCCTTGGTAGCTTGATGGGGATAGCATTGATTCTATAAATTACTTTGGGCAGTATGGCCATTTTCACGATATTGATTCTTCCTATCCATGAGCATGGAATGTTCTTCCATTTGTTGGTGTCCTCTTTTATTTCGTTGAGCAGTGGTTTGTAGTTCTCCTTGAAGAGGTCCTTTACATCCCTTGTAAGTTGGATTCCTAGGTATTTTATTCTCTTTGTAGTAATTGTGAATTGGAGTTCACTCATGATTTGGCTCTCTGTTTGTCTTTTATTGGTGTATGGGAATGCTTGTGAGTTTTGCACAATGATTTTGTATCCTGAGACTTTGCTGAAGTTGCTTATCGGCTTGAGGAGATTTCTGGGTTGAGACAATGGGGTTTTCTAAATATACAATCATGTCATCTGCAAACAGGGACAATTTGACTTCCTCTTTTCCAATTGAATACCCTTTATTTCTTTCTCTTGGTTAATTGCCCTGGCCAGAACTTCCAACATTATGTTGAATAAGAGTGGTGAGAGAGGGCATCCTTGTCTTGTGCCAGTTTTCAAAGGGAATGCTTCCAGTTTTTGCCCATTCGGTATGGTATCAGTTGTGGGTTTGTCATAAACAGATCTTATCATTTTGAGATACAATCCATCAGTACCTAGTTTATTGAGAGATTTTACCATGAAGGGCTGTTGAATTTTGTCAAAGGCCTTTTCTACATCTATTGAGATAATCATGTGTTTTTTTTTCATTGGTTCTGTTTATGAGATGGATTATGTTTATTGATTTGTGTATGCTGAACCCGCCTTGCATCCCAGGGATGAAGCCAAGTTGATCCTGGTGGATATGCTTTTTGATGTGCTGCTGGATTCAGTTTGTCAGTATTTTACTGAGAATTGTTGCATTGATGATCATCAGTGATATTGGCCTAAAATTCTCTCTCTCTCTTTTTTTTATTTTTATTATACTTTAAGTTCTAGGGTACATGTGCATAATGTGCAGGTTTGTTACATATGTATACTTGTGCCATGTTGGTGTGCTGCACCCATCAACTCGTCAGCACCCATCAATTCGTCATTTATATCAGGTATAACTCCCAATGCAATCCCTCCCCCCTCCCCCCTCCCCATGATAGGCCCCGAAGTGTGATGTTCCCCTTCCCGAGTCCAAGTGATCTCATTGTTCAGTTCCCACCTATGAGTGAGAACATGCGGTGTTTGGTTTTCTGTTCTTGTGATAGTTTGCTAAGAATGATGGTTTCCAGCTGCATCCATGTCCCTACAAAGGATGCAAACTCATCCTTTTTTATGGCTGCATAGTATTCCATGGTGTATATGTGCCACATTTTCTTAATCCAGTCTGTCACAGATGGACATTTGGGTTGATTCCAAGTCTTTGCTATTGTGAATAGTGCCACAATAAATATACGTGTGCATGTGTCTTTATAGCAGCATGATTTATAATCCTTTGGGTATATACCCAGTAGTGGGATGGCTGGGTCATATGGTACATCTAGTTCTAGATCCTTGAGGAATCGCCATACTGCTTTCCATAATGGTTCAACTACTTTACAATCCCACCAACAGTGTAAAAGTGTTCCTATTTCTCTACATCCTCTTCAGCACCTGTTGTTTCCTGACTTTAAATGATTGCCATTCTAACTGGTGTGAGATGGTATCTCATTGTGGTTTTGATTTGCATCTCTCTGATGGCCAGTGATGATGAGCATTTTTTCATGTGTCTGTTGGCTATATGAATGTCTTCTTTTGAGAAATGTCTGTTCATATCCTTTGCCCACTTTTTGATGGGGTTGTTTGTTTTTTTCTAGTAAATTTGTTTGAGTTCTTTGTAGATTCTGGATATTAGCCCTTTGTCAGATGAGTAGATTGCAAAACTTTTCTCCCATTCTGTAGGTTGCCTGTTCACTCTGGTGGTAGTTTCTTTTGCTGTGCAGAAGCTCTTTAGTTTAATGAGATCCCATTTGTCAATTTTGGCTTTTGTTGCCGTTGCTTTTGGTGTTTTAGACATGAAGTCCTTGCCCATGCCTATGTCCTGAATGGTACTACCTAGGTTTTCTTCTAGGGTTTTTCTAATCCATCTTGAATTAATTTTCATATAAGGAGTAAGGAAAGGATCCAGTTTCAGCTTTCTACTTATGGCTAGCCAATTTTCCCAGCACCATTTATTAAATAGGGAATCCTTTCCCCATTTCTTGTTTCTCTCAGGTTTGTCAAAGATCAGATGGCTGTAGATGTGTGGTATTATTTCTGAGGACTCTGTTCTGTTCCATTGGTCTATATCTCTGTTTTGGTACCAGTACCATGCTATTTTGGTTACTGTAGCCTTGTAGTATAGTTTGAAGTCAGGTAGCGTGATGCCTCCAGCTTTGTTCTTATGACTTAGGATTGTCTTGGCAATGTGGGCTCTTTTTTGGTTTCATATGAACTTTAAAGCAGTTTTTTCCAATTCTGTGAAGAAACTCATTGGTAGCTTGATGGGGATAGCATTGAATCTATAAATGACCTTGGGCAGTATGGCCATTTTCATGATATTGATTCTTCCTATCCATGAGCATGGTATGTTCTTCCATTTGTTAGTGTCCTCTTTTATTTCACTGAGCAGTGGTTTGTAGTTCTCCTTGAAGAGGTCCTTTACATCCCTTGTAAGTTGGATTCCTAGGTATTTTATTCTCTTTGAAGCAATTGTGAATGGAAGTTCATTCATGATTTGGCTCTCTGCTTGTCTGTTACTGGTGTATAAGAATGCTTGTGATTTTTGCACATTAATTTTGTATCCTGAGACTTTGCTGAAGTTGCTTATCAGCTTAAGGAGATTTGGGGCTGAGACAATGGGGTTTTCTAAATATACAATCATGTCATCTGCAAACAGGGACAATTTGACTTCTTCTTTTCCTAACTGGATACCCTTGATTTCTTTCTCTTGCCTGATTGCCCTAGCCAGAACTTCCAACACTATGTTGAATAGGAGTGGTGAGAGAGGCCATCCCTGTCTTTTGCCAGTTTTCAAAGGGAATTTTTCCAGTTTTTGCCCATTCAGTATGATATTGGCTGTGGGTTTGTCATAAATAGCTATTATTATTTTGAGGTACGTTCCATCAATACCGAATTTATTGAGTGTTTTTAGCATGAAGGGCTAGTGAATTTTGTCAAAAGCCTTTTCTGCATCTATTGAGATAATCATGTGGATCTTGTCTTTGGTTCTGTTTATATGCTGGATTGCGTTTATTGATTTGCGAATGTTGAACCAGCCTTGCATCCCAGGGATGAAGCCCACTTGATCATGGTGGATAAGCTTTTTGATGTGCTGCTGAATCCGGTTTGCCAGTATTTTATTGAGGATTTTTGCATCGATGTTCATCAGGGATATTGATCTAAAATTTTCTTTTTTTGCTGTGTCTCTGCCAGGCTTTGGTATCAGGATAATGTTGGCCTCATAAAATGAGTTAGGGAGGATTCCCTCTTTTTCAATTGATTGGAATAGTTTCAGAAGGAATGGTACCAGCTCCTCCTTGTACATCTGGTAGAATTCAGCTGTGAATCCATCTGGTCCTGACTTTTTTTGGTGGGTAGGCTATTAATTATTGCCTCAATTTCAGAGCCTGCTATTGGTCTATTCAGGGATTCAACTTCTTCCTGGTTTAGTCTTGGAAGAGTGTAAGTGTCCAGGAAATTATCCATTTCTTCTAGATTTTCAGTTGATTTGCGTAGGGGTGTTTATAGTATTCTCTGATGGTAGTTTGTATTTCTGTGGGGTCCGTGGTGATATCCCCTTTATCATTTTTTATTGTGTCTATTTGATTCCTCTCTTTTCTTCTTTATTAATCTTGCTAGCGGTCTGTCAATTTTGTTGATTTTTTCAAAAAACCAGCTCCTGGATTCATTGACTTTTTGGAGGGTTTTTTGTGTCTCTATCTCCTTCAGTTCTTCTCTGATCTTAGTTATTTCTTGCCTTCTGCTAGCTTTTGAATGTGTTTGCTCTTGCTTCTCCAGTTCTTTTAATTGTGATGTTAGAGTGTCAATTTTAGATCTTTCCTGCTTTCTCTTGTGGGCATTTAGTGCTATAAATTTCCCTCTACACACTGCTTTAAATGTGTCCCAGAGATTCTGGTATGTTGTATCTTTGTTCTCATTGGTTTCAAAGAACATCTTGATTTCTGCCTTCATTTCATTATGTACCCAGTAGTCATTCAGGAGCAGGTTGTTCAGTTTCCATGTAGTTGAGTGGTTTTGATTGAGTTTCTTAGTCCTGAGTTCTAGTTTGATTGCACTGTGGTCTGAGAGACAGTTTGTTATAATTTCTGTTCTTTTACATTTGCTAAGGAGTGCTTTACTTCCAATTATGTGGTCAATTTTGGAGTAAGTGCGATGTGGTGCTGAGAAGAATGTATATTCAGTTGATTTGGGGTGGAGAGTTCTATAGATGTCTATTAGGTCCGCTTGGTGCAGAGATGAGTTCAATTCCTGGATATCCTTGTTAACTTTCTGTCTCGTTGATCTGTCTAATGTTGACAGTGGAGTGTTGAAGTCTCTCATTATTATTGTATGGGAGTCTAAGTCTCTTTGTAAGTCTCTGAGGACTTGCTTTATGAATCTGGGTGCTCCTGTATTGGGTGCATATATATTTAGGATAGTTAGCTCTTGCTGTTGAATTGATCCCTTTACCATTATGTAATGGCCTTCTTTGTCTCTTTTGATCTTTGATGGTTCAAAGTGTATTTTATCAGAGACTAGGATTGCAACCCCTGCTTTTTATTGTTCTCCATTTGCTTGGTAGATCTTCCTCCATCCCTTTATTTTGAGCCTATGTATGTCTCTGCATGTGAGATGGGTCTCCTGAATACAGCAGACTGATGGGTCTTGACTCTTTATCCAGTTTGCCAGTCTGTGTCTTTTAATTGGAGCATTTAGTCCATTAACATTTAAGGTTAATATTGTTATGTGTGAACTTGATCCTGCCATTATGATATTAACTGGTTATTTTGCTCGTTAGTTGATGCAGTTTCTTCCTAGCTTCGATGGTCTTTACATTTTGGCATGTTTTTGCAATGGCTGGTACCAGTTGTTCCTTTCCATGTTTAGGGCTTCCTTCAGGGTCTCTTGTAAGGCAGGCCTGGTGGTGACAAAATCTCTAAGCATTTGCTTATCTGTAAAGGATTTTATTTCTCCTTCACTTATGAAACTTAGTTTGGCTGGATATGAAATTCTGGGTTGAAAATTCTTTTCTTTAAGAACGTTGAATATTGGCCCCCACTCTCTTCTGGCTTGTAGAGTTTCTGCTGAGAGGTCTGCTGTTAGTCTGATGGGCTTCCCTTTGTGGGTTACCCGACCTTTCTCTCTGGCTGCCCTTAAGATTTTTTCCTTCATTTCAACTTTGGTGAATCTGGCAATTATGTGTCTTGGAGTTGCTCTTCTCGAGGAGTATCTTTGTGGTGTTCTCTGTATTTCCTGAATTTGAAGGTTGGCCTGCCCTACTACGTTGGGGAAGTTCTCCTGGATGATATCCTGAAGAGTGTTTTCCAACTTGGTTCCATTTTCCCCCTCACTTTCAGGCACCCCAATCAGATGTAGATTTGGTCTTTTTACATAATTCCATACTTCTTGCAGGCTTTGTTCATTTCTTTTTCTTCTTTTTTCTTTTGGTTTCTCTTCTCACTTCATTTCATTCATTTGATCCTCAAACGCTGATACTCTTTCTTCCAGTTGATCGAGTCAGTTACTGAAGCTTGTGGATTTGTCATGTATTTCTCATGTCATGGTTTTCATCTCTGTCCTTTCATTTATGACCTTCTCTGCATTAATGATTCTAGCTATCAATTCTTCCACTCTTTTTTCAAGATTTTTAGTTTCTTTGCGCTGGGTACATAATTCCTCCTTTAGCTCTGAGACGTTTGATGGACTGAAGCCTTCTTCTCTCATCTCGTCAAAGTCATTCTCTGACCAGCTTTGATCCATTGCTGGCGATGAGCTGCGCTCCTTTGCAGGGGGAGATGTGCTCTTATTTCTTGAATTTCCAGCTTTTCTGCCCTGCTTCTTCCCCATCTTCGTGGTTTTATCTGCCTCTGGTCTTTGATGATGGTGGCGAACTGATGGGGTTTTGGTATAGGTGTTCTTCCTGTTTGATAGTTTTCCTTCTAATAGTCAGGACCCTCAGCTGTAGGTCTGTTGGAGATTGCTTGAGGTCTACTCCAGACCCTGTTTGCCTGGGTATCAGCAGAAGTTGCAGAAGATAGAATATTGCTGAACAGCGAGTGTACCTGTCTGATTCTTACTTTGGATGCTTCCTCTCAGGGGTGTACTCTACCCTGTGAGGTGTGGGGTGTCAGACTGCCCCTAGTGGGGGATGTCTCCCAGTTCGGCTACTCAGGGGTCAGAGACCCACTTGAGCAGGCAGTCTGTCCGTTCTCAGATCTCAACCTCTGTGTTGGGAGATCTACTGCTCTCCTCAAAGCTGTCAGACAGAGTGGTTCGCGTCTGCACAGGCCTCTGCTGCTTCTCCTTTTGTTGTTTAGCTGTGCCCTGTCCCCAGAGGTGGAGTCTACAGAGACAGGCAGGTTTCCTTGAGCTGCTGTGAGCTCCACCCAGTTCGAGCTTCCCAGTGGCTTTGTTTACCTACTTAAGCCTCAGCAATGGCGGGCGCCCCTCCCCCAGCCTCGCTGCTGCCGTTTCGGTTAGATTGCAGACTGCTGTGCTAGCAATGAGGGAGGCTCCGTGGCCGTGGGACCCTCCCAGCTAGGTGTGGGTATAATCTCCTGGTGTGCCTGTTTGCTTAAAGTGCAGTATTGGGGTGGGAATTACCTGATTTTCCAGGTGTTGTGTGTCTCAGTTCCCCTGGCTAGGAAAAGGGATTCCCTTCCCCCTTGCGCTTCCCAGGTGAGGCAATGCCTCGCCCTGCTTCAGCTTCGCTGGTCGGGCTGCAGCAGCTGACCAGCACCAATTGTCCGGCACTCCCCAGTGAGATGACCCCAGTACCTCAGTTGAAAATGCAGAAATCTCCGGTCTTCTGTGTCGCTGGCGCTGGGAGTTGGAGACTGGAGCTGTTCCTGTTTGGCCATCTTGCTCCGCCCCCCTCCTAAAATTCTCTTTTTTGTTGTGTCTCTCCCAAGCTTTGGTATCAGGGTGATGCTAACCTCATAAAATGAGTTGGGGAGGATTCCCTCTTTTTTCACTCATTGAAATAGTTTCAGAAGGAATGGTACTAGCTCCTCTTTGTTCCTCTGATAAAATTCAGCTGTGACTCCCTCTAGTCCTGGGCTTTTCTTGGTTGGTAGGTTATTAGTTGTTGCCTCAATTTCAGAATGTGTTATTGGTTTATTCAGAGATTCAATTCTTCCTGGTTTAGCCTTGGGAGGGTGTATATGTCCAGGAATTTATCCATTTCTTCTAGATTTTCTAGTTTATTTGCATAGAGGTGTTTATAGTATTCTCTGATGGTAGTTTGTATTTCTGTGGGATTGGTTGTGATATCCCCTTTATCATTTTTATTGTATCTATTTGATTCTTCTCTCTTTTATTCTTTATTAGTTTTGCTAGCAGTCTATCTATTTTATTGATTTTTTCAAAAAACCAGCTCCTGGATTCACTGATTTTTTTGAAGGTTTTTTTTTTGTGTCTCTATCCCCTTCAGTTCTGCGCTGATCTTAGTTATTTCTTGCCTTCTGCTAGCTTTTGAATTTGTTTGCTCTTCCTTCTCTAGTTCTTTTAATTGTGATGTTAAGGTGTTGATTTTCGATCTTTCCTGCTTTCTCTTGTGGGCATTTAGTGCTATAAATTTCCCTCTATGCACTGCTTTAAATGTGTCCCAGAGATTCTGGTGCGTTGTGTCTTTGTTCTCATTGGTTTCAAAGAACATCTTTATTTCTGCCTTCATTTCATTATTTACCCAGTAGTCATTCAGGAGCAGGTTGTTCAGTTTCCATGTAGTTGTGCAATTTTGAGTGAATTTATTAATCCCGAGTTCTAATTTGATTGCACTGTGGCCTGAGAGACAGTTTGTTGTGATTTCTGTTCTTTTGCATTTGCTGAGGAGTGTTTTACTACGAATTATGTGGTCAATTTTAGAATAAGTGTGATGTGGTGCTGAGAAGAATGTATATTCTGTTGATTTGGGGTGGAGAGTTCTATAGATGTCTATTAGGTCTGCTTGGTCCAGAGCTGAATTCAAGTACTGGATATCCTTATTAACCTTCTGTCTCATTGATCTCTCTCATACTGACAGTGGGGTATTAAAGTCTCCCATTATTATTGTGTGGGAGTCTAAGTCCTTTTGAAGGTCTCTAAGGATTTGCTTTATGAATCTGAGTGCTCCTTTATTGGGTGCATATATATTTAGGATAGTTAGCTCTTCTTGTTGAATTGACCCCTTTACCATTATGTTGTCGCCTTCTTTGTCTCTTTTGATCTTTGTTGGTTTAAAGTCTGTTTTATCAGAGACCAAGATTGCAACCCCTGTTTTTTTTTTTTTTTTTTTTTTTTTTTTTTTGCTTTCCATTTGCTTGGTAGATCTACCTCCATCCCTTTATTTTGAGCCTATGTGTGCCTTTGCATGTGAGATGGGTCTCCTTAATACAGCACACTGATGGGTCTTGACTCTTTATCCAATTTGCCAGTCTGAGCCTTTTAATTGGGGCATTTAGCCCATTTACAGTTAAGGTTAATATTGTTATGTTTGAATTTGATCCTGTCATTATGATGTTAGCTGGTTATTTTTCCCATTAATTGCTGCAGTTTCTTCATAGCATTGATGGTCTTTACAATTGGGCATGTTTTTGCAGTGGCTGGTACCACTTGTTCCTTTCCATGTTTAGTGCTGCCTTCAGAAGCTCTTGTAAGGCAGGCCTGGTGGTGACACAATCTCTCAGCATTTGCTTGTCTGTAAAGGATTTTATTTCTCCTTCACTTATGAAGCTTAGTTTGGCTAGATATGAGATTCTGGTTTGAAAATTCTTTTCTTCAAGAATGTTGAATATTGGCCCCCACTGTCTCCTGGCTTCTAGGGTTTCTGCCTAGAGATCTGCTGTTAGTCTGATGGGTTTCCCTTTGTGGGTAACCGGACCTTTCCCTCTGGCTGCCCTTAACATTTTTTCCTTCATTTCAACCTTGGTGAACCTAACAATTATGTGTCTTGGGGTTGCTCTTCACGAGGAGTGTCTTTGTGGTGTTCTCTGTATTTCCTGAATTTGAATGTTGGCCTGCCTTGCTAGGTCAGAGAAGTTCTCCTGGATAATATCCTGGAGAGTGTTTTCTAACTTGGTTCCATTCTCCCCGTCACTTTCTGGTACACCAATCAAACATATATTTGGTCTTTTCACATAGTCCCATATTTCTTGGAGGCTTTATTTCTTTTCACTCTTTCTCCTCTAACATTATCTTCTCACTTTATTTCATTAATTTGATCTTCAATCACTGATATCCTTTCTTCCACTTGATTGAATTGGCTATTGAAGCTTGTGCATGCGTCACGAAGTTCTTGTGTCATGGTTTTCAGCTCCGTCAGGTCATTAAAGGTCTTCTCTATGCTGTTTATTCTAGTTTGCTGAGCGTCTAACCTTTTTTCAAGGCTTTTAGCTTCCTTGTAATGGGTTAGAACATGCTTCTTTAACTTGGAGAAGTTTGTTATTACCAACCTTCTGAAGCCTACTTCTGTCAACTCTTCAAACTCATTCTTCATTCAATCTTGTTCCTTTGCTGGCAAGGAGCTGTGATCCTTTGGAGAAGAAGAGGCACTCTGATTTTTGGAACTTTCAGCTTTTCTGTTCTGGTTTCTCCCCATCTTTGTGGTTTTCTCTACCTTTGGTCTTTGATGTTGGTGACCTGCAGGTGGGGTTTTGGCATGGATGTCCTTTTTGTTGATGTAGATGCTCTTCCTTTCTGCTTGTTAGTTTTCCTTCTAACAGACCCCCCAGCTGCTGGCCTGTTGGAGTTTGCTAGAGGTCCACTCCAGACCCTGTTTGCCTGGGTATAACCAGCAGAGATTCAGTTGGAAAAGCAGAAATCACCCGTCTTCTCCATCAATCTCGCTAGGAGCTGCGGACCAGAGCTGTTCCTATTCAGCCGTCTTGGAAGCAACTCCAGTTTCTTTTGTTTAAATAAATATTCCTGTCCCTCCAAGTTAATGACAACAATTAATCAATAAAATTAAAATAGCAGTGTGGCTTGGGACTTGGAGTGGGGAAATAAGTAGGAAGGACAGAAACCAGAGGGAAATGAGAAGTTCCTAAAGTATTTTTCTTGTTTGAGAACTATTTATATATGAATAAGCCTTAGAAATAGATAGAAAAAAGTGTGAATTTTAATAAGACATGAGAAAGTAGTAGAAAGACAGAAATATACAGTTTTCAAACTAATATAAAGTAGATACAGAATATTAAATAAAAACTAAATAGAAATCATGATGATAGAAAATCATGAGGTAACACAAAATAGTTTAATTTACCATTAATTGCCACAAATATCAATAGCTTAAACTCATATTTCAGAAGAGAGATTCTCAGAATGGAAAAAAAATTCAGATTTATGTTTTTTTCAATAAGCAAACTGAAAAAATACATACAAAAAGATTGGAAAATAATAAGACGAAAAGAATATCTTATGCAAATGTGAACCAAAAGAAAGGGTAACAGCTTTAATAGGACACAAAAATGATGGTATTTCAGATCATCATAAGGGACAAAAGGGACATTTAACACTGCAAAAAGAAACAATATACCCTGATGATAGAGTAAGCATGAACATATATTCACCTAACAATATAGTCTAAAAATGTATACAACAATTACAGACATATATAGAGATGTAAAAATATCAGAAATCGTAATTAGATATCCCATATATTCAACTTTAAAACTGTTGGGCCAAATGAAATTTAACAAAAATAAATTTATTGAGGATTTGAATAACACAATCAATAAGTTTAAATTAAAGAGGACATTTTTTAAAAATCCAAAATGTAAAAAATTTTAAATTTTTCAGGTGTGATGAAAAAACTGAATCAAATTAATCTGAAAAACAAAGAACCTACAGTAGGCGTAATCTTAAATGAGAAAATAACATAAAAGCATTTTCTTTAAAATCAGGAACTAAGCAAATATATTACTTGTACCACTTTTTTCCTTCAACATTGTAGTAGAGGGCATAGCCAGAGCAGTAAGAGAAGAAAAAGAAAATAAAGATATTTAGAATTAGAAAGGAGGAAATAAAATTTGCCCTTAAATTTTGCAGACAATATAATTGTCTACACAGAACCTCATCAAAAAAAATAAAGAAAAAAAAAAGTCCTACAAATTATTACAAATGGTAGGAGATTTTTGTAAGGTACCAAGATATAAGATCAATATTTTAAAAATTAATTGCATTTCTACAATGGCCACAAATAAATGGAAAATGTAATTTATATGAAACACTATTTACATTAGCAACAAAAATAATAAAAAGCTTAGTAATGAATCTAACAAAGTATATAAAGGACTAGCACACATTACTTATGAAAATTTACTGGAAAACATTAAGGAAACCTATGCAAATGGAGAAATATCTCATGAGTAGGAAAAGCTTAAGTCAAAATGATATTAATTCTACCTAAATTAATCTGTAGATTTAACACAACTCCAATTAATAGAGTTTTTCATGGAACTTGACAAGTTATTACTAAGTTGCGAGATACATCTGAAAAAGATGAATGAAGACGAAAGATGTGCTTAGCCAGAAATCAGGACTTACTATACAGCCATTGTGTCTGAAAGTGTGTTACTACACAGGGATGGACAAATTACCCAGTGGAATAGATTAGACATTTCAGAAACAAAAACCTACAATATGATAAACTTTGATAAATGATAAAGATAGTATAACAGATCACTGGGAGAAGGAGTGATTGTTCAATGAAAGGAGCTGGAAAACATGTTGATTCAAGTTAGGGAAAAATTAAGTTGTATCCTTAGATAAACAAAAAACAAAATTAACTCCCAAAGAAGTAAAAGTTTAAATGTCAAAGTAAGGGTACAAAATATCAGTAGAAAATATAGATGACTATGTTTTTGCCTTTAGGACTAGGAAAGATTTCTTAAACGGGAACAATATTAAATATAAATAAATATTGAACAATACAAAGACAGTTAAATTTGACTGTCTTAAAATCTTAGAAAAACTAAAAGTTGTTTTATGTCAGGAGGAGGTGCTTGTACGTATATTTAGAAAAAGCTAGATTAATAATTATTGCTAGGAAAAAATGGCTCACTTAATGAAGAAAAATGATTTTGGATACCTACCACATGATATATGCAAATTTCAACTCTAGATGGATTGGTAAAAACTATAATGTTTGATTTTTTTAACTTTTAGAAGGCAAAGATCTTATACTTCCAAAAGCACAAAACTTTATAAGACAAAATGTTAGCTATGACTACATCAAAATTTAGGATTTCTGTTTAGTAAAGAACACCAGAGATAAAGTTAACAGCTGACAGATGGGGAGATTATATTTACTCAATAAGAGAAAATACAAGATACACAACAGGAAAATGGGAAAAGAATATTAGAAGTCAACTCACAGAAGGAGACATTAAATGACTAACTAGTATATGAAGAGATGCTTAAGTGCTCTCTCAAGTGAAACTTAATTGACTAATAAAATGACCACTGATATTAAACAAGAAAGTTGAAAGTTATCTTTTTGGCCAAGATACTGAAAACAACAGCCTGGTCCCTGCTAGTGGGAGCAATTTGGTCATACTTAGTGAAATTACAGATACACAGTAACCCATCTGTCTCTTTCTCCTGAGGGTATGACATTGACCACTGGTTCTCAGGTAGGGTGATTCTTCCCGTCTCTGCAGGAGGACAATTAGCAATGTTTGAAAACATTGCTGATTGTCACTACTGAGAGGATGCTACTGGCACCTACTGGGTAGAGCCCAAGGAGCTGCTAAATATCTTACAATGCACAGGACAGCCCCTACCAACTAAGAGCCGTGCAGCCCCTGATGTCCATCATACTAAGTTTGAGAAACCCTGCCCTAGAGAAACTCTTACATAGTTGTGGGAAGGGGCTCATGTGAAATAGTCTATCACAGTATTGTTTCCACAAGTGGGGAGTTGGAACACATGAGAGTCTATTATGAAATAAAATAAAACATAAAATATGTTGGAGACACAATACAGTGTGCAGCAGATAGAAGTAGCAGAAAAAACACACAATAGGCATAGATCTTAAAAGATGTTAAGTGAAAAAAGATAAGAAATAAAATTAAGTCTACAGCTCAGTATGATTTGTATAAATTTAAAATATACATACACAAATCAACATCATATTTTTTACAAGAATATATCATTTCAAAGGATATCAGCAAACACATTTGAGTACCGTGTCTCTGGAGGAAGAGAGGAATGAATTGGTGTGTGAGAAAAATCCAAAAGATTAAAGCAAGTTAACGTAAGGAAGAATAGAGCCTGGCTTGAAGTAATAATGATGATGTGTCATTGATGAAGAAATAGTACTAATTTGACTCCTCAAGACTGAGATTAAACCAAAAAATACCCTATATATATTTTAATATTTTTTATTCTATGGAGTGTATACTTTTATAAAGTGCTTATAAAACATTTATTTAAAAAAACTAATGATGTGTTATATCAGGAAGAAAAATACATTTCAAAAATTAGAACTTACAAAGACTACATTCATTTAAAAAAGTTTTAAAATAGGTTAAATAGAAATATCATTTGCAAATTAAAAAACACTCTCAAGCAGTTCTTGGATCACAAAACGAGAAAGGAAAATGAAAGCAATCCCAGAATACATAGGCAGTAAGCACAAAGACAATTTTGCATAAAAACTTATTAGACGTGCTCAAAGTTTTATAATATGAAATTCATAAGACCTCTACCTCTTTTATTATTAAACAAGAAAGAATATAAATATATCATCTAGGCATTCACCTCAAAATATTAGTAAAAGAACATGAAAATAAACCCAAGGAAAGTAGAAGGAAGGAATATATGCTGACAAATTCAATATTAAAGCATCAGAAAACAGGAAAATAACTGGTTCTTTGAAAATTACAAAAAAGAAGAAAAGAAAATAGCAGACAAATCCCTGGGAGAGTCAGCCAGCAATAACTTGAAGGGAAAATACTTGTCCGAACAATCCAGCTGGAGACATAGAGTCCTTTCTCGCATCTTAAGCAGGAAGCCTCGGGGGTGGAAGGTTTAATTCCTGTTCAGTACTTTGGCTGCAGGAAGGGCATTATGAGGGGTTGGGTGTATGGGGATGGACAATCAGCTCCTACTCATAGATGATTTCTGTGTTTGGTTGGACTGAGCTGAACACACACTGAGCTTGCTGAGTTTTCTGTCCAGCATCAGCTCTTCTCTGAAGTCCCTGCTGCTAGTGCCTTGGGATACTACTCCTGAGTGAAGGTAGCTCCACCACATCTAGTTTTCTGCTTGTGGTTTTGCTTGTCCCTCTCCCCTTGGACTCAAGTCATTGTTTCAGTGAAGATTGAACCCTGCGACACATGCCCATTGACACAATCTCTCAACCAGATTGGATGGTAACTCCATTGCTGCCAGGGCATTCTTTGCTCATTCCCTGTGATGTAGCCCCACTTTCCCAGGAAGAGGTATGTGGAGTTGGCCCTCCACCTGGTCCCATTGGCAGTATCCCAAACTCCCTTGATGGCTATTGCATACGAATGACATTCTTCCCTCGTTTTAAGTAGTGGTACAGGTTTTCCTCCATTGATACTGTACGTGGTCATTTCCATCATTTGCGGGGGTAAGGGAAATTAGATGCATCAAGTCCAGTCACCTTCTTTCTCTCAAGTAAAGCATTCTTCAACATGTGCCCCTGGGCAAGCCAACACATACATTCCTACAGCTTATTTGCACCTTTTATTTTTCATATTCATAGCAGATGTTCAAGGATAAAAAAAAAATTCCCAATGATTTAAAAGTAAAAATAACCTGCCTATTTAAGTGCAAAAATACTACATTCTCATTGTAAAAAATCAATGTACAGAGATGTTTAGAACAAAAAGCTAGTAGCTTCTTCCATCTATATTCCAGTTTCACCCCCTCAACCGTAAGGTAACAAGTGTTAAGAATCTGAAGTATGTTTCCATAGTTTTCTCTCTGTCTTTTCATATACACTATTGGTTTATAGTAATCGTTTAAAAATATAAGTCCCCATATTTGTGGATTGACAGAAAACCACAGCTTCCTATCTGAAGTTCCTTTTTTTCACAGTAAATTTTGGTGCAGAGTAGTGAGTGCAGAAGCTGTGACCATATTATCAACTAAACCACAGGACTATGTCCCAAGAAGCCCATCCTCCCTCAATTTTAACATAGAATTTCCTGTCATTGAGAATTATTCACTAAGCTCGTGGCTCAAAATGTTTTGTGTTAGAAAACATTGTCAGAAGAGTTTAGTAAGCCTGCTTTTCCATTATTGACAGCTGTCCAAAAAAATTTTTCATGAAGTAGTAAGAAAAAGCACTAAGATAGTAAATATACAAAGAGAAGAGCTTTCCATGAGATACTGATGAGGTGATATGGTCAGTATTAAATCATAAGCAAAATATTCAGTTAAAAAAATGGCCACGTGTTGAACATTGATACCACTGATAAGAATGACCCTTGCAGGAGACCATGACCTCCTTGCAAAGCTCCAGGGGAAACAGAGAGGGGCATGACCCCAAATCAAGTGAAGCCAAATATAATATTACAAAGACTGGATTTCACATGCAGTCCTCATTCCTGCTGCTCTGATTGCATCGCTGCAATCGCTCCAATTCAGGCTTGATATTTGCTGAAGCTTACTTATTCCCCATGGCATGAAACCAAATCACAGAAAGATAGCTTCACTCCATGCTAGTTTGGACAGGTACAAACATTTGAAAAGCCTCTTTGTATGTCTATTCCTTGAGCATGGAATGGAATGTGAACTTGTAGGGCTTGGAAATGTCAATGAATAGAATTGTCTGATCACTCAAAGGACTTGCTTCGTGGGCGTGTTTAGAAGTGAAGAGGTGTGATGTGACTTATCAGTAAAGGGAGTGTCCATGGCAACCAGCCCCAGGTTTCCTTGGAGATACTGTGCTTTGGCGGGAAGCCAGTGCAAGAAGTGCTTTGGAATGCAGTCTAGGAAATAACAATGACACAACCTTTGCATGGGGACAGATTGCCCCAGACATATATACCATGCTATAAATGGAAGTGAGGCTCCATATATAGAAAGCATGCAGCAAATATATCAAAGTTGAGGGTTCTAAAAAACACTTAAAAAATGTCTTGAAATAGGATCTTTAACATCAGTTGAGCAAAGGAAGCTATGTGATTAAAACTTTAAGCAATTTCTCCACTGATTACAATTTTTCAACTAAAGAATTAAAAAAAAAATGAAATAGGAACACAGAATTAAAGGGCCAAAAAGAAATGAACATCATAATCTTGACATTGAGGATTATAGATTCACGAGTTTTCCCTCTTTTCTAAGGAAGACAGCCTTTTGCATTCTTGTGTCTATTTTACTTTTCTTGCTTTTACTTTAGACAGCTTCTACATTTTAATAAAAGTAGCCAATGTGTGCCAATACTGGAGCCTCACCTCCTCATGTCCATAGAGAGTTGAGGAAAGTCAGTAAATTTTGCATTTTGCATTTTGGATCATTGGTTCAGAAAGGAGCTGCTGCAGAGCTTGAGCCCTTCCTAGCATTGTCACTAAATTTCTTAGTGTTTAACTTTTCCCCACAAAGTCTACTGGTAGTTAATTGAAGGATAGATTCAGGGAATTTCACAGCTTTCAACACACGAAAATTGTGGGCTGGAGCGAAAAAGTTCAACATTAGGAATCAATCAGGAGATTTAAGTGTGAGTCCAGGTCAGGCCTACTGTGAATCTGGGCAAATCACATTCCTTTCATTATTTTATTAATTATCTAATTGTTTAATTCCATTTATGTGAAATTCTCCAACAAGCAGAAGTATCATCAAAGAAAGTAGATATGTAGTTGCCAGAGGCCAAGGACTGGAGAGGAGGTCGGTCAATCGATCGTAAAGAAGCGCAAAGAAAGTTTTTAGGGTGATGGAAGCAGTCTGGGTCATGATTACGGTGAGGGTGACCTGGCTGCATACACATTTCTCACATCTCAGCAGATTTTATACTTAAAATTGGCGATTTTATTGTATGGAAATTATACCTCAGTGAAGTGGATTTTTAAAATTCATGGTCACTTGTCCAGTTTCTGAATCCTCTCCAGTTTCAGTCTCCCTTGTCCCTGATCTTTCCATCTTTTTCCTTCCAGGCCCCTGGCCAACCGGTGAAGTCACTTGCCACTACGCATCTATCCTTACCTCAGGCCTCCAAAGGGGTCACCAAGTGCCATACCTGAAGCTCTGGCTGTTGAAATAATTTCCCATTACTGGCCTCTTTTGGGACCACCCTTGAAGAGGGCTGTATTGCAATGGCAGTTCACTTTTACTTTATACCCACATAGAAAGCCATTCATGCAGGAACCATACTTGGCCTTTTTCTTCCTTTATCAACAATTATAAGGGAACCCCGTTTGGGCTACAGGTACAAACTGAGAGGCACTAATGAACAGTGGCATAGGATTCTGGGTTACCTTACTTGTGCCCTCTGGTTCTGTTGGAACCCAGACTCTGATAGGCAGGATAGTTGCACAGTTCCTGATTATCCATGGTTGGGTACTCCACCCCTCCAGGGCTCAGAAAGGCTGATTCTTTTGGAAAAACAAAGAAACAAACAAACAAAAAAAACTAAGATAGATAAAGCTCTGGAAAGTTTATAAAAGGAAAGAAAAATAAGGTGCAAATAAATAGTCATAAATGCAAGAGAATGCATAAGTATAGATTAGGTAAGTATAGATAGTAAGTATAGACTGGCAGCTTTCTGCAAATGGTGTGTGCTTCGCAGCAGACAGCATGATCTTGCTCCAGAGCTTTAAGAATCTCCATTGTTATTCTCCTGATGCAGCTTGCCATAAACTCCACATGGCTTTTTTTTTCCCATCGCAGATTCTTAGCATACCGAATCTGCAAGGGTTCATGGTCAAGTAGCTGGCCTACCTGTATGGCAGCCTGAAACTGATGAACAGTTCTTGAGACGTGGTAAAGAGATTAGAGCACTTCCAGTTTTGAAGAGGTCTAACAGATGTGCTTCCTTTATGTGGTAAGAGCTTGGAGTAAAGGACAAATTATTGTATCAACAAGGTGTTGGCACATGAAGCCTGCTCCACACCCTTAAATCCTTCCCTGCTGTGGCAGCTCCTGAATTTACATAGGGTTCTCTCTCTCTCTCTCTCTCTCTCTCTCTCTCTCTCTCTCTCTGAGTACATGTGTCCCACTAACATTGAGAGTATTCGCCACTTCTTGTTTAGCAGCTCCTTTTAACGTGAATCATCGATTACTGGAGTAGAACCATATGATATTCTGTGTAATGTTCAGACAGTCCAGGTTCACTGAAACTATATTGACAGAGAGTGAGATAAAAAAAAGCCGTGGAGTAAAACCACTGTTGTATGTTGTTTTCTGTTCCAGATGAATGTGAACTGTTTCTGATCTTTCTTTCTGAGTGGGATGGACAATGACCCTTACACTGCTATAGCAAAGACTGCCCATCCTGCACAGCTGCTGCAATTAGGGCTAATATTTGATTAAGTTTGTAGTTGTCCACTCTCCAGGACGTGTTTGGTTATAGCAGTGATGGAGCTTGTCAATTAAATGGAGACACTTTTGCTACAGCCAGTTCTGTACGTATCAGTTGTTCAAAGTCAGAAGGGTTGTACTAGAAATAAGAAAAGACTGAAAATTAATGAGCTACATGACCAAGCTAAAAAATAAGAAAGGGCAAAAGAGTAGAAATCCAAAAGAAGATGAAAGAAGTGCTGATAATAAAAATAGAGGTAAAAAAAATCGTGAGATAAAAACAAAGATACAATAGAGAAGATGATCAAAGCTAATGACTGATTCTTTGGGGAAAAAAAAAAACAAGATAAAGACCTGCAAGTTTGAAGAAGGGAAAGAAAGGCAGGCACAAATAATATTATAAATGCAAAAGAATGCATAAGTATAGATTAAGCAGAAAAAAAGGAAAAGAGCTCAATATCAAAGACAGACCAACAAACCTCAAAACTGTAGATGAATAGAAATATAACTTACCAAATCTGTGCCCAAAATAAGTAGAAAGGCTTAACAACTTAAAAAACTATAAAATAAATTGAAGTAGTAATTTAGTGTCTTTACACACACACACACACACACACACACACACACACACACACCACACACACTAGGTTCAGTTGGTTTTATTGGCAAGTTGTAACAAACTTAAAAGAAACAGATTGCCCCAATCTTAGAGAGTCTTCTAGAGGAGAACAAAAAAAAAAGAGAATATATCCAAACTTACTCTATGAGGCCAGCATAACTTTGATTTCAAAACTAAAAAGACAATATGAGAAAGGAATGTAAAAGATCCGCTTCACTCATTAATGTACGTGTGTTAAAGTCCCCAACAAAATAATAGCAGACATAAACAAACAATATGGAAAAAATGATAATATACTATAATGAAATGGAATCTGTCCCAAAACAGGATGGTTTAATATTTGAAAAATCACTGTCATTTGCTGCATTAACATATTGAATGAGAAAAAGTCATTTCTTAGAGATATGGTACTCCTCTTACAGGTGACTTTACCTCCAAGGCTATTAGTCTGATGGCAATTTTCTTAGAAATTTGCTTTACATTGAAACCCTTCCTACCCAACTTTTCCATGTTTCTCCTGTCTTTTACAGGGGTCAAACTTGCATAGCAATCAGATGACTTTCTTACCTTCTCCTTCAGGGATTTTTTTTAAGGGAATGATGTTAGTTTGATGAGAGAAGACAGCAGAGTTGAGTGAATGGGCAAAAGAAGTGTTGTCTAAGCCTTTAAATATAAAGTATAAGAAGTCAGTGAAAGTGAAGTATTGGAGCTGCCCAGAAAGAGGATCATTAGGGAATTAAATCATTGAAGAGTTATGAGAAAGTATGTCCGGAATACAGGCTGAGGGATCTTCTTAGAAAGAATAAAGGAAAACCCACTCTCTAAGAATAGAGAAAAGTTTGGGAGATATATACAGTTTCATTAGTCAACAATTACTGAACATTTACTATGTGCCAGGCACTGTATTAGACCAGAGTATTCAATGGTGAACAAAGCAAAAATGCTTGCTCCTCCCATGGAACCTACTGTCTTGAGATGGAAACTGCATTAAACAATTACATGCAGATGAATGCAATAGTGCCAGTTACTAAACTCCACGAAGACAAAAGATCAAGATGCAGTGAAAGATGATGGTATGGTTCTAATTGAGAAAAACAAAGAGTTAAGGAAGGTCTTTCAGTGAAAATATATTTTGGTCTGAGAGCTAGATGATGGCTAAAGGTCAGTGAGAAAAAGAGTAAGGCAAGAAATAATCTAGGTAAAGCAAAAATGCCTTGTTTGAAGACTGAACCAGAGCAAAACTTGGTTATATTAAGGAAGCACCAAATGGTCAATCCGCCTAAAGTATAGTGAAAGAGGGGGAGGGCTTCAAGGGGTGAGTATAAGGAGGTGAGCCTATCCTGAAAGGTTTTGAAATCTCCAAGAATGTAGATTTATTTGAAGTGCAATGGAAAACAAATTCAAACTATTTTTAGCAAGAGAGTGACATTATTTCAAAAAATATCTCTCTGGCTGTCATCTGAAGAATCGGTTGCAGGAGGGGCATGCGTATAAGTAGGAAGACCCGTAGACCTCATTGTGGCAGTTGAGCTGAAACAATGGTGGTGGCTTGTACTGATACAGAGGGAGGTGGAATGATTCTACGCATTTCGAGGCAGTAGAATAAACAGGATTTAGTGACAAATTGAATGTTAATGATGATGTAGAAGAGGTGTTATGAAGAATGACTCCCAGATTTCTGTCTTTAGCAACCAGAGAGATAGAGATGCTATTTACTAAAAGTGAGAAAAACAGAAAGAAAAGAGTGTTAGGTTGGAGAAGGTGGGGAAAGAAGGAGGGAGGTAGCATGATGAGAAAGTTTCAACTGGGGACATGTTAAAAGTAAGATGTCATGAGGAACCCAGATCTCTAGTGGGCAGTTTGGTATGGAATTAGGAGCACCGATGAAGAATTTTAGATGGGTAAGGAGGTATTCTAAAACAGATAGAATGGGATATCTTAACAGAATGATAGATCCTCTCTTTAGAAAATAAAGAGGAGAGGGAGATTGAGATTTGGGACATGAGACTAGTGGAAGAGTCTCTGAGGAATATGCAACAGAATCCCAGATGAGAACTGAGCAACAATGTTGGTGAAAGTATTATAGCATTAGACTGCCTGCATGTGTTCTGTGCCCAGCCATTCCCATGGCTAATATTGCGTAAAATAGAGCAATGACAGTGCTGTGTGGTATTCCAAAAGACCTGTGGTCCAATTCCTCTTTATAGGCCTGGAGCCAAATTGATATTCATTGTATACCCCATTTTTTTCTCATGGGTAAAAGAGAAAAAAACAAATTGCAACCTTTATCTATTATTTTCAACTTAAGTCTCATATGATCTGTGTGCATTGTTGTCAGAAAGATCATTTTTACCTTTTAGGAACAAATGTACATAAGACAACTGACAAAATTTCTGGAAGAAATTCTGTTAAAAAAACAAGTACCACCTTGTTATTTACTATAGCAACTAAAGAAGAACAAAGGACCTGCCCATTCATCTCACCTTGAGGGAATAATGTTCTGATAGACATCACAGCTAATTATTTTTGCATTAGGAGCCATATTAAGAGGAAAAGAACCCCTTCCCCATCTGAGTTAAGATGGTTTAAGTCCTCGGTATCTGTTCCATACAAAAAGAGGGGGTTTGGGCTCTGTTTAGGTATAAGAAATAAGAATTAATCTCAGAAGCAGAGGGCTGAATACTCAGACAGAGAGTATCTGACTATTCTGTAAGGGGTGTGCGTGTGTGTGTGCAAGTGTGCACGCAGAAAATACACGAGCAGTTGTAGAAATCATTTGACTGGCCTCTGAGCTTCTTGGCATCTTGAAATTTTGCCTCATTGCTGATTAAAATATTCAAATATGTCTAGCCTACAGAGGGAGGTCTCCTCTGATTTTGTCAAGCACCAAATATAATAAAGCATTCATAAAATAGGGCATTATTCCAAATTCTCTCTTGGTTAACCACACATGTGAAGGATTACGCTACTCAGAGTTTAAGGCTATGCCTTCAAACTGCCCAAAGGAATACTGCATAATTCAAGCCTGCTTCAGTGGTATGCTGGTAAATGTTTAACAGTCAGCTCTCAAGGGGGAAAAAGCACCGTGATTTGTAGCATTTGCCAATTTCCATGGTGTAAAACTTCCACCATAGCTGATTCCAAGCTACTGAAGGTTTAACAAATGGCTTGCAAAATTTCAGAAAATTTGACATTCAAACTAATATAAGCTAACTCCAATACACTACAGCAAATAGGTTTACAAACTATTGCTGAATTAATGGCAGTATATTCTAATTGCAGACAAAATAAATCAAATGCGATTAAAAATAAACATCCTCTTAGAGCTGGGTTTTAATTCCAAAACTTAAATAATCTTTCCTAGAACAGGATTCCACAAAAGGTCCAAAGTTTTTGAAGAGTCATTCTGTTTTGGTTAACATTTCATTTTTAAGCATTATAAACAATTGGAAAATGCAGAAAATAATTTTTCTCTAGAAGCCAATAGAAGCCTCTTGGAAACTAATTTTAAAATTGCTGACAGGAATCAATAAATGACCCAGTGCTTGGGAAATCTGATATGAATTCTCTGATCTGACCTATACTCTGTAAATTGATGTTGCTGAGCCCCCTTGTCTTGGGGTATTATTTTGTCTCTAATATTAAGATACAAACTTTTGTGCCTCATGGAAATGTACCTGAATCCCCATGGAGGTGCTCTGCATGACTGAGAGAAAAGGTGACACATAATTATGTGTGGCCTTATTATCCCTTTTGGCCTCACCATTCTTACAGAAACCCATTTAAAAGAAGTTCCTCCAGCTGATGGACTATAAAATTGATACCATACAGACGTAGGTTCAAATCACTGTTAGGATGATTATGCATGGTAATATTTAAGATATACATCATTCAGTTATTCAATAAAAAGTCTTGGAGATAAACTGGTCATCAAGACAGTCTCTACTCACACAAAACTTAAAGACTAGTGAAGGAAAAAGGCAGCATATAATCACACACACACAATAAATAAATGCGTAGTATGAGTTATAGTAATGGCCATAACTGAAAAAGACACAGTACTATCAGAGTATGCTGTAGAAGTGATGCTTGATTTGAGACATAAAAGACAGGTGGAAATTAATTAGGGAAAGAGGATGAAAGGGAAGACTATTCCAAGCAGAAAGAATCATTGCTTGTGCAAGACTTCGAGATGGGAAAGATCATGAAGTCTCCACAAAGCTGGTGGTTGGTTGGTTTGTGTGGCTAGAGAATGAGCATTAAGCGAGAACAGCAGGAGGTGGATCTCTAGGAGTTGAGTTAGAAACCAGATCATGAGAGATTTGGCACGAATGGTGCAGACGCCAAAATGAAGTTGATATTAATCATAGAGATGTAGCTTTATCTAGCACAATCATAAAAAATGCTCTGAAAAGAAGAAGGTTAGGAAGAAGAGGATAAATTTCTGCTCAACTCCTCACTTCTAAAGGGGGAAGAACAGACATGAATTCATTCTAAACATTAACTTTAAAGTATTTTTTAACATTTATTTACTAATGGTTTCTACTTTAAAATAAAAATAAAATTTCTAATTTTCAAATATAAAAACAAGAAAAAAGCTGAAATTGATTAACAAAATTTTATGAAAACAAATACATTAGGAAGCAACCATGCTTACCCTCTTCCTGCCTTAAGTGATTGTATCTTTAAATAGATACGTCTTAAAAATAGCGAATAGATACACCTTCAAACATACATCTTTAAATAGATAACATTATTTGGTATGACATTTAAAACATTAAATATAATAGAAATATATTTCTAATCTTAGTTTTAAATGTAAGAAAAGACTAAATTTTTATTCAATCCTTCTTATCAGTTGATATTTTCTATGATTTGCTAATGTGATTATTCAACATTTCAACACATTTTATGATATTGAATTAACTTTGGATTCCTGTAATGAAAGCTACTGGTAACTTTCTCTTTGTACACTTTCTGCTATGACCACAAATACTCACCATTTTACTGAAGGTGCTAACCAAGATAACAAATAAGAAAAAATAAGACATGTTATTATTAATATGAACATGAATATTAACATGTACCTGAAAAAGCCAAAGTGGTCAAACTAAAAAAACATTCAAACATTCCTATAAGAGAGTTCAGAAAAGTGGTCAGTTACAAAATAGGTACTTTAAACCAGTCACTTTCCTTGATACTAGCAATGCCCATTGAGGAAAGATTGAGAAAAAACACTATATTCTTGATAGTTACATTAATATTGAAATAACTAGTAATCATCTAGGAATGTTATTGGTCTATATGAAAGAAACTTTCCAACTTTTTACAGAGGGAGATAAATTTGAATAAATGAGGAGAAACTATATGATTGTGAATCGAAACTTTGAACTTGTGAAGATGTTAGTCATCCAACTAAAATTAAAAAGTACCCTTAAAAATGAATTGAATCAGTTCCATAAAGAAAAGGACAAAGTTCATCTGGCATTGGCACTTATGCAAGAACCTCTTTCTCTCTTTCTCATTCTCTCTCTGTCATATCATGGAATGTACTTATCAACTGGATTTTTAAATAAATAGTTAGAAGACAGCTGGGTAACCACATATTCACCCAAGTTAGATCTGGACTTCAACTCACCTGTTAAAACAAATCTCAAATGGTTTCAAGAGATAAATGTAAAAATGGAATCATAAACAAATTTGGAGAAATGATAAGTCTATGTGTATATGTGAAAGACTTTCTGACATCAGTGTCAGGAAGCACTTCAGAAACACTGATCGATTTGATTACATAAAAACCAAAACCTTCCATACATTTAAAGATGCAACATAAACAATTTGAAGCCAAACAGACATTGAGAGAAATATTAAATACATATGCAATAAATAATTAGCATCTTAAACGTGTAAGAGAATTTTTAAAATCACTGAAAACATCAACATCCCTTTGAGAAGTTGTAAACAGGAAATTAGGACAAGGAGAAAATCAGCATCAGCAAATATATATCTGGAAAAATATTCAACCTAACCTGCTAAAATATGCAAATCAATACAATAATAAGATATTATTTTCCACTAAAAAAATGGACAATTATTCACAACTGGTGGAGGTTTAGGCAAATTAATTTCTTAATATTCTTATTTTGAGATATACAATTATTATGTTTTGATTTAAAATTCTTAAAAGTTTGCATAACTCTAGATGTACTAGTTATACAAATTTTATGAAAATCTGTGAATGTACACAAATGTACACAAGACTGTACACAAGAAATGTACACGAGAAATGTGGAGAAAACGGTACACAAGAATGTACGCAAAGACTTCATCTTGAGGCTGTACATTGACATGATTAAGAATGAAAACTTTGGCTTTAGGATCCTTAGTTATGCTATTCAATCTCTCTAAACTTACCTTTCTTTATCTGTAAAATGTGCAACATAGTATCTGGGTTAAAAGATTGTAAAGATTAAATGAGTACTATATGAAAATACACTGAAAGTACTCAGAAAATCTTATTTTTATTTGTTTTAATAACATTATTATCAGCAGCAGCAGCATTTTTAGGTGGCCAAATTGTGTGTGGTACAAAGTTTTATTTAAAAAAAAGTTATTTGTTCATTCATTCACAGAGCTTTGCAGGCCCTGGGGAATATAGTAGTAAACCAAAGTCCCTGTCTTCAAAGAGGGTCCAATGTAATGGAATAAGTTCAACCATAAGCAATTAAATGAGATGATTTTATTTGTCAGAAACAAACTATGGAGAAAATAAAGCAGGGTAAGAGGTTTAGAGGAAGGCTTTTTTATTTTATACAGGCCCCCACACTTTAAAAAAAATTTTTAAAGGTGAAAATATTGGTGGAGAAAACCATGGAGATAGACCAGGAAGGGAGAACTGCAAGTGCAAAAGGGCTTGATATTTTTGAAGAAGAGCAAGCAGCCAGTGTGGCTGAGACTATCTGAGCAGGTGGGGGGCGGGGGAGAGAGAGGGAGAACAGAGCAGGCAGGCAGTGAGTATTGAAACACCTAGGATCTTGTGGGACATTGTAAAGGCTTTGTTGTTTTTGTTTTGTTTTGTTTTGTTTTGTTTTTCTCTAAGATAAATGAGAAGCTTTGAACAAAGAAGTGACATAACACACATTTTTGAAGGATTCCTTTTGCCACTGTAGGAGGCAAGGTGAAAGTAGGGAGAATGCTTTGGAGACTATGCAGTTTCCAGATGAGAGAGGAAGGTGACTTGGGCTAGGATAAGAGCCAGAAAAGTGCTGGAATTTTGCATATATTTTGAAGGAAAAACTGAAATAATTTTCTGGAAAAAATTAGATGAGTCAGGAGGCTCTACAGTTTTGGTTTGGCTCGCTGGAATATGGATGCTACCATTGGCCATGATGGGGAAGCCTGCAGCAGGAGTACGGGGCAGAGTGAGGTGTTCAGTATTGAATATGTTCAGTTTGAGACATCTATTGGACATCTAAAATGAGACAGGGAATGGAAAGTTGGCTCTGTCAGTCTGTCTATATATGCAGGAAGTGTGACCAGTCTGGAGATGTAAATATGAGAATGTTCTGCACAGGGGTGGTATTTAAACCCATGCAACTGGAAGAGATCATCAAAGAGTGGGTGTAAATGAACAAAAATAGAAGTCTAAGAACGGAGCCTTGGAGCACTCCTACATCTGAGGCCAAGATATGAGGAGTGAGTGCTCAAGAAATGAGAAATGAGAAGACATCAGAAATCAAATGAGAACAACATATCAAGAAGAAGGAATGATTAATCGTGTCTTATTCTTCTGACAGGTCAAAAAGAGAAAGGCCAAGAAGTGACCCTAGTATTTAGCAGTGTGGACATCATTGGTAGCTTTTATAAGGATGGTTAGATGTTGCTAACCAGAAGACTGAAAAGATCAACTCCATTAGGGTAAGAGCAATTCCTTCAAGTCCATGGTTCTCAAAGTGTGAGCCCAGGACTGGCAGCATCAGCCTCACCAGGTACCTTGTTAGACATTCAAATTTGCAAGGTACTCTCATGTCTACTGAATCAGAAACTCTGAGAGTAAGGTCCAGCAATTTGTTTAGCAAGATTATGATGATTCCAATGCATGCTTACATTTGAGACCCACTCTTCTAGGTAATGGGATTACTGTAACTTTTTATTTCCTTCTTCTTGCTTTTTTTCCCCTATTAACCATATATATTTTTGCCTTGAATATAAATTATCCATAATAATATCTTCAATTTTTAAAGAATGAAATGTCATTCATCTGTGTTGAAATGCTTAATGATACAATTGAAATACTGATATATTTTCACTGGTCTTTGTAGAAAAGCCAAGTTATTGAAAATGGTTAGTTTTATGTTTCATGAAAGTACTAACATAAGGCTGAGTTTATCAAATCTCTGTGCAATGTTACACAATTTTTCTTTTTGTCAACAGTGCATAAATACTGCTCTGCTAAACAAGGGTGAGTGTATCTGACAAGCTTTAAAGTCATTAGCAAAAAAGGCAAAAATAATTTTAAAGCCTCTTCTATCTTCTATGTGAAATGATATAAGTTGCTAGTCAGTTTGACTGTCACAGGAAATTACTATAGTAGTTTTAGCTGGTGAGTGAGTTTTAAAAGAAGGATAAATGCTTGGCTCTTTTCATTGAGATAAGATACAAAGTGCAGGCCTTTTATACTTTGGATATTACATCACATTTTGGTTTTGTAGTCCATTCATCTTGAACTTCTAAAAAGGCATCCCGAAGCTCTGCTTTTTATTCCATAAACCATGTGGGAATGTCAAAACCCCAAGACATCATTTCTAGGCTCCATTCCAACTTCCCTATTCCCAAAGAGAAATAATAATGAAGAATTAGCTTCAGTTCTAACAAACATTTGTTTTTCGCCACTGGAAAAAAAAAAATGGATTTGGAATTCAGAGTCTTCCTTTTAAGATTTTACTGTTTGTTAGGATTAAGTTTGGTTATGACAAGGAAAAGAAATAAGCAAGACTAAAATACCTTAAACAAGGTAACAACTTATTTCTTTCTTATATAAAGTGAAGGAGAGAGAGTTCAGGTCTGCTACAATGCTTCTTGGTACAAGATCCCAGGTTCCTGTCTTCCTGACTGGCTAGTTATAGTCTCCATTCCCAGGGTCTCCTTGTTATCCAAAATGCCTCCTGCAATTCCAGCCATCACATCTCTATTCTAACCCAAAGGAGGAGGGAACAGAAGGATAATGCACATGCTCCATTTAAGAATGCTTCCCACAGCCAGGCACATCATTTGCACGTATATCCCATTGGCAGAACTCATTCACCTGAGTTCCTACATGGCTGTCAGGAAGGCTAGGAAATTTTAGACTTTATTCAAGGTGGCCACGGCCCAGCTAAAACTTGGGAGATGGGTTAACAGATGTAAGGGGCCACCAACTAATCTTTTTCATAATAGTCATCTAACTCCTTCTATTTACTGTTAGAAAATATTCAGGGAAATTCTTGCTTGCCTTTTTTTTTTTTGAGATGGTGTCTTGCTCTGTCTCCGAGGTTGGAGTGCAGTGGCGTGATCTTGACTCACTACAACCTCCAGCTCCCAGGTTCAAGTGATTCTCCTGCCTCAGCCTTCCGAGTAGCTGGGATTACAAATGTGTGCCCCCATACCCAGCTAATTTTTTGTATTTTTAGTAGAGACAGGGTTTCACCGTGTTGGCCAAGTTGATCACCAACTCCTGACCTCAAGCGATCTGTCCACCTTGGCCTGTGCCTGTCAAAGTGCTGGGATTACAGGCGTGAGCCACTGTTCCTGGCCAGTCACCTCTATTTTCATATAGGCAGTGTGGTATGGTAAAAGGTTATCATACTAGGCATCAAAAGAACAGCGTTTTTGTCTTGGTTATATCACGTACAACTAAATTGTATGACCCTGGAAAATTATAGAAGGATTGTGTAAAATAGTGCAAAGAGTACTGGGCCTGGAGACAAAACCTTGGACTCATATTTTGGCTCCATAACTTACAGATGTATGACTTTAGTCTCCTCATCTGTAAAGTAGAAACAACAATGTATAACTTGCAGGATTGCTAGGAGGATTACATGATTAATGTATATGTACACTAGGCACATACTTATAATTTAATCAGTTCGTTTCCTTACTTCTCTAAGCTTCCACTTCATCATTAATGAAATTCTAACATTGCATGAAAAATTATGATACCAAAAAAGTAAAACATTTGTATAATAAACTGAAAAAAATGCTTATAAGAATAACTGCAAGGTTAGAGATCTCCAATAAAATCAAATTCAAATGAAAGACACTGTGAACTTAGATCTTGGCATACCTCTGGGTTTTTTTGTTTGTTTTGAGATGAGGCCTTGCTATGCTGCGCAGGCTGGCCTTGAACTCCTGGGCTCAAGCGATCCTCCCACCTCAGACTCCCAAGTAACTGGACTGCAGGTGTGTGCCGCTGTGCCGTGCAGTTTTCCTTTTTAAGAAGAAAAGTTTATCACATTACTATTGACACACAGGGCAGAATTTTCAGTGGTTGTTTTAGTTCTTAGTTCACTTTTAAGTTTTTGTTTTTAGTTCAATCTTGTCATTTTCTTGGGGCAAGTAAAAAGTCATTCTTAAAATGAAAAAAAATAAAAACAAAAATAAAAAAATGAAAAAGCTAGACCCAGTCATTGTATAAGTGCAAAACCTATTAGATTAGGAGAAAATTTCATTTCATTTAACAACTTTAGGCCCCAGGTTTCTTACTTGTTATCAACAAAAATAAAAGTAACAATGTCCTCTACTTATAAAGCATTTATATTTAAAATTTTTGTTTAATAGTACTTACTCACCAAATCTCAGAGATATTTAAGAGAGACATTTGATGAAATTACCTTGAAAATATATGTGTCATTTTTACAATATCACCGATTAGAGATGTGAAAAATTCTCTTGGTGCAAAACACAATTTAGAGAAAAGGTATAACATTCTCAGATATCAGGCTTGCCAGGATAGAATAGAAGACAAATATATTTAACAGTTTTAAACAAAAAAGTAAATATAAAAAGTAAAAGAAAATATTTAAAAGGAATAATTCTATAGAGAAAACTCGGCCTAGATAATTTTACTGGCTACCAACCTCTACTGAATATTCAATAACTAGTTATTTTCAAACTTACATAAACTATTTCAGAAGATAAAAAGAAGAAAGATCCCCTACTAGTTTTTGAGGCTGGCATAACCACAACCTGAGAATAGCGTGAAAAAGGAAAATTGTATGCTTACCTCACTCATAAACGTAGATACAAAAATTCTAAATGAGCTACCAACAGACTAGATCCACCAATATATTAAACATAAATAGAGCATTGCTATGTTGGATTTATTCCAGGCATGCAAGGTTAGATTAACAACAACAAAAAAACTCATCTTAATAAAATGATGTAATTCACTGTTAGTTCGCTCCTTAAGGAGCAGAAAATGTTTATTTCAACTTATGCAGAAAAAAAGGTGTTCAATAAACTTAAACATTACATCCTGATTTAAAGACAAAGACAAAAGCGAAAAACAAAATGACAACAAAAATCACTCTTGGCAATTTATAAATAGAAGGCAATTTTTAAACTTTGACACACAGCATGTACAGAAAACAAAACAAATCCTGATAGTGAACAACATCATTAACAAGAAAACTTAAAAACATTTTCTTTAAATTGAAAAGAAAGTAAAACACCCATCATCTCTCCTCAAAAATATACTGATCACATAATTAGAAAAAGAAATAAAGAATACAAAGATTAAAAAGAAAAAAAATCATCATTATTAACAAATAAGAATGGTTATTATTAAATGTTTTTTCCACATAAAGCCCTTTGAAATCTTTGTTACGTCTCATTAGAAAAATATTTAAAAATTTAACTATGTTAAAATAAAGAACTCCTCCTGATCAAAGACATCATAAGGTAAATGAAAAACATTACAAACAGAATATGCTCACAATGACAGAGAAATGATTAAAGTTCAGAATAAAATGATAAATCAATAAAAGCTAAGATGGCCAACTAGATGCAGCCAGGAAGTTTCTTCCACTGAAAGAGACCAGACCATCAAGTAGACTGGCACCCTCCAAACAGATCTTTGGAAAAAAGGCATTGGGAGTGGACAGAGGGAGGATGCAAACCCTGGGCTAAAAGAAGAGGAATCTGGGAACCCTGCACAGTCCTGGGAGCACCAGGACTCATTCCTGGCCCCAAGCAGCTCCCAGGGAAGGGATGAGTTAAATAGATGTGGAGTGGCCTACTCTTACCATGGAGCTTTGAAACCCTAGCTGCAGGAAACCCCATGACTGCCAAACACATTCGAGTTGGCAGGGTTAACTGCCTGGAGAGTTGGTGGAGACAGACCTCCAGCCTGCATGGAGCCCAGAGAGTTTGGCAGGAACAGTTGCAATGGAGCACAGCCATAGGTGCCCATCCCACAAGGTTCTCCATGCTCTTCTATGTGGCTTTCATATTTGTTGACTGTCATACCTAAACAGAGCAGGGCTATTTTGCCTGTGGGATGGGGACAGTCTGATCTGAGTGCCCCCCAGTCTGTCAGCCTACCCCAGGGTCCCTGCTTGGCCACACCTGCATGCAGTGTGGCCTCAGCTGCCAAGTCAAAGTGCTTGCCAGTGGCCATCACCATAGCTCTTTCACCATTAGACTCTACCTAACAGTTGGAGAGCTTCTGCAGGCAGGCCCCTGCTGCAAGCACCCACCCACAGAACTCCTCCACTGGTGCATATCCAACTGCAGCCTCCCTGTGCTGCTTCAGCCATGTGTGTGCATGTGCAGGACCCGCTGCTGGTGCATGTGCAGGAATGCCTACGGCCCACCGCTTTCCTGCTCAAGTGCTTTTACCAGCACCTCTCATCAGATTGTTGCTGCCAAGGCACACTTTGGCTCCTCCAGCACAGCAGGTTCCTAACTTTGAGGGGCCAGAGAAAAAAGCTTCAGGCCTGGTTCCATCTGCCACAGGGTTAGAGCACACAGGCTAGGAGCACTGAGCTGAATCTTGGCCCCTGAAATCATCCAGAAATGAAGCCAGTCAACAAGCACAACTTATATCACAGTCAAACCCTCAAGGGTATCAAAGACGATAAAAGTAAAAGCCTTATCCAAAGGACAACAACTTCAAAGATTAAAGGAATATCAGCCCAGAAAGATGAGAAAAAAACCAGCATAAGAACTCTGGCAACTCCAAAGCCAGAGTGTCTTCTTACCTTCAAATGACTGCACTAGCTCCCCAGCTATGGTTCTTACCCAGACTGAAATGGCTGAAATGGTAGACATGTATTCAAAATCTGGAGGCCAAAATCACTGAGATTCAGGAGAAAGCTGAAACCCAATCCAAGGAATCTGAGAAATCCGATATAGTAATACCATAGCTGAAAGAAAATAGCAATTTTTAACAAGAACCAAACTGATCTTCCAGAGCTGAAAAACTCTCTACAATAATTTCATAATACAATCAGAAGCATTAATAGGAGAATGAACCAAGTTGAGGTAAGAATTTTAGAGCTTGAAGACCAGTTCTTCAAATCAACTCAGACAAAAAAAATTTTTTTAAATAAACAAAACCTCTGAGAAACATGGGATTATGTTTAAAAAAAAAAACAAAAAACCCAAACAAATATATGACTCCATGCCATCCCAGAAAGAGGAGAGAGAATAAGCTTTTTGGAAAACATACTTGAGGGTATCTTCTATGGCAATTTCCTCAGTCTCATTAGAGAGGTCAAAATGTAAATTCAGGAGATTCAGAGAACCCTAGCAAGATACCATATAAGATGACCATGTCCAAGACACATAGTCATCAGATTCTCCAAGATCAACATGAAAGAAAAAATATTAAAGAAAGCTAGAGAGAGGGGTCAGGTAACATACAAAGGGACCTTCAGGCTAACAACAGATCTTTCAGCAGAAATCTTGCAAGCCAGAAGAGATTGGGGGCCTACGTTCATACCCTTAAAGAAAAAAAATTCAAACCAAAAATTTTATATCCAGCCAAACTAAGCTTCATAAATGGAGGAGAAACAAGTTGTTTTTTAGACAAGCAACTGCTAAAGGAATTTGTTATCACTAGATCCTTAAGGGAGTACTGAACGTGAAAACAAAAGACTGTTACCTGCCCCCAGAAAAACACACTTAAGTACATAGCCCACTGACACTATAAAGCAGCTATATAATCAAATCTATATAACAACCAGCTAATAACATGAGGACAAAATCAAATTCACACATGTCAATATTATCCTTGAATATAAGTGGGTTAGATGCCCCATTTAAAAGGCAAGAGTGTCAAGAAGCAAGACCCAAATGTATGATGTCTTTAAGAGACTCATCTCACAAGCTTTGACACGCACAGACTCAAAGTAAAGGGAAAGACAAAGATCAATCAAGCCAATAAAAAACAAAAGGTAGCAGGGGTATGGAGTCTCACTCTGTCACCCAGGCTGGAGTGCAGTGGTACAATCTTGGCTCACTGCAACCTCTGCCTCCCAGATTCAAGCAAGTCTCCTGTCTCAGCTTCCAGGGTAGCTGGGACTACAGGCATCTGTCACCATGCCTGGCTAATTTTTGTATTTTTAGTAGAGACAGTGGTTTCACCATATTGGTCAGGCTGGTCTCAAACTCCTGACCTCAGGTGATCCATCTGCCTCAGCCTCCCAAAGTGCTAGGATTACAGGTATGAACCACCACACCCAGCAGGAGTTGCTATTCTTATTTCAGACAAAACAGACTTTAAGCTAATAATGATCATAAAGGACAAAGAATGGTATGACATAATGATAAAGGGTTTAACTCAACAAGAACACTTAACTGTACTACATATATATGCATGCAACTCTGGAGCACACCAATTCATAAAACAGGTTCTTAGAGACCTATGAAGAGACTTAGATAACCACATAGTAACAGTGGGAGACTTCAGGACTTTACTGATAGTGGTAGACAGATTATTAGGACAGAAACCTAACAAAGATATTTGTGACCTAAACTTGACAGTTGAACAAATGGACCTAATAGACATCTACAGAAAACTCCACCCAACAACAGAATACACATTCTTCTCATCTGAACATGTCACATATATGAAGATCAACCACACTCTCCACCATAAAGCAATTCTCAACAAATTTTAAAAAGCTGAAGCCATATCAGCCACATTCTTGGACCACAGTGCAATAAAAATAGAAATCAATACCCAGAAGAACTCTCAAAACCATACAATCACCTGGAAATTAAACAACCTGCTTCTGAATGACTTTTGAGTAAAGAATAAAGTTAAAGCAGAAATCAAGCAATTCTTTGAAACAAATATACACCTATACATAAACTTTGATGTACACAATATTTCATAATAATGCATAGTATAGAATGAATTGAATGCATATTGCTGCTTTGTCCATACTAAGAGTTGTTTTAAGAATTGAACTAAATATTACTTGAATCTTATCTACTGCCTTTGTTTTACATTATCTCCATCGTAAAGTGTCTCTCCAAGAGATGTCTTTGGGTTTTTACACAACCTGGCTTCAGAAGATGGGGGGGCGGTGATTATCTTTATCCTTCCTCTTTCTTATGAAAATGCTCCAGTCTGATTTCTTCCAGATCCAGTTTCTCCATGGAACCAGACAATTCACTTTGAAGGCACTACTCTCGTTTGCAGAATCATCTGTAAGCACCTATCTATGCAGGACTTAATATCCTCTTCTCACCTTATTTGTTGCATCTTTCATGTTCTGTAGCTGTTTGCAAATCTCTCTTAACTCTTCATTCTCAAATCTGACCCCAAAACAAGATTCTCCCAAACCAAACTAAGTAATCGACTTAGTCTTTCCACTCTTTATCTATTTTTCCTTTTTGTGCAAACAGCTCTCCCTCCCTTTTCAAATGGAAATAGAATAAACCAGTCTCTTTCCTGGCAATTGCTCAGCTCTGTCTACCCATTTCCCAAATTCTGCCTCACCAAAGCATAGAAATGGAACCAGAAGACTCATACTATTCTTTAGAAATGGAAAGGGTCACATCATTGAAACCAAAGTTGTCTTTAGCAGAATTTTTTTTAAATAGGTTTTTCTGTTAGGAAAAGTTTGAAACATGTATGACTTAATATATTTTTCTTTTCTTTTTTTTTTTTTTTTTTTTTTGAGGTAGAATCTTGCTCTGTCTCCCAGGCTGCAGTACAATGGTGCTATCTCAGCTCACTGCAAGCTCCACCTCCTGGGTTCATGCTGTTCTCCTGCCTCAGCCTCCTGAGTAGCTGGGACTACAGGTGCCCACCACCACGCCAGGCTAATTTTTTTGTATTTTTAGTAGAGATGGAGTTTCACCGTGTTAGCCAGGATGGTCTCAATCTCCTGACCTCATGATCCGCCCACCTCGGCCTCCCAAAGTGCTGTCTCAACTATAACATTGTACTTTTGGGTGAAAATACCCTCATGATATGATGTTAAGAATGTGACCTTTAGAGTCTGGCAGACTGAGATTAAATCTCAGTTTTGGTAAATTATTGAATGTCGTGGCACCTCATTTTCCTCTTTTGTTAAACTGGGATATAAATACCTACTTACTTGGCTGTTGTGAAATTAAATATAGTGATACTTACAAACATTTTGTGCAAAGTCTTGACCCTTGAAAGGCACTCAGTAACTGGTAGTTTAATTGTATATTCAAAGCCAGGCATGGTGGCTCATACTTGTAATCCCATCACTTGGGGAAGCTAAGGCAGGATGATTGCTTGAAGCCAAGAGTTTGAGACCAGCCTGGACAACATAGCAAGCCTAAATTTCTACTAAAAAAAAAAAAAAAATGTGTCGGCTGGATGCGGTGGTTCACACCTGTAATCCCAGCACTTTGGGTGGCTGAGGTGGTTGGATCACCTAAGGTCAAGAGTTCAAGACCAGCCTTGCCAATATGGTGAAACCCTGTCTCTATTAAAAATATAAAATTAGCCAGGTATGGTGGTGCATACCTGTAGTCCTAGCCACTGGGGAGGCTGAGGCAGGAGAATCACTTGAACCCAGGAGGCAGAGGTTGCAGGAGCTGAGATTGCACCATTGAACTCCAGTCTGGGTGACAAGAGTGAAACTCCATCTCAAAAAAGAAAAAAATGTGTATATTCAATATTCTGCTAGAAGCAGTAGGGGGAAGAAGAACAAGTAAATAAATTGTGATTTCTCCGTGATTTACCATTTTTATATGAGGAGCTCACATGCATGCACACATAGCACTGAGGACTACACAAAGAATAGGGACAGGAACAGGGACAGAAAGAGTCAGAGAGAACTTTTGGTGTGGAGTTTTCATGGACAGAGGGAAAGAGTCAACTGCCGTAGAAAAAAATAATTAGCTGAGATACATGGGGGCATACTCTGCAGCCTTACTGAATCAGTTCATTCATTCCTCCATTCATTCAGTATTCTTCAATTATTTGAACTGAAACAGAATGAACCTATTTAACTACGAAAGTAATTAGAATGGAGCCAGCCATGGTGGCTCATGCCTGTAATCCCAGCACTTTGGGAGGCCGAGACAGGAGGATGACTTGAGGTCAGGAGCTCGAGACCAACCTGGCCAACATGGTGAAATCACATCTCTACTAAAAATACAAAAATTACCTGAGCGTGGTGGCACATTCCTGTAATCTCAGCTACTCGGGAGGCTGAGACAGGAGAATCGCTTTAACCAGGGAGGCAGAGGTCGCAGTGAGCTGAGATCGCACCCCTGCACTCCAGCCTGGTGACAGAGTGAGACTCCATCTCAAAAAAAAAAAAAAGTAATTAGAACTCTGTTTGCCTCCATCATAGTCCCTTGTTCCCCACCACTATCTCTGAGATGGAAGGACTACAGATCCACAAGGAAAACAGGCAGGTGGTGCTCTACACTGTGGCTATAACTGCTGTCACATTTTTGAGTGATGTGCTGTTCTTCACTCTCACCCTCATCAGTACTTCTCTTGTATATTCATCCTGAGACAGTGAGACAGCAATTTCCAGAAAACACCTAGGCAAGAAGGAGAGAAAGAATTAGCGGGAGTTCCTTGCATCCTGGGAGGATCATTCCCCATTAGCAACATGCAGAAGGGGAAAGAAATAGGAAGAGCTGGTAGAAATGACCAGAAAAAAAAAAAAATAGACCAAAGTGTACCTCATGTGGCCCCAGCCTTCAATCACTGGTTTGTGCGATGTGTCACTGTGGCTCTGTATTCTGAATACCAAAGGTCTGGTCATCTATGCAGTTGATGAGAAAGAAGCTCAGTGTTTTCCAGGACCGAGGACCCTCCTCATCTTATTTTATTTAGAGGCAGTGGAGTATATGGTTAAACATGTGGCACTGAAGCTGACAGTCTGGGTTTCAATCCTTATCCTGCGCCTTGCTGACTCTGTAACTTTAAGCAAGATAGTTCAGTTCTCTGCCTCAATTGTTTCATCTGTAAAATGGGGATGATCTTGGTGTACCCGCTTCACAAAATTATTGTGAGAAGTAAATGAGTTAACACATGAAAGTGCTAAGAACAGAGTGACTGTTAGGAAAAGTGCTAATTGGTATATTTGTTAAGGGTCAGAAAGAAGAGAAGGTAGTTCTTACTTATAATCAGAGCTCTAGGCTCCAGTTCTGCCGCCTCTTGTTCTGACGTTATCTGGCTGCCCTTTCACTCCTATGATCACTCTTATTTTGCAACCCATGTCACTAACTTCTCTGGAACTGCTGACCTCTTCCTACCCACACACCACCGCCCATGTCACTGCCTATCTTGACTGTAGATTTTTGAGAGTGTCAAAGAAAAATCATTAGAGTTTGAACAAGAATTCATCTTGGGCAGCAGGATGACACCAGGGAGCATTAACAGTGACTGGGACTCGGACTGGGAACTGCTTATAGCACTGGGGCCATCGACATTGAGGAGAGGAAATGGGGAAGGGGAATCAACACGGGGCCTGAGAATGCACAAGGCAAAATCACTAGACCAAAGGAGCAAGAAATGTAACACGTAATCACTACGTTGAAGAAAAGAGTCCTGGTTTCACTAAAGATTAAATAACCTGTGCTGAGCAAAGAAACCAGTAAAAAGAATTCTGCACAAAGGCCATACTGAAAACAAGCATTTAAAAAGTTTGAATAATTATGAGAAAATTTGAAGCTTTCTATCAAAAAATAAGTTACGTTAAAAAGAACAAAAGTTGGGATAACATCTGCAAGATGAAATGCCAAAGAACAAAAAGACAACACTTAAGATTTGAGAGAAAAAAGAAAGCAGAGACTCCCAATTTTGTACTAGTCCAGCTTTCTAGGTCAAAGAAAAATATTTTCTTAAATAAGCAAAAAGCTAGAAAATGCATTGTCTACGTACCCCTCATGAAAAATTTACTTGAAGACACAAAAGCAGTCAACTGACATATAAAGCAAAACTAAAGAATAGGAGCATGGCGCTTTATACTGATTTGCAGGTTTTTCTTGTTAGGAAATACTAAGTTTGGGGTTTTTTAAAGTAATTATAGTTAATTATTCTTAAAAAAATAGAAAATATAGCAAATGTTGGAATAACCCTACTCTAGGAAAATTATTTTTTTCATTTTTAGTTGACATGTAATAATTTTACATAGTTATGGGATAAAGGTGATACTTGAGTCATGTATTCAATGTGTGATGATCAAATCAGGGTAATTAGCATGGTGAGAACCTGGGATATTTGCTATTTTCCCTTTATGATTTTCATCTTCCCCCCAAATTTTTACCCTACACTAACACATGTTACAGCAAACTCACAGTGCATTTGTGTTCATAAAAATGATATTAAAATCAATATATGCAAAAATATATGCAAAATTCTTTCCTCTAGCTATTTGGAAATATATAAGACATTGACATTAACTGTATTTACCCTCTGGTGCTATAGAACACTAGGACTTATTCCTCCCATCTATGTGTAATTTTTTTTTTTTTTTATTATACTTTAAGTTCTAGGGTACATGTGCATAATGTGCAGGTTTGTTACATATGTATACTTGTGCCATGTTGGTGTGCTGCACCCATCAACTCATCAGCACCCATCAATTTGTCATTTATATCAGGTATAACTCCCAATGCAATCCCTCCCCCCTCCCCCCTCACCCCTCCCCATGATAGGCCCCGATGTGTGATGTTCCCCTTCCCAAGTCCAAGTGATCTCATTGTTCAGTTCCCACCTATGAGTGAGAACATGTGGTGTTTGGTTTTCTGTTCTTGTGATAGTTTGCTAAGAATGATGGTTTCCAGCTGCATCCATGTCCCTACAAAGGACGCAAACTCATCCTTTTTTATGGCTGCATAATATTCCATGGTGTATGTGTGCCACATTTTCTTAATCCAGTCTGTCACAGATGGACATTTCTATCTGTAATTTTGTATCCACTAACCAACCTCTTCCTCTTCTCCCCTCTCTCATCCTCTAATAACCATAATTCAATTCTCTACTTCTGTGAGCTCAAGTATTTTTTAGCTTCCACATATGAGTGAGAGCATGCAGTGTTTAAATCTCTAGGTCTGGCTTATTTCGCATAATATAATGTCCTCTAGGCTCATTCATGTTGCCATGAATGACAGACTTTCATTCTTTTTTATGGCTGAAGAATATTCCATTGTGTATATACCACATTTTCTTTATCTGTTCATTTGTTAATAGTTAATATATAGGTTAATTCTATACCTTGGCTATTGTCAATAGGACTGTAATAAATATGGGGATGCAGATATCTCTTTGATATACTGATTTCTTTTCCTTTGGATAAATACCCTTTAGTGGGATTGCTGGATCATATGGTAGCTCTGTTTCTAGTTTTTTGAGAAATTTTTGTGCTGTTCTCCATAGTGACTGTACTAATTTACATTTCCATCAACTGTGTATAAGAGTTCTCTTTTCTCCACATCGTCTCCAGCATTTGTTATTTTTTGTCTTTTTGATAAGAGTCATTTTAACGGGGGTGAGATGGTACCTCCTTGTGGTTTTGATTTGCATTTCCCTGATGATTAGTGGTGTTGGGCATTTTTTCATATGCTTGTAGGCCATTTGTACATATTCTTTCTAAAATGTCTCTTCAGATCCTTTGCTTATTTTTAAGTTGCATTATTTGGTTTTTGCAGTTGGGTTGTTTGAGTTTCTTGTTTATTCTGGAGATTGTTCCTTTGTTGGATGAATGGTTTCTGAATATGTTCTCCCATTCTACAGATTGCCTCTTCACTCCATTGTTTCCTTTGCTGTGCAGAAGCTTGCCAGTTTGCTATACCACACTCGTCATTTTTCCTGTTGTTGTCTGTGCTTTTTAAGTGTTATCCATAAAACCTTTGCCTAGACCAGTGTCCTGAAGTATTTCCCTTACATTTTCTTCTTTCAGTTATATAGTTTGGGGTCTTATATTTAAGTTTTTAATCCATTTTATTTATTTTTATATATAACAAAAGATAGGAGGCTAATTTTTAAAGTAATTAGTTATTCTTAAAACCAATAGAAAATATAGCAAATGTTGGAATAATTCTATTCTAGGAAAGTTATTTTTAACAATGAAGAACAATACTGCATAGAGCTACTGGAATCTTGGTATTCTGTGCATATAAAACCCATATTAAGTATCCTGTGTCATTGTGACAGAACTAGAAACTAATAAAATTAGTGGCGGATATTAACCTAAATCATGCCTCTCTTTATGTCATCTTTTACCTAGTACTTATTCATATCCCTTATAAGTATACTTAAAAATTAGTGGGTGTGTTTTTCTTTCAACTACGTAAATTACATGAAAATAAACATAAGAAAATGTAATAAAATATTTACTGTGGAAGGTGAGACATGGGAGATTTGCAATTTTCCCTTTATGATTTTTATTCCCCCCCTCCCCAGTTTTTTACCCTACACTAACACATATTACAGTGAACTCATACTATATTGGTGGTCATAAAATGATATTAAAATCAATATATGCAATTGGATGTATTCCATATGACTAGAACCTTGTCAACAATGTACTAAAAATAACTGTGAAAGTAATTACAACAGCTTTACAATGGTTACTTCTGGATTACAGCACTATGGGGGATTGTTTTAATCTCCTCCTACTTTTTTCTGTATTTCCCAAACGTTCTATGATGAGCACATGATATTTTTATAGTGGATAATAAAAAATAAAATAAAACAAATCTAGGGGGCATGGATCAGCATGGCAGAGATGAGTAGGGCAGAGAGAACTGTTCCAGGTTTGAAGCCAACAGAAGCTCTGAAGGAGTTTCTGGTAACTGTCGGCCCTAATCATCCGCTTGCTGTGACAGCCACAGGCTCCCTCCTGCGGCTCCTGAGATCACTTTTAAATATGTACGTATGTGTGTATGTTAGGGCATATGTGTGTACATATGTGTGCATGTGTGTATATATATATTTACATTAAGAGTACACAAATATAATCTCACTGCAGACATACAGACATTACAGATAAAGCTAAACGTCTCTCTTGATTTTCAGCCCCAATTTTTGTCTCCAATCCAGATGTGTGTTTGATCATCATACTTCATGGATGTGAGTTTGCCACAGTAAAATCACAACTCATTCAGACATTTATACCTGCAATTATACACATAGCTGTTCATATAGAATTTGACAATATTGATTTATGTTCATGTGTTTGTATAACTGGTATTTTAACATTTGCATCGTCTTCTCAAGCATATCGCATGGAGAACTTTCTCTGGCCATCCACCTAACTCTATATTTTCACTTGGTGTGAGTAACAAGGTTGTGAACAATCATTTGTTTCTTAATCAAGAAAAATGGGCTGGGCATGTTGGCTCACATCTGTAATCCCAGTACTTTGGGAGGTCAAGGAAAGAGGATTCCTTGAGACCAGAAGTTCAAGACCAGCCTGAGCTGGTCATACCGAAACCCCATCTCTACAGATAATACAAAAATTAGCCAGGCAGGGTGGCACATGCCTGTAATTCCAGCTACTCCTGAGGCTGAGGTGGAAGGATCACTTGAGCCCGGAAGGTCAAGGCTACAGTGCGCCACTACACTGCAACTTGGCCAACAGACCAGACTCTTTCTCAAGAAAAAAAAAAAGAAATATTATTAACTTTAGGCATTCTGCAATTGGTATTAACTTTTCATTGTTACAAAAGAAATCTAGCAATGAATATGCTTCCTACATACATTTTAAATGGTTCTCTGTGGAGATATCAAAAATTAACGAAATGTAAGGCATGTATATTTTTAATTTAAAAGATACTGCCCTCTAATGCCTTCCCATGAGTCTTCGCACTAGCAGTGTTGAAAGGGTACCCATATCTTTCCCCACACTTCATATTATTAAACTTGCTGTGTTTTTTTGTTTTGTTTTGTTTTGTTTTTGCCAGCCTTGTCATATTGAAAGTATTTCATTGTTGTTGATTTCCCCTGATTACCAGTGGAGGTTGCATCCAAATTTTTTGACTTTCAAAGTTTGCATCACTCCATCTCACCTCTCAATCTGCCCTAATCATCTTAACCCCTGTTACCCAGGTTGGTATCACCAGCTGTCTGGCCCAGATGCTGTGAGCACAGAAAATGAATAAGAACTTTCATTAGTAACTTTTATTTGGCTGTTCATAGCACAGCAGGGAAAGACGCATGGCTATGGAATTTCAATCTGTCCTTTCTTGGCCACTTCCCCAGCAGTTGCCTTTTGCAGTAGAAAATGCACTGGCGTAATAGGCAGAAGTATGAGTGCAGGTTTTGCCACTTCCTGCTTCTATACCTTTGGAGAGTTTTCCATAATTTTTGGCTTCAGAGTCATCATTTTTAAGAATAATTGACAATACCTGTTATCCTAGTTTACAGATGTAAATGGGTGCCCCGTGTGTTTAAGTATGTTTCCCATTACCCTAGTTCCTAGTAAAATTCCAAATGCTTTGCTCAGTTCCAGCTTGTGTGAAGTTGGAGGGTTCTCAGCCCATTTCCACACAAGTTGTCCAAGTTTCCTACCCAATGTTAAATGACCTGACTAATGTTTATGACTATCTGTTGATTAGTCATCCATAGGCAACTGGTTGGCAACGGGGTTTGCACTTAAGTCAGTTCTGAACTAAATCCTTTCTACCCTACTTCTTGGCCTTCCTGGGAGGAGGATCCCTCATGCTAATTCAAAGACGTGTTCTTTGTACTCCTTTTCTCTTGCTCAAGGTACCTTCTAGCTTTTTCCTCTTTCCTCTTATCTCTAGTCTTATCCAGTTTTAAGAAAATTGTATCTGTGAATAGACTTTTGTTCTGAGTTTTATTTTGGATAGTGGTGGGGAAGAGGTCAAAGAGAGAGGAAAATACACAGAACACGAACACAGAGACACACACACACATGCACACACACACAAGCTTTGGGCTATAACCCTGTGGCCCAGGTCAGTATGAAGAATCAAATGAGATAGTATATATGAACATTTTTGTAAACTATAGAGCCCCATACAATTAACGATATAATTAATATTAAAACGTTCCAGGTGAAGCAATATCTTTTATTATTTTCATCTTCCAAGCAGGAGTAGCCATTCCTTTTGCCAGCCAAATGAGCCTTTTGCTCCTGTAGTCCTGTACACAGGCTGACAAGCTAAACTGAGCCATACCAAACCTGCCCATATTTTATAGCTATCCTGAGAGTAGGATCCTCCTCCTCTCTCATTCTTCCTCCCTTACAATAGGAAACCTATCTCACTACCTCAGGGAAGGACTGTGAGAAGCATTCTGGTCTGAGTGAGTGACCGCCTTTCATTTTTGAAACCTGAATGGCTCAGGTCTAAGGGTGAAATATGTGCAGCTGAGTAACTACAGATGATAATGCCCAATCCTGGTAGAAGGACTCCACCCTCCAAGAGGGTTCTTTGTAATAGGAAGTGCATGGTTTCCACATGTTCTTCTGGCCTGAACATCCATGTGCTTTTCTCTCGGGTCTTTGAGGCATAAAAGCTCAGCCCCCAGCTCAGCCTGACTCAGTAGAAGCCACAAGCCAAACAGTTGATTTCTCTCATCATTTCCATTCTGGTTTCTCATTATAGTTTCATGTTCTTGAATGACTATTCCTAATCCTATTCACCGGCCAGGCGCAGTGGCTCACGCCTGTAATCTCAACACTTTGGGAGGCTGAGGCGGGAGGATCACGAGGTCAGGAGATCGAGACCATCCTGACTAACACAGTGAAACCCCATCTCTACTAAAAATACAAAAAAATTAGCTGGGCGTGGTGACATATGCCTGTAGTCCCACCTACTTGGGAGGCTGAGGCAGAAGAATCACTTGAACCTGAGAGGCGGAGGTTGCAGTGAGCTGAGATCCTGCCACTGCACTCCAATCTAGGCAACAGAGCAAGACTCTGTCACAAAAAATGGCTCATCCTCTCTGAAGGACTGCAGAGACACGGACTGGGCAGTAAGGAGCCAAGTTCAAGTCTTGACTTCATCACCAGCAAGTAGCTGCGTGGCTGCAAGCCTCACTTCCCTGTGAGGTCAAGGAAGTGCAGTGTAGGGGATTACAGTACAGATTTCTCTGTGTGCTTCATTTTCTTCACTGATGAAACAAAGACAAAATACCACTTGAAACATTGCAGAGATTAAGTAGAGTAAAAGGTGAAAAACACTTAAAATAGTATCTGACGTGCCTAATACTCCTGAACTTCAGTTTCTGCATCCATAAAATGCAAAAACAGAATGGATAATTCTGTAAAGGCTTAATCTAGCTGATAGCTAAGACTGAGTTTTGCAAAATAGAGATGTAATAGTAATACTCTTACAAGAAGTCGGGCTCTCTTCCTCTCTTTCATACACTTGGCTGTGCTCTGGACATACCCATCTTTTCTATTTGACAGACTGAGCAGGCAGCCTCAACGGTGGCAAGAAACGTTTTCAGCCAATAGAAAATAACTCCACCTGAGGGAATAGGAAAAGCAGGACAGATTTTGATCTGAGTTGAGAAGAAGAAGGGTAATTTGGGAGGGAGAGAAAGCCAGAGATGGCAGGAGCGGGGTACTCTCAAGGTTGGGGAGAGCATGGAATGTTTGAGACTAAAGTGCCTGGAAGAGGGTTACAGTGGGCGACAGAGAATGGGCTGGAGAGATGAATGCGACCCAAATTCTGAGCAGTTTTAAATCTATGTGAAGAATTTGAACTTGATCCTCTCAGGAAGCAAAACCAACACAGATCTTTAAGCAGAGGACAGATCTTGCCAGGTTTGCATGCCAGGATAATAACTCTAGAATCAGAGTTTTCAAACCACTGGAGTAGGAATATTAGAGGCAATTCGACTGGCTGGGAGGTTGGTGAGAGAGATGAGAACCAAGACTCAAGCAGAAGGAATACAAGTTAAGAGTCGGAGTTAGATTAAGCAACCATTTTTCAGGTACATGTTATGAGATTCGGATATCGATTGCATGTGGGAGATGGGGCAAGAGGTCATTTTCTAATGTGGAGTAATCAAGAATAACAGCAAGTCTGAAAGGAGCTTCATTTGTGACAAGGCAGGTTTGGGGTGTCCATGGGGCACTCCCTGTAAATACTTCATCACCTACACATGCCAAGCACTATAGTGCATTCTAAAGATAAAGTGGTAAGCAAGGCCACATATTTGTGCAGCATATGTTCTAGTGGGAGAGGCAGACAATAAATGGATTAAGTAGATAAACCAAATAATAGCAGTGATGTTTCTGTGACGATTACATTGAGGGAAACAAAGAAGGTAATAGGAAAGAAGCAAATGTATAAAATTAGACATTCAAGTTTGGTGTTGAAGAGAGATACCAAAGCAAGTTGGTTTGAGTGACAAAATAAACAAAGTAATATTGCAGTATAACCCATGTTTCCAAGTAAATGTTCACGAGTCTCCATACTAACATTAATAAATGTTTGAATACATTCTTAAAAACTGGAGAGAATAGACAATTTCACATACAGAAGATTTCAAATAATTTAGGTAGATACTCTGCTCTTAAGGAGACAAATCATAACTCCCTTCTCCTTAAGTGTGTGATGCACATAGAGACTTCCTTCTAAAGGGAATGGCATGAAAAAAAGGGAAAAGGGTAACATAACAGAGAGAAAGCCTTATAAACACTAGATCAAGGTTGACATCATCAATTACAAATCATGTGGATGGTATGTATTTTTGGTATGATAAGATGAAAATGGCACTTTACCTCTGTATTGCTTCTCCAAAAACCCATAACGTCAGTCTCATCATGAAACAAACATTATACAAAGCCCAAGTGAGGAACATTCTACAAAATACCTGATCAGTATTCCTCAAAACTGCGAAGGTCACCAGCAAGAAAAATCTGAGAAGCTGTCATCTCCAAGAGGAGCCCGAGGAGAAATGATGACTAAATGTAATGTGGGGTCTTGGATGGGATCCTGAGACAGAAAGAGGACACTAGGTAAAAATGAAGAGAATTCAAAGTATGAAATTTAGTTAAAAATTATGTAACAATATTAGTTCATTAGTTGTCACAAATGTACCACAATAATGTAAGAACAGGGGAAACTGAGAAAATGGGAATCAATCTTTGGGTAGGATTTCTCTCCTCTGAATTGTCATGTTTTCCTGTATATTCTGATGATAGAATCTAGATTTCCTTTAAAAGTAGAGAATTTTGTCTGTATTACTTTTGAGAGCCATGTTTAGTGCAGGGACATAAACCTAAAAGTTAACTACAAACTTATGCCAACGTGATGGAACTGCCTTAGTCAAACCGGAGCTAACATGGAAAACTACCTGGTATAGAAGCATCCTGACTTCTCATTCAACTTGAACATTTTTTATGTAATGGAAAAATATCTGGCAGTTGTATATAAGGTTAAGTTCACTAAACTTAATCAAATTTTGGAACAAAAATGACATAATACATTCAACATTCCATTATCTATTCTCAGATAACCCCAAAATCATTTATATGGAATGTAATTTTTCATTTTTGGCCACAGATTTTCCTCCATAATTATGCTTGGCTTTGAACATGGCTTTAATTAGTTTACAGCAGAAGATAGCAGTAGTGCCAAGAGGCTCCTTCCCGCAAGCCTCTTTAGAATACTATAAGGTCATTGAAAAACAAAACATTTTTTTAGCAGCAGCAACAGGAGAAATGATCTTACCTTCTGAAAATCCTGGCATGACTCCCTGTCATAATTCATATAGCAGACAAAACATCTGTAAATGGACCATCCAATCAGCAAGCTTTCCATCTAGCTACGTTCATCTCTCAGAACTCACCTTCTTCCTCAACACACTCTCCAAATTCATCACAACGGTGGACTCTAGAAAGTGGCTAGCTGAGTTCTGATCCTCATTTTCAACTTGGAAGTTGTGTGACCATGGGATAAATTACTCATCTTCTCCTTACCTCATTCTCCAAATCTAGGAAGTGTACATTTTCTAGCAATTAAAAAAATATGGCAACAGGACTCTTGCTTCCAGCTACGATGGAAGATCTTACATGAGGTCAAACCTCTCACTGGGAACAAATATAAATTTCAGATACTGTATAATAAAAAAAAATGCAAAGAAACAACAAAATAGCTGCACAAAGGCATTTGGAAAACAACTAAAACAGAATTTGAGGGGTCAAGGTGACAAAGAAAAGGGAAACACATTGAAGTGAGCAGGGCTTTTGCCACTGCTTTTATACTTCTCAAAATCAATTTTATTGAGGCATAAATGGCATAAGAATATGCAGAGCTGTTAAATGTGCATTCAGTGAGTTTGGGCGCATGTATACACCTGTGTCATTTCCATCACACTGAATATACGGAGCACTTTCATCATCCAGGGAAGCTTCCTAGTGCACTTTCGCTGTCAATTCCAACCAACCTGCACTGCCCCAGGCAACCACTGATATGATTTCTATTACCATGACTTAATTGTGCCTGTTATAGACTTCATGTGAACAAAATCATTCGTATGTAATATAGCATATCTGGCTTCTTTCACTTTGTGTTATTTGTTGTGAGATTCATCCATAGTTTAGGGCTTAGCAGTTCATGTTGCATCCTCTTGATGATGCTTCACATGTTTTGAAGGTCTGTTATTACAGAATACATCTCTAGGATTGCTTCTTCCTCACAACCTCTCTTATGATTACAACAGCATTCATTGTCTTAAAATTTATTTTTCTGTTGTTAATATGGCTACATGAGCTTTCTTATGCTTATTCTTTGCATGGTGTGTCTTTTCCTATCCTTTGACTTTCAATTTTAGGTTGCAAATGTCTCTTTGCAAACAACGTAGATTTGGATCTTATTTCTCATCCAATCTAAAAATCTCTATTTTTGAATTGGAGTGTTTAATTCATTTACGTTTAATGTAATTATCAATACAGTTGAACTTCAGTCTATCAGCTTATTTCTGATTTCTTCTTTTTATTCTATGGCCCTTATTTCACAAAATATTTTTACTATTTTCTCTATCTTTTCTATTGGTTAACCTCTTCCTATTATTTTTTAGTAGGTTTTAGTCAGGGTCATAATGGGTATCCTTAATTTTTCACAGTCTACCTTGAATTAATATTACATACTTTGCATACACTGTAACACCCCATAACAAATGTAATTCCATTTATATTTTATCTTGCCCTTTAAACTATTATTTCAAGTATTTTAGTTCCATGTATTATTGTGCAAAATTCTTTGTTTTTATTTTTTATTTAAATAGTCAATTGACTTTTAGAGGATTTTTAAAAAATTCTTAAAATTATCTTAATATTTACCATGCCCAATACTATTTATTTCTTCTCAAAGATCTGAATTTCCATGTGGTAACTTTTCCTTTGTGCTGCATTTGTTTTTAAGTATTTTGTAATTATTTATATTATTGCAAAATGTGCCTTTTAAAATTTAATTTTCCAGTTATTTGCCACTGCTATGTAAGAGTATCATTGATTCTATGTTAACCTTGTTAGCAGAAAACTTACTAAATTTACTTATTAATTCTTGTCTCTAGATTATCTTGGATTTTCTTTATAGCAATCATGTTGTCTATCTGATACATAATAGTTTTATGTATCCTCCCAAATACTTACGACTTTTATTTTTGTTGTTGTTGCCTTATTGCACTGGTAGGAGTTACAGTATGATATCAAATAAAGTTAGTGTTAGTAAGCATCTCTGTTTCTTTCTTGATCTCATTTGGAAAGATCTCAATACTTGATCATTTAGTGTGTTATTTGGTGTGATCTTCTTGTAAGATACTCTTTGTCATATAAAAGAAGTTCCTTTCCATTTCTAGTTTGCCAAGACTTTCCTTTTTATTATGAATTAAAATGTTAACTCTTTTATACCCATGTTGTTTTAGTATACTTATTTTTATTAAACATAACTGCAGAAAGAGATAAATGTGTGTTTTTGTTTGTTTTGTAATTGTTAATGTAACTGTTATTAAACATTAATTACATTATCAAAAATTACAGGGCAATGTATTTCATGAGCACAGATAAATATTAGCACATTGAATTCAGCATTATATTAAGTGGATAATACACCACAATCAAGTGAAAGCAATTCTAAAAATACAAGTTTGGTTTAGCATTTGAAAGTCAGGTAATAAAATTCATTGCATTAAAAATAAAAAATAAAAATCATGTGACTATCTCAAAAGGTACAGATGAAGCATGTGCTAATTTACCATGAAATATGCAAGATGTGTACACTAAAAACTACAGTATATTACTTATTTTTAATGAATAGGATATACCATATCTTACTAAAGTAAATATCGTAAAGATGTCAATTTGCCCAAACTGACATGTATGTTTAATATGGTATCAATCAAAATCCCACTAAGAGGTTTTTTAATTGATACATAGTAGTTGTAAATATTTTGGGGGCACATGTAATAATTTGATACATTCATATAATGTGTAAAGATCAAATTAGGGTAATTGGGATATTCATCACTGTTTTAGTTAAGTGTTGCTAAAAGGGAATACCTGGGGGTGGGTAATTTATAAAATAAAGAGGCTTATTTGACTCATGGTTCTGTACGTTATGTTTTGCAAGAAGGATGGTGCTGGTATCAACTTAGCTTATGGTGAGAGCCTGGACTGTTTCAACTTATGACAGAAAGTAAAGGGGAGCTGGCTTGTCCTGAGATCATATGGTAAGACAGGATGCCAGAGACAGAGGCAAGCGATGCCAGGCTCTTTCCAGTTCCAGCTTTCATAGGAACTCGTGGAGTGAGAACTCACCCATTACTATGAGAATGGCACCAAGTCTTTCCTGAGAGCTCTGTCCCCATGAGCCACACACTTCCCATTGGGTCTTACCTCCAACACTGGGGACCAAATTTCAACATGATATTTGGAGGGACAAATATCTAAACTATAGCAATTCCCTTAAATATTTACCTTTTCTTTATGCTAGGAACATTTGAATTATTCTCTTCTAGCTATTTTGAAAGATACAATGGATTATTGTTAACTATAATCGCCTTCCTGGTCTATCAAACACGAGGTCCTATTTCTTTTATCTGACTATATATTTCCACACATAAATCGCTCTCACATCATTCTTCATTCCCCCCACCACACTCTTTCCAGCCTCTGGTAATCACCAGTTTACTCTCTATCTTCATGAGATCTACTTTTTTAGTTCCCATGTGAATAAAATCATGTGATATTTGTCTTTCTGGACTTGGCTTATTTTACTTAACATCATGACCTCCAGGTCCATCCATGTTGCTGCAAATGACAAGATTTCAAGCTTTTTAATGGCTGAATAATATTCTATTGTATATATATATACACCACATTTTCTTCATTCGTTCATTGATGAGAACTTAGGTTGATTCCATATTTTGACTACTGTGAATAGTGCTGCAGTAAACATGGCAGTGCAGATATCTTTGATATACTAATTTCCTTTCTTTTTTATACCCAGCAGTGGAATTACTGGATTATTTGGTAGTTATATTTTTAGTTTTTGAGAAACTGTTTGCCTGAAAAACTATTTTCCATAGTTGCTATGCTAATTCACCTCCCCACCAACAGTGTATAAGCATTCCCCTTTCTCCACATCCTTGCCAGCATCTGTTATCCCCTGTCTTTCTGATAAAAGTCATTTTAACAGAGAGATGTGATATGTCATTATGCTTTTGATTTGCATTTCTCAGATAGTGATGTTGAGAATTTTTTCATATACCTGTTGATACGTCTTTCATTAAGATTTTTTGCCCATGTTTAATCAGCTTATTTGATCGTTTTTTCTTGCAATTGAGTTGAGTTCTTTACATATTCTGGTTATTAATCTGTTATCAGATGAATAGTGCACAAGTACTTTCTCCCTTCTGCAGATTGTCTCTTCCTTTTGTAGGTTGTTTCCGTGTGCTATGCAGAAGATATTTAGCTGGATGAAACTCCATTTTGTCTAGTTTTTTGAGTTCTTACACACAAAAAACTCTTTACACAGACCAATGTCCTGGAGAGTTTTCCTAATGCTTTCTTCTATTAGTTTTATAGTTTCAAGTCTTAGATTGAAGTATTTAATCCATTTTGATTTGGTTTTTGTATATGGTGAGAGACAGGAGTCTCATTTCATTCTTCTGCATATGAATTATCCAGTTTTCCCCACACCATTTATTGAAGAGACTAGTCTTTCCCCATTGTATGTCCTTGGAACCTTTGTTAGTTGTAAATTTATGGATTTATATCTAGGTTATCTGTTCTGTTTCATTGGTCTAAGTGTCTGATTTTTTATGCCAATATCATGCTATTTATTAGTTTTGTAGTGTATTTTAAATCAGGTAGTGTGATGCCTCTAACTTTCTTTTTGTTCAGGATGCTTTGGATATTTAAAGTCTTTTGTGGCTCCATATACATTTTTAAAAATTTATTTATACATCTATTTATATAAGGGATGTCATTGGTATTTTGATAGGATTGCATTGAATCTGTAAATTGCTTTGGGCCATATTGACATTTTAACAACATTAATCCTTCCAATCCATGAGCATAAAAATATATTTCCTTTCTATGTGTGTGTCCTCTTCAATTTTTTTCATTAGTGTTTTATATTTAACTCAGATTTTTTTGTTGATTTTCTGACTGAATAATCTGTCAATTACTGAGAGTGGGGTGTTGAAGTCCTCTTTTATTGTTCTATTGAAGTCTATCTCTTCCTTTAATCTATTGCAATTTGCTTTATATACTTCAGAGTTTTGTTGTTGAGTGGATTTTTGCAATTTTTACATACTCTTGCCAAATTGACCCCTTTATCATTATATAGTGACCTTCTTTGTTTCTTTTTACATTCTTTAACTTGTGGGTCATTTTATCTAGTGTAAGTACAGGTAACTCTGCTCTATTTTGGTTTCCACTTGCATGGAATATCTTTTTCCATCCCTTTACTTTCAGTCTGCCTGTATCTTTATAGGTGAATTGAGTTTCTGTCAGGCAGCATATTCTTGGGTCTTGTTTCTTTATTCATTCAGCCAGCATGTCTTTTAGTTGTAGAATCGAGTCCATTTACATTCAGTGTTATGAGCAAGGCCTTAGTACTGCCATTGTGTTTTGTATTTTCAGGTTTCTGTCTGTTTGTTTGTTTGTTTTTTGAGACACAGTCTCACACTGTCGCCTGGGCTGGAGTGCAGTGGCGCGATCTCAGCTCACTGCAACCTCCGCCTCCCAGGTTCAACCAATTCTCCTGCCTCAGCCTCCTGAGTAGCTGGGATTACAGGTGCCCACCACCACACTTGGCTAATTTTTTGTATTTCAGTAGAGATGGGGTTTCACTATGTTGGCCAGGCTGGTCTCAAATGCCTGACCTCATGATCCATCCACCTCAGCCTTCCAAAGTGCTGGGATTACAGGCAAGAGCCACTGCACCCAGTCCTCAGGTTGTTTTTAAAATCCTATTCCTTTATTCCTTTCCAACTATCCTCCTTTCTGGTTAAGTGATTTTTCTCTGAGAGAGTGTTTTAATTCACTGCTTTTTATTTTTAGTGTATTTATCAGAGGTTTTTGCATTGTGGTTAGCATGAGAATTATAACAATTCTTATAGATACAATAAGTTATTATAAAGAGATGAGAACTTATCTTAGATCACAAAGAAAATGGAAATAAATAAAAAATAAAAGCAACTCCACACTTTAATTACACCCTCCTATATTTGACTTTTTGTTGTCTCAATTTATACATATTTACACTGCCTATATCTTATCTGGTTGCTGTAGCTATTATTGATTTTGATAGATTTGTCATTTAGGCTTTATACTAGAGTTATGAGCAGATTGTGTACCACAATTACAGTATTGGAGTATTCAGTTGGTGTACATAATTTTACCAGTGGGTTTCATAATTTCAGTTTTTAAAATTTTTCATGTTAATGTTTTCTCTTTCAGATTGAAAAACTCCATTCAGCATTTTGTATAATATGAGTCTAGTAGTGGTAAATTCACTCAGCTTTTGTTTGTGTGGGAAAGACTGTCTCTTCCTTGTTTTTGAAGAAGAGCTTTGGTGGATACAATATTCTTGGATGACAGTATTTTATTTTCTTTCAGCACTTTAAAGATGTCATCCTGCTCCTCCTGGCCTGTGCAGTTTTCATTGAGAAGTTTGTTGTTAGATGAATTGGATCTCATTTGTATGTTATTTGCTTCTTTTCTCTTGCCACGTTTAGGATCCCCTCTTTGTTTTTGGCCTTTTTGGGTTTGGTTTTTATGTGCACTGGTGTAGTCTTACTAGGGTCACATCTGTTTGGTCTTCTCTAAACTTTCTGTACCTGGATATTTATCTCTTTCCCAAGTTTTGGAAAGCTTTTTAATTTCTGTGGGTACACAGTAGGTGTATGTAATTATGGGGTACATGAGATATTTTGGTACAGGCATGCAAAATTTAATAATCACATCACAGAAAATTGAGTATCCAGCCTCTCAAGCATTTATCCTTTGTAGTACAAACAATCCAATTATACTATTTTAGCTATAAAAATGTACAATTAAATTATTATCTACTATAGTCCCCCTGTTGTGCTCTCAAATAACAGGTCTTACTCATTCTAAGTATTTTTTTGGTACACATTAAGCATGTCCACCTTCCCCTAACATCTCCATTACTCTTCCCAACCTCTGACAACCATCTTTCAATCTTATATTTCCATGAGTGTTATTGTTTTGATTTTTAGATCCCAGAAATATGTGAGAACATGCAATGTTTTTCTTTCTGTGCCTGGCTTATTTCACTTAACATAATGACGTCCAGTTCCATGCCTGTTGTTGCAAATGACAGAGTTTTATTCTTTTTCATGGCTGAATAGGACTCCATTGTGTATATGTACCACATTTTCTTTATCCATTCACTTGTTGATGGACACTTAGGTTGCTTCCAAATCTTGGCATTTATGAACACTGCTGCAAAATACATTAGAGTGCAGATATCTCTTTGATATACTGATTTCCCTTTTCGAGGGTATATACCAACAGGGGATTGCTGGATTGGGTGGTAGCTCTATTTTCAGTTTTCTGAGGAAACTTCAAACTGTTCTCCATAGTGGTTTTACTGATTTATATTCCCACCAACAGTGTACGAGGATTCCCTTTTTTCCACATCCTCACCAGCATTTGTAATTGCCTGTCTTTTGGATATAAGTCATTTTAACTGCAGTGAGATGATATCTCACTGTTCTCCAATGATCGGTGATGTTAAGCACCTTTTCATATGCCTGTTAGCCATTTATATGTCTTATTTTAAGAAAAGTTTAATCAAATCTTTTGCCCATTTCTTAAATCAGGTTAAGATTTTTTTTTTCTATAGAGTTGTTTGAATCCTTATATATTCTGGATTTTAATTCCTTGTCAGATGCGTAGTTTGCAAATATTTTCTCTCATTCTGTGGGTTGTCTCTTTGTTGATTGTTTCCTTTGTGGTGTGGATCCTTTTTAACTTGGTGTGATTCCATTTGTCCATTTTTGTTTCAGTTGCCTGTGTTTGTGGGGTATTACTTAAGAAACTTTTGCCCAGATCAATGTCCTGAAGATTTTCCCCAATGTTTTTGTGGTAATTTTATAGTTTGAGGTCTTAGCTTTAAGTGCTTAATCCATTTTGATTTGATTTTTGTATGTGGCAAGAGATAAGGGTCTAGTTTCATTCTTCTATATATGGATATCCAGTTTTCCCAAAAACAATTTACTGAAGAGGCAGTCTTTTCTCCAATGTATGTTCTTGACATCTTTGTCAAAAATGAGTTCACTATAGATGTATGGATTTATCTCTGGGTTCTATATTCTATTCCATTGGTCTGTGTGTCTGTTTTTATGCCAGCAGCACGCTGTTTTGGTTACTATAGCTGTGTAGTAGAATATGAAGTCAGGTAATGTGATTTCTCCAGTTTTATTCCTTTTGCTCAGGATAGCTTTGGCCATCCTGGGTATTTTGTGATTCCATGTAAGTTTTAGGATTGTTTTTTCTATTTCTGTGAAGAATGTCATTAATATTTTAATAAGGATTTTATTGAATCTGTAGATTGCTTTGGGTAATATGGACTTTTTAACAATACTGATTCTTCCAATCCATGAACATGGAATATCTTTCCAATAACATAGAATATCTTTCCATTTTTGTGTCCTCTTCAATTTCTTTCATCAGTGATTTATAGTTTTCATTGTGGAGAGCTTTGACTGTTTTGGTTAATTCTTAGGTATTTAATTTTATTTATGACTATTGTAAATGGGATTACTTGTTAAATTCCTTTTTCAGGTTGTTCAGTTTGACATATGGAAAGTCTACTGATTCCTGTATGTTGATTTTGTATCTTGCAACTTTACTGAATTTATCAGTTCTAATTGTTTTTTAATGGAGTCTTCAGGTTTTTCAAAATATAAGTTCATATCATCTGCAAACATGATTAATTTGACTTTTTGTTTTCTCATTTGGATGCCTTTTATATCTTTCTCTTGTCTGATTGCTCTAGCTAGGACCTCCAGTACTCTGTTGAATAATAGTGGTGAAAGTGGGCATCCTTGCCATGTTATGTTGTCAGATGTATTGGAGCTCCGTTGTTTGTTGTTTCTTTTCTCTTGTTGCCTTTAGGATCCTTTCTTTATCCTTGACTTTGGGGAGTTTAATTATTAAATGCCTTGTGGTAGTCTTCTTTGGTTTAAGTCGGCTTGGTGTTCTATATCCTTCTTGTACTTCAGTCTTGATATCTTTCTCCAGGTTTGGGAAGTTCTCTGATATTATCCTTTTGAATAAACTTTCTACCCCTATCTCTTTCTCTACTTCCTCTTTAAAGCCAAAAACTCTTAGATTTGCCCTTTTGAGGCTATTTTTTAGATCTTGTAAACATGCATCATTGTTTTTTATTCTTTTTTCTTTTGTCTCTTCTGATTGTGTATTTTCAACTAGCCTGTCTTCAAGCTCACTAATTCTTTTTTCTGCTTGATTGATTCTGCTACTAAAGGAATACTGCATTCTTAAGAATGATGCTTTCTGAAATATGCCCATTGTAGTTTTCAGTTCCAGAATTTCTTTTCGATTCTTTTAAATTATTTCAATCTCTTTGTTGAATTTTTCTGATAGAATTCAGAATTCCTCCTCTGTGTTATCTTGAACTTCTTTGAGTTTCCTCAAAATAGCTATTTTGCGTTCTTTGTCTGAAAAGTCCTGTAGCTCTGCTTCTCTAGGATTGGTCCCTGGTGCCTTATGTAATTCGTTTGGTGAGCTAATGTTTTCCTACATGATGCTGATGCTTGTGGATGTTCCTCAGGGCCTAGGCAATGAAGAGTTGGGTATTTATTGTAGTTTCCACCGTCTGGGCTTCTTTGTGCCTGTCCTTCTTGGGAATGCTTTCCAGGTATTCAAAGGGACTTGGGCCCCAAGCCCAATAGAACTGTGGTTTTTGCAGACTCATAGGGGTACTGCCTTGGTGGTCTTGGATAAGATCCAGAAGAATTCTCTGGATTACCAGGCAGAGACCGTTGTTCTTTTCTCTTACTTTCTCCCGAATTCTTTTCTCTGCTTGATTCTCTCCATTGTTAAGAGCCTATAATAAATGTTTTAGTTCAGCAAATGAATCTGTGAGTTCCATGATCTCTGTTTGACTTTTAAAAATTATTTCCATCTCTTTTTAATTTTTTGACAAATTTCTAAATTGCTTTTCTGCATTATCTTGGAGATTACTGAGTTTCCTTAAAACTGGCATTTTGAATTCTTGGCCAGAGAGCTCATATATTACCATCTCATTAGGGACAGTCACTGGGTCCTTATTTTGTCCATTTAGGGAGGACGTGGTTCTGTTTGCTGTTGTTTCTTGTGGGTGTATATCTATGCTTATACATTGAAGCATTAGCTTTTTTAAGTCCAGTCTTCTCTACCTAGCTTCTTTTGTTTTTTATTGGACATATTTGCTTATTCTTTGTAATTTACCTGTGAAATTTCTTTTTCTTTTTCCTGCTATGTCACCACCTCCTTTTTTGGCACTAAATAGTGACTTAAGCCCAGGTTTGCCTCTGCTCTAATAAAAACTTACAACCCTATGTGTTGCAAATGAGGGAGGTTTCAAAGAGCATATCCCAGCAGTATGGGAAAGCTGGTTAGGGGTTCATGCACAAGGGAACTGTGGAACATACCTCCTACAGCGTGGAGCTGCTGAACAGCTATTCTGATCTGACAACTCCTTGGGCCAAGTTACAGAGCAGAGTTTCCAGGGTTGGGGATGTTGGTACTACCTCCCCACTTTGTCTGTGGCTGTCCTTAGGGATATTTCTCCCTTCCGATACTGCTTCCTGTGGGTTGCGGCAGTGACAGGTCTTCTGCTAGGGAACCCAAGATAGTGAGGGTGCTGATAGTCTACCTTAATCTTGCTTTTTTCAGGGTAGAAACCATGAGCATGGAGTAACTTTTCCATGTACTTGATGTAGGCAAATTGTGGGGAGTGGCATTGCAGATATGGAAGTCCAATTCTCTTACCATCTGTTCAGAGTTTTTCAGTTCTCTGTATCCCCAGGAACTCTCTGATCTACATATTTGAGTTCTGGGATATTGCTGGTGATAATCCTAGTGCTGTATATTTGTTTCATGTTTGCTGTCAGGGGAGTGAAGCAAGTTTGTTTCTATGCCCACCATGTTGGAACTGGAGCCACTTTGTGTGGAAATTAAAAATGGATTATTAAAATGTATATAGAATTGCAAATGACTGAATTGTTAAGGTAATCTTTAAAAAGAGCAACAAAATTAGAAAATATAAGCTACCATATATGAGGACTTATACACTAGATTAGAAAGTACAGAAACAGATAAAATACATATATGATCACTTGCTTTATGACAAAGATGACACAGTATTGCTTAGTTGGTGCTCAATAAAGCATGCATATTTGATCAGGCATCCATACAAAAAAACATTGGAACTTGACCCTGCTTTCCTTCACAATAATTAAATCCAGATGAATTGTAAAAAGACCAATAATTATTTTAATCAGATGACACTGAGAGGCAAAGATTTCTTGAATAGGAAACAAAAAGGCTATCTATGAAGTAAAATAATGATAAAGTAAACTACATCAAAATTAAGAACTTCTATTTATTATAAAACATCAAGAAAGTAAAAAGGTAAGTTTGATTGCGACAAGATGTTTGTAGTACATATATTTCAAAAGGACTTGCATCCATAATATGATGGACATGCACAAATTAATAAGGAAAGGAAAGACAATACAAAGAGAAAGCAAAAAGTGGGTAAAAGTCTTGAACAGTCACTTCATACAGGAAGATATTGGAATGGCCAATAAGCACATGAAAAAATGCTCATCATCAATAGACATCAGGGAAATTCAAATTAAAACCACTATGAGATACCACTGCACATTTGTTAAAATGGCTACACCACCAGAATGTCTGTAATGAAAAAGGTAGAAACTCCTTAGTGTTGGTGATGATGTGGAACAACTGGAATTCTCATACATCTGGTGGGAATATAAATTGCAACCATTTGGATAACTGTTTGGCAATTGCTATTAAGGCTGAACAATTGCATTCTATATGACCCAGAAATTTCACTCCTAGGAATAGACACAACATAAATTTATGTTCTGTATAAAGCCAAAGACATACATGAAAGTGTTCATAGGAGCATTACATGTAAGAGCCAAAAGTTGGAAACTACTTAATGCTTATTAATAGTATAATGGATAAATAAGATGTGATATATGTATACTCTGGAATCAGTTAGCCAAATGCTATATGCCACACGGATTTCATGAACATAATCATATCTAATCCAGAAAAAAATATGTTCTGTATGACGCCATTCATAAAAATTTCAAAAGCTGACAAAATTCATATGTAGTGATAGAAGTTAGAATATTGGTTATCTTTGGGTAAGAAATAATGACAGGAAAAGGGACAAAGAGACTCCAGGGATGCTGATAATGTGATAGTATTATATCATTTCATGGGTGTGTTCACTTTATAAAAATTCATCAGGCTGTACATTTCTGATTTTTACATTTTCGTGTATTAATTATATTTCAATTAAAAATACAAAAAATCACAACACAAAGCACCAATTGATGCCTCGTCAATTTTCAAAATATATATTCAAAAATTGTGAGATTTTGGTGGCATTTCATGCTCTTACATATTACCAGAGCAGTACAAATTTCTATGAGTTTTGAAATGTAATTCTGTAATAAAGCAAAATCAAATTCTAGTCAGGGTCTACTACAGCCTAGTTATTAGCTTGTATGCTTTCATATTCAATCACGCTTTATCATTGAAACAGGTACTGTCAAGGACTAGTAAACAGGTAAGCTGGAATTCTCACCAGCTTAAAGTACTGCTATAATTAGAGATACTTCAAAGAAAGTAATAATACCCATGAAAATTTATCCCAAGGAGGATGTGGGAGTAGGGAGTTGTCAATATGAAAAAAGAGATCAATGCAAGAAGACCTACATTACTGTTTGATTTATAATACAGAAAACTGAAAACCTAAACATCGAATAAAACCATATGTTGGCCAGGTGCAATCGCTCACACCTTTAATCCCAGGGCTTTGGGAGGCCTCAGCTGGATGATTGCTTGAGCCCAAGAGTTTGAGACCAGCCTAGGGAACATGGTGAAGCCCCATCTCCACAAAAAAATCAAAAAAATTAGCCAAGCATGGTGGTGTGTGGCTGTAGTCCCAGCTACTCAGGAGGCTTAGGCAGGAGAATTGCTTGAGCCCTGGAGGTGGAGGCTACAGTGAGCCATGATTGCACTACTGCACTCCAGCCTGGGTGATAGAGTGAGACCCTGTCTAAAAAAATAAATACATAAAAAAGTATATGCTTCAATAAATGATGTTTCTTAATGGTATATTATACACACATTATGTAGCTGTTAGAACGGTTATTACGCTTTTTCATACAAGTTGACTTTTTTTTAGAAGTGCATATAAGAGATATTGTTGAATGAATGCATTTTCCAACAATGCAGCAAATGTTTAGAATTGAATATTAAGTGAAAGGCAAAAAATGTTTGTTGAAACTAAAACTATGTAAAAGTTATGTGCACGTATGTGAAAATATGGTGAAGAAATTCCCTGACATGGAAAAGGGTGATGTATTGCGATGAGTGCTTAGGGGAAATTTTCTTAAATTTTTTCTTTTCTTTTATTGCTGTTAAAATGGTATTTGTGCAGTATATGAAAATGTAAAACGAAGACTCCAACTGGTAAGCAAGAATGAGTAGCTCAGTTTATCAAGGGGAAGGCGGTTCTTTTCAGGACGTTTAATTTAACGGGGGTATATTGGGGATAATAGACTCATAAATGACTTAGAGAATAAAAGAATCCTTGGAGAACCAGAAATAGTAAGTGGTTCTTCCAGCGTTTTCTAGTGGATTGTTGGCAGTCAGGGCTAGAACATAGCTATTTTGACTACAACTAAATGAATTTAAAAATTGAATAGTTTAAACAATAATGATACTGAAAAATAAAGACAAAGCAACAGCTCAACAAAAGCAAAAATTGGCCAGGGATAAATCATAAAATTGACAAGCCACATCACAATTATTTTATGACTGACTTATTGTATTTATAGTAAGACTCCTTCACATTCTTGTCATTCTTAATCATTTTCCACTATGTAGACCTGTGTTGTTTGAGGAGACTCTGACAAAATAATACCATGATTTGCTCAAATGTTTTAGTGTCTATCTGATTCTTCGAGTTCAGAAAATGTTCACTGTACAATAGTCTTTTTCCTCATGTTGGCCTTTATTTATTTCATTATTTAAACTCAAACAGGAGGCATCATTTTATCAGAGTCACCAACAAAATTATTTCCACTTGCTTTGGTTCTTGCGTGTTAAAAAAAAAAAAAAAAAAAAAAAAAAAAAAAAAGCCATCTCCTCCCTCCTCCCAGTCTGCACTTATGTTTAATGAGAATGGGAGATGCTAAAATATAATATGGATTATTAAGGACATCATTTTAATTTATAGTAGCAGTTACCCTTCGCAGGATGAAAAGGAAGTTGGTGCGAACCCTCATTAGAAAAGCAGTGGACATACTGAAAGAAAGTTTCAGGGTGTTTTTAAAGGGGTGATTAAAAGTTGGATTTCCATGCTCTGTGCCAGTGGGCACTGAGGGAGGAGGGCAGGTTAAGGGCGTACAGTGGCTAGACAGACCATTAAATTGGTATTAAACACTTTTCCATATGAAGGAAGGGTCCTCCTGCCAAAAGCCAGGAGCTGAGAGATCAATTTTCATGCAAATGCTGCTGTGAGAGAGCTGGGTAAACTCGGAAAGATTAAGAGGTCACTGGGGTGAGGACCCAGGACGCTGAGCATGTCTGGCTTCACTTCCTTGCAGACTCGAACTTGGCACAGAGCAGGGGGATGAAGGGCCTATATAAACACACAACCCCACTGACTATTTTTTTCCATAGAATTAACTCGACCAGAGATATATTACAAAAATAGAACAAAGCTGGCTCCCATCAGTTTTCATCGCACCAGCCCATAAAGGATTTTTTGTACCTTGTCCAAAGCAAAGTGGGGGAATGACAGCTCAGGGCCCAGCCTTCTCAGTGGTGGTTTCCTCTGCTGACCACTGCCTGACCTCCTTCCAGAGCTGTGCTGCAACAAAGACCCCATTGAGTGAAATGCAGCCCATATGGAGGAGGAGGGTCTCCCAGACTGACTTCCTCCACTAAAATCCTCAAAGCAATTCATTTGCAAAATCTTCCTAATAAGTACCACGTGGATTCCTGGATACCTCTAGGATCTTGGTAAGAATTTCCTTGTGGTGCTCAGACCCTGACTTGTCTTAACTAACCCTACCTACGTAGCAGGGGCATCAGCCTTAAAAAGCAACCTTGGGCTGTCTGAAATAAAGAATGTTATAAACATTTAGAAGTCCTTTAAAAATTGGGCCCCAGCCCCTTTCACATTTACAGTCCTGGTAAGTGCATTATGTTTAGTGTAAAACATATAGGCTTTGGAATCAGACAGACTTGGACAATTCCATTAATTATTGGATGGTGACCTTAAACAAGTTATGTAAACTCTTCTGGCCTCAGTTTCTTTATTAAAAGGATGAGAATAATACCTGGTTATTTGTTAAGATAATTAAATGAAAGAAATAAGTCTGTCTTGGCACATTAGAACTCAATAAATCTGAGCTTCCTTTTCTTCTCCCACACAGACTCTGACCTGAATTTAACATATGAGTGTCCAGTATATCCGGTAAGATTAGAAAGTGGTGGAGGCATCATTTGGGGATTATAAATAATGATCTGAAACTGTGGCCAAAAATTCTTTACAAAATAACATTGTAAAATATCTTTGGCCTAAGGTTACGTGATCAACCCCAAACTGTCTTTGTTTCAGGTTCTTTAAACATTCAGGCAGACGTTGAGAGTGCTGATGGGGGAAGGTTAACGGGAAAAAACCAAAGTGAAACCATGATGTACTAAAACCAGGGAAATGCGTGGAAGAGAGAGACACTGGTAGTATCATAAAATAAATAACTTCCGCACAGAGCATAGCTTTTCACATTGAACTCTACCCAGAATCTGTTGTCTTCTCACAAAAGACAGAGTGGTTTTATAGCCACATAAAATCCCTGCTGCCACCAGAACACAGCTCAGAGGGAGACAAAGTACGAATTAAAGAGCGTGTAGATCAGAGCAAAGACATGGGCCAGGTAGAGGAGGCCTGTCTACGTTAAATAGGTACCTAGCATTTATTTTGAAGTGTGCAAAAAGCAAACCCTAGGGTTTGCAGAAATCACTGAAGTGTCTGGCTAAAAAATGGGATGCCTAGAAATAAGCAATTTGTGAAGACTCTGCACTTTATGAGGATAAATCTTGGGCTACTGACAGCTGAGAAGCTAAGTCGTTTTTGTTTACTTGTTTGTTTGTTTTGAAATGCCAAAAGTGACCATTTCAGTGACAACAGGAAAATGAATTTTAGGGAAACAAAAGACATTCCAAAAATAATGCAAAATTAAAAGGACTGCAGAAGGACAGGACTTAGTCTGGGCCAGAACAAAAACATTTGTCTCAGCCACATCTGGATCAGGAATTTGCCAACTCCCTAGGGACAATGAGTTGAGAGTTAATACCAGAACTGTATCTTATGTTATTTGTAGTCTGTTGAAAATGTATGCTGTAATTAACTCTTCCAATAAACTGTGTATATAGTTCAATCTATAATAAGGGTGCTGTCATCCTCACCTAAGTTTTATAGTATTCTAATGCAAAGAACTCCTTCAGGAATTGTTTAAGATCTTTATCTGAAGTCAGTAGACATAAGAAATCATTTAAGTCAGAATCCTTGCGTTAAGAGTTGGAGACAGATCCTTAGACATATTAAGCTTGCATCATGGGAATGTGAACCACACTGTCCATAAAGTCTCAAAATGCCCTCAAGAAATAAGATCTTCTTGAGTGTATTATTTTAGAAAAAAATGACTGTTTTAAAAGGCAGTATATCAGAGTCTTTCTACGTATACAGTTAGATGGATAAAATCAGTGATGTAACAAAATGGAAAGATGAAGACTGGAAGATCGGTGGGCCTATGAGAATGCTAATGACCACATCTTTCATTGCAGGGAGTCAATCAACATCATCTAAAATTGAAATATGCGATTTAAAATAAAATGACTCCAACCGTTGTTCAACGGGTGAAGATGGGACTGGGAGTACCCTGCACTGCAACTCCAAACAAGGATCTTTTTGTTCCTTTATTTGATCATCATTTTGGCACATTCATGACTTTAAATCGACCATGTCTCTCTCTCTCTCCCGCCTGCTTACTGATGGTGGATTTCTTATTGGAACAAATTCACATTTGTTTTATTATTAAGTGTTAAGAGAGTCTTTTTAAAATTTAGGTTTATTCCATCACCTTGAAGCTCACCAGTGTTTTGTTTTTAATTGTTTTACATATTTGACTATAGTTTGAACCACATGTGTTGAGTTACATGTTGAGCTAAACTCTCCTACCCTATGCATCAGTGATATCACTGGAGCTCTATGCGTTAGCCAAAGGTAATGAGCCTTGTCCACCAAGACTACAGTCCATGAAGGAGGCCAATCTGGTAGAGATCATCCCTGTGACATAATGGAACATTAACTCAATAAATTCTGGGTGAACAAAAGGCAACTGGCTCACCCAGGCTTCGGTTGTAGCCCACATGCCTTGTATTCTACTTCTGTGTGAAGCTGCTTGCTGAACTGAAGAGACACATCTCATATATATATTTATATATATATTTATATATATATATATATACATACACACTTTAAGTTCTAGGGTACACGTGCACAACGTGCAGGTTTGTTACATATGTATACATGTGCCATGTTGGTGTGCTGCACCCATTACCTCGTCATTTACATTAGGTATATCTCCTAATGCTATCCCTCCCCCTCCCCCGACTCCACAACAGGCCCCGATGTGTGATATTCCCCTTCTTGTGTCCAGGTGTTCTCATTGGTCAATTCCCACCTATGAATGAGAACATGCGGTGCTTGGTTTTCTGTTCTTGCGAAAGTTTGCTGAGAATGATGGTTTCCAGCTTCATCCATGTCCCTACAAAGGACATGAACTCATCCTTTTTTATGGCTGGTATTCCATGGTATATATGCGCCACATTTTCTTAATCCAGTCTGTCACAGATGGACATTTGGGTTGGTTCCAAGTCTTTGCTATTGTGAATAGTGCCGCAATAAACATATGTGGGCATGTGTATTTATAGCAGCATGATTTATAATCTTTTGGGTATATACCCAGTAATGGGATGGCTGGGTCAAATGGTATTTCTAGTTCTAGATCCTTGAGGAATCGCCACACTGTCTTCCACAATGGTTGAACTAGTTTACAGTCCCATCAACAGTGTAAAAGTGTTCCTATTTCTCCACATCCTCTCCAGAACCTGTTGTTTCCTGACTTTTTAATGATCACCATTCTAACTGGTGTGAGATGGTGTCTCATTGTGGTTTTGATTTGCATTTCTCTGATGGCAAGTGATGATGAGCATTTTTTCATGTGTCTGTTGGCTGCATAAGTGTCTTCTTTTGAGAAGTGTCTGTTCATATCCTTTGCCCACTTTTTGATGTGGTTGTTTGTTTTTTTCTTGTAAATTTGTTTGAGGTCTTTGTAGGTTCTGGATATTAGCCCTTGGTCAGATGAGTAGACTGCAAAAATTTTCTCCCATTCTGTAGGTTGCCTGTTCACTCTGATGGCAGTTTCTTTTGCTGTGCAGAAGCTCTTTAGTTTAATTAGATCCCATTTGCCAATTTTGGCTTTTGTTGCCATTGCTTTTGGTGTTTTAGACATGAAGTCCTTGCCAATGCCTATGTCCTGAATGGTATTGTTCAGGTTTTCTTCTAGGATTTTTATGGTTTTAGGTCTAACATTTAAGTCTCTAATCCATCTTCATTAATTTTTTTATAAAGTGTAAGGAAGGGATCCAGTTTCAGCTTTCTATTTAGGGCTAGCCAGTTTTCCCAGCACCATTTATTAAATAGGGAATCCTTTCCCCATTTCTTGTTTTTGTCAGATGTGTCAAAGATCTGATGGCTGTAGATGTGTGGTATTATGTGGTATTATTTCTGAGGGCTCTGTTCTGTTCCATTGGCCTATATCTCTGTTTTGGTACTAGTACCATGCTGTTTTAGTTACTGTAGCCTTGTAGTATAGTTTGAGGTCAGGTAGCGTGATGCCTCCAGCTTGGTTCTTTTGGCTTAGGACTGTCTTGGCAATGTGAGCTCTTTTTTGGTTCCATATGAACTTTAGTTTTTTTCCAATTCTGTGAAGAAAGTCATTGGTAGCTTAATGGGGATGGCGCTGAATCTATAAATTACCTTGGGCAGTATGACCATTTTCACAATATTGATTCTTCCTATCCATGAGCATGGAATGTTCTTCCATTTGTTTGTGTCCTCTTTTATTTCACTGAGCAGTAGTTTGCAGTTCTCCTTGAAGAGTTCCTTCACATCCCTTGTAAGTTGGATTCCTAGGTATTTTATTCTCTTTGAAGCAATTGTGAATGGGAGTTCATTCATGATTTGACTCTCTGTTTGTCTGTTATTGGTGTATAAGAATGCTAGTGACTTTTGCACACTGATTTTGTATCCTGAGACTTTGCTGAAGTTGCTTATCAGCATGAGGAGATTTTGGTCTGAGACGATGGGGTTTTCTAAATATACAATCATGTCATCTGCAAACAGCGACAATTTGACTTCCTCTTTTCCTAATTGAATACCCTTTTTCTTTCTCTTGGCTGATTGCCCTGGCCAGAACTTCCAACACTATGTTGAATAGGAGTGGTGAGAGAGGGCATCCTTCTCTTGTGCCCGTTTTCAAGGGGAATGCTTCCAGTTTTTGCCCATTCAGTAGGATATTGGCTGTGGGTTTGTCATAAATAGCTCTTCTTATTTTGAGATATATTCCATCAATACCGAATTTATTGAGAGTTTTTCGCATGAAGGGCTGTTGAATTTTGTCAAAGGCCTTTTCTGCATCTACAGAGAAAATTATGTGATTTTGTCTTTGGTTCTGTTTATATGCTGGATTACATTTATTGATTTGCATATGTTGAACCAGTCTTGCATCCCAGGGATGAAGCCCACTTGATCATGGTGGATAAGCTTTTTGATGTGCTGCTGGATTCGGTTTGCCAGTATTTTATTGAGGATTTTTGCATCTATGTTCATCAGGGATATTGGTCTAAAGTTCTCTTTTTTTGTTGTATCTCTGCCAGGCTTTGGTATCAGGATGATGTTGGCCTCATAAAATGAGTTAGGGAGGATTCCCTCTTTTTCTGTTGATTGGAATAATTTCAGAAGGAATGGTACCAGCTCCTCCTTGTACCTCTGGTAGAATTCGGATGTGAATCTGTCTGGTCCTGGACTTTTTTTTGGTTGGTAGGCTATTAATTATTGCCTCAATTTCAGAGCCTGTTATTGGTCTATTCAGGGATTCAACTTCTTCCTGGTTTGGTCTTGGGAGAGTGTATGTGTCTAGGAATTTATCCATTTCTTCCAGGTTTTCTAGTTTATTTGCATAGAGGTGTTTATAGTATTCTCTGATGGTAGTTTGTATTTTTGTGGGGTCGGTGGTGATATCTCCTTTATCATTTTTTATTGTGTCTATTTGATTCTTCTCTTTTTTCTTCTTTATTAGTCTTGCTAGCAGTCTATCAATTTTGTTGATCTTTTCAGAAAACCAGCTCCTGGATTTGTTGATTTTTTGAAGGGTATTTTTGTGTGCCTTTATCTCTTTCAGTTCTGCTCTGATCTTAGTTATTTCTTGCCTTCTGCTAGCTTTTGAATGTGTTTGCTCTTGCTTCTCTAGTTCTTTCAATTGTGATGTTAGGGTGTCAATTTTAGATCTTTCCTGCTTTCTCTTGTGGGCATTTAGTGCTATAAATTTCCCTCTACACACTGCTTTAAATGTGTCCCAGAGATTCTGATATATTGTATCTTTCTTCTCATTGGTTTCAAGGAACATCTTTATTTCTGCCTTCATTTCATTATGTACCCAGTAGTCATTCAGGAGCAGGTTGTTCAGTTTCCATGTCGTTGAGCGGTTTTGATTGAGTTTCTTAATCCTGAGTTCTAGTTTGTTTGCACTGTGGTCTGAGAGACAGTTTGTTATAATTTCTGTTGTTTCACATTTGCTAAGGAGTGCTTTACTTCCAACTATGTCATCAATTTTGGAATAAGTGTGATGTTGTGCGGAGAAGAATGTATATTCTGTTGATTTGGAGTGGAGAGTTCTGTAGATATCTATTAGGTCTGCTTGGTGCAGAGTTGAGTTCAAGTCATGGATATCCTTATTAACTTTCTGTCTCGTTGATCTGTCTAATGTTGACAGTGGGGTGTTAAAGTCTCCCATTATTATTGTGTGGGAGTCTAAGTCTCTTTATAAGTCTCTAAAGACTTGCTTTATGAATCTAGGTGCTCCTGCATTGGGTGCATATATATTTAGGATAGTTAGCTCTTCTTGTTGAATTGATCCCTTTGCTATTATGTAATGGCCTTCTTTGTCTCTTTTCATCTTTGCTGGTTTAAAGTCTGTTTTATCAGAGACTGGGAGTGCAACCCCTGCCTTTTTGTTTTCCATTTGCTTGGTAGATCGTCCTCCATCCCTTTATTTTTAGCCTATGTGAGAGACACATCTCTTGATAGACCATGCTTCCTTTAGTAAAACTTATTCAGGACAATTTAGATTTTAATTCCAATATTCCACATACAAATCATATATTCTATGTTTATGTTTATAACCACAAGCTTCTCAAGACATAAACAAAAAACAAAACAAAAAATGACAATAAAAATCAAACATCAACTACCTCCCCTGCGTCCTGCAACGCTGTGAAACCAATTGTTCAAGTTTTATTTAGGAAAATTTCTAAATGACAGTAATACCATAGTTCTACTCTAGTTTAAGAAATAGATTTGACTTGTATTTCATTAATTGCTTAAAAACTGTTAGGGGATATTAGAAAAAAAGTGAAACACTGAGACATTTCCCCAGACCTTAGGGAAAAAGGAAAAGGAAAATTTATTATTATTATTATTGCGATCGGGCTTTTTAAATTTTTATTTTAAGTTCTGGGATACATGTGCAGGACATGCAGGTTTGTTACATAGGTAAACATCTGCCATAGTGGTTTGCTGCACCTATCAACCCACCACCTAGGTATGAAGCCCTACATGCATTAACTATTTATCCTTATGCCCTCCACCCCTGCCCCCCACAACAGACCCCAGTGTGTATTGTTCCCCTCCCTGTGTCCATGTGTTCTCATTGTTCAGCTCCCACTTATAAGTGAAAACATGCAGTGTTCGGTTTTCTGTTCCTGTGTTAGTTTGCTAACGATAATGACTTCCAGCTCTATCTATGTCCTCTCAAGGACATTATCTCATTCCTTTTTATGGCTGCATAGTATTCCATGGTGTATATGTACCCCATTTTCTTTATCCAGTCTATCATTGATGGGCATTTAGGTTGGTTCCATGCCTTTGCTATTGTGAATAGTGCTGCAATAAACATACGCATGCATGTATCCTTATAATAGAACGATTTATATTCCTTTGGATATATATGCAGTAATGGGATTGCTGGGTCAAATGATATTTCTGGTTCTAGATCTTTGAGGAATCGCCACACTGTCTTCCACAATGGTTGAACTTTACATTCCCACCAACAGTGTAAAAGCATTCATTCCTATTTCTCCATGACCTCACAAGTATCTGTTGTTTCTTCATTTTTTAATAATTGCTATTCTGACTGGTGTGAAATGGTATCTCGTTGTGGTTTTGGTTTGCATTTCTCTAACAATTGTGATGTTGAGGAGAAGGAAAATTTAAACAATGATAAAGCAAAAGAAAAGGAATTGTCACTTATGGCTGGTGGGCTGAGTACAAGCTGATATAACTTTTGGGGAGGGAAATTTAGCAATGCCTATGGGAATTGAAAATGCATATATCCTTTGACCTGGCAGTTCTACATCTAGAAATATGAAATATTCTCACAAATAAGTACATAAGAATATATATACAAAGATGATAATTGCAGCATTATTTGTAATATCAAAAACCTGGAAGCCATCCAAGTCTCTACAAATAAAAGTGTGCTTTGGATCACACTATATACTCACATTATGGACAACTATTCAACTGTTACAAAGAAACAAATACAGAAATAAAAATATCTCTAGGAAACAAATTATCATAAAACACAAATAAATAACAATATTTTATACAGATGATCCCATTTATGAAAAATGTAAAATAAGTGTGAAATAAGAACACTGATAATAATAATAATTGGCACTTAAGAGTTATGATAACCCCAGGCTGTTCTCAGTACTTTATGTGAATTCCCTCCTTCAATCCTTACAAAGGCCCCACAAGAAAGTTGCTATTTTTATCATTGTTTTGCAGATAAGAAAACTGAAGCACAGAGACAGAGTAAATTGTTCAAGATCACACAGCCACTAAGTGAAAAAGAGGGTCCTCAAAGTATCCACTCAACTATGAGGGAAGGAAAATGAGGAAATAAAGATAGAACTCCATTTATTTTATATTATTTAAGTTTTTGATGAGAGCAAGTATTTACTTGTTATCTAATAAAATATTTTTAAATTGTTTCAAAATAATGATAAAAAATAATTCCAGAGGCTGGGCGGGGTGGCTCATGCCTGTAATCCCAGCACTTTGGGAGGTCGAGGCTGGCGGATAATGAGGTCAGAAGATGGAGACCATCCTGGCTAACACAATGAAATCCCGTCTCTACTAAAAATACAAAAAATTAGCCGGGCATGGTGGCAGGCGCCTGTAGTCCCAGCTACTCGGGAGGCTGAGGCGGGAGAATGGGGTGAAACAGGGAGGCGGAGCTTGTAGTGAGCTGAGATCACGCCACTGCACTCCAGCCTGGGCGACAGAGGAGATTCCGTCTCAAAAAAAAAGTAAATAAAAATTTAAAAAAATCCAGGAATTGCAATATATTCAGAATGAATATCAATCATTTTACTACCTCTGGGAACAAATAAAATCAAATCTCTTTTATTTTTTGAATTATCAGTAAGAGATCCATTATCATCCTTTTTAGGCACCCCAGGAATACAATGACTATTCAGGCCAACAGCTCCTAAGCCTCTGGCAAAGAGAAAGAAGGAGAGTAAGAACAGCCTGCTAGTATTATCACTTCTCATTGAACTCTGGTCCCAAAGTCTGGAAGAATTCTGGAAGAATTCTTTCCTGCAACCAACAGATTCATAGACAGGCCGAAATAACTGGAGTATATCATAATGGACATGGTGCATTGGTCACCCTGAGGCCATACTGTAGGCTTTGCAGAAAACTAATACGATTTCCAATTATAAGAATACTCAAGCAAAGCATACATGGCACACTAAGCACAAAACTGTGATCATATGCATTGCTTTATTTTTACATTCATTTATTAAAAAATCTTCAATCACCGACACAAGTGTCCTAGAATTTGCTCCAGGTATAGATTACACATGACAATCACAATCCCTCTAAATGCCATATCTGTATAACACTGGCTGTCTGTAATAAAGATAAAGGATTTCCAGGCTTAGACAAGCGAAGAGGAAAATGCAAAAGCGTACATCCCATAGTGCCAAACAATAAAAATCTTTTGATGCCTTGGAGACAATACAAACCAAAGGGAGAATAGTAATGAAAACAGATATTTGAGATTTCATTGAAATCTTCCTGTACCTCTATTTCTATGGGCCAAAATGAAGATTTCCTTCCTCCATCTGAGACCCAGCATTTGAATCTATTTTTTCACCTTACTTTAAACAAATCACGTTGTTGTTAATCTCTTAATTAGAATTAGTTTTAGAACTAAATTTTAACTTTTTAGAGGCACTCAAATCTATGCAGATACTAGTTAAGTGTTGTACTATCCCAAAAGCCAGGAAAGAATGTGATACCAACCAGATTTGCTCTGCCCATACACAGTAAACCAATCATTGTGATGATGGGTTGTGCAAAAGAGAAAAGATTTATTCACAGGGCAGCCTTGCAAGGAGGCAGGAGAACAGCTCTCAAATCAACCTCACCAAAGATAAGGCTTACGGATGTCTATAAGTTAGAGAAATGAGATGGCCTAAGGCTTGGGAAAGGTGACCAGCAATAAAAATGAAGTAATTGGTGATCTGCACAAGCATAGTTGGGGTTCATGGCTGTTCACAGGACACATGTTTTGAAAATGATAGTGTTAGCATAATCTGTGGGTAGATTTTTTGGCCCTCTGACATCAAAAGGCTATGTCTCAGATGTTTGCACAGGCCCAGCTAAATGGTCAGTGATCTCAACTGCTTTGGATTGGACAAGAGCTGCTCCAAATTCCTGAAAAACAACTTAAGCAGTTGTTACGATGGTGACATATATAGTAAAGGTGTTATCTACAAGGAAGTCAGTGAAGGCTAAGTTACAGTGTGTAGCAGCATAGCTATCTGGGTTACAAAAAAAAGAAAAAAGGAGCAAAAAGCAGGCAACGAAAATCAAGCAAGGCAGGTTAGGTTTGGCAGATCCAAACAGATTAACCCCTCAGTTTTAAATGTCAAAAAAATGCAACCAAATTAATAATAATTGCTAGAGAAATAAGCAAAATACTACAATGGTAAAAAATTTTTTTCTGGCTCATGTTAAGTGTTTTTAGACTGTATAATTTTCCCAATATTTTCTCAATACCATAAGAACCAATCAATAAATCTGTCAGCTTACAGTCAGATCATGATATTGTGAGAAACAAAGAAGTAAAACATGGTCCTTAAAAAAATTAAAATGAAGACTGAAAATGTAGCATTCATTACTTCTGAATAATGAGACAAAATAGAAGAGTAGAATTGCAAAGGTCTGTGAAGAAAGGAGGAAAAGAAAAGGCAACAGCAAAAAAAAAAAAAAAATACATATATATTAAAGAAAATTATATCTAATTATTCTATCTCTCAGGTTTGTCTTTCAAAACAAAACTTCTACAATTATCCCAAAAACATTTATTGAGCACCCCCCATGTGTCAGGCATTATCCCAGACCTCAGAGATATGGTGTCAAATAAAATACAGAAGGTCAAATAAAGGGTAAGCAAAGATACCAGGCAAATTCAAACACATTTGAAAGGAGGATATTAGGAACAAAGTATCAATAGAGGCAAAAATAGGTCAATAGGACAAAATGATGTGTTCCTAATTGTTTAAAAAAATACAGTATAGAGTAAGTATAGCAAAGCAATAATAAGTTTTAAAGAACCAAATAGCAGAGACACAAAATATATTAAACAGAATTTGTGAAAACAAAGGTCACATTTATTTGCAGAAAACGCAACACATCTATTAGCTTTTCTATCCAGTACATAAAACACTGGTAAGTATTTCACTTTGGACTCTTTCTTCTACAAGTGAAAGAAAATGCAACCAAAATTAGTTTAAGATAAAGGGGGATTTATCCATTCACATAAGGAAAACCCTAGTGGTAGCCTCAGGTCAGGGGCAGAAACAATGAGCAAAAACACAGTTCCTGACTCTCTTGGCTGCAGTCTGCCCTACATTGACTCAATTTAAAGACAGCTCTTACTACAGGGTCTCGAGATAACCAAGCTATCCTGTACAACACAATTTCAGGTTTTGTGAGAAAGGGGAGGCTTCCCTGATAAACATACACCATAGTGATATGGACAGGAGACAGATAAATAGTGGGTAGAAGACGATGGTTCCCTGGCAAAGGTTCCACACTCAAGCCTGGAGACCCTTTGCCCTAGATGGGGACAGGCATTCCTGTTTTCGCACCCAAAAAGTTGCCTTTTGGCCTGCCACACTCCTTATCCTGTACCCATATAAACCCTGAACCCATGGCTCCAGAAGCAGATGAGCAGGTGAGGAGATGAAGCGACAAGCAGATGAATGGTGGAATGATGCAGAAGAGAAAGAGAGAAGAGAATGTCTGACCACCAAGGGGAGTTCAGCTGGGAGTGGTCGGAGAGGAGTCCAGCTGCTGGATGGACAAACTCCAAGGAAAGATCATCTTCCCACTTCATTCGCCCTTTTAGCTCCCCAGTGGTCCTTCTGGCAGCCACCTCCACCACTCAATAAACACCCACATTCATCCTTCAAGCCTGTGTGTGACCCAATTCTTCCAGGATGCTGGGCAAGAGCTCAGGACACAGAAAGCTGCCACACTGGCCCTCTGGCCCTCTGCCCTTGCAAAAAGGCAAAAGATCCATTGAGCTGGCTAACACTTAAGACATCTGTGAATGCAAGGCTAAAAGAGCATTGTAACAGTGGGGCTGCAGGCACCCACCCCTAGAGGCTACCAAGGGACTGGAGACCAAAACACTCGCCCTGGCTCTTGTACTTGCCTGGTGGCTACACCCACGTCACACATCTTGCAAGGGGGATCAGGGAACTCTCCCGTTTCATCAGCAGACTTGTTTGTTCTGATGGGCCCATCTTAAAATAAATCTTTATGGCCAGGAAAATAAAATACACTGATTAGTGTAGGCAGAGGTCACAGGTTCCAGACTTGGAGCTGGGGAAAAAAAAACAGCTTCATCAGAAGGATAAGACTGATGATGGATGTGACAGAGGCACTGGGACCCTATTCAATAGCTGTTCTTCCTGACCTTCCTTCTAAAACCCCTGTAGCACTAGAGGGAAATCAATATGCCTTACTTAAAAGACAAAAGGCTCAGATATTTCCTAGCTTTCCTTGGGGATGGGGATGGTCCACCAGATATAAGTGGAAACTTTTGAGTGAGCCTTCTGGAAAAACTGTTTTAAAGCTATCTGGGTCAGCAGGGAGGTCACCTATTTACCCTCACCTTTCTTCTTTCCCCTTCTTCCTTTCTATTTTCTGGAATATGTTGGTTTCAGCTGCAGAGCCCATCTTGAAGCTAGAAGGTGATTTTGAAGGTGGAGAGTAACTGTTAATTTGACTCAGTAGAAAGCGGGATTCTGGGCTGCGTGCCTCCAGACTTCTTTTATTGTGAAAATCAAAATAACCGCTTTTTATTCCAGCCATTGTAATTCATGTGTTTCTGTTATATGCTTCTAAATCTGGTATGATACAGAGGGAGAATATTGCTTTTTCCAAAGTTAAGTTTAAAGGCAGACAAAGGTTTTGGGGAGAAAGAGGGATTGACTCCAAAGGGACATAGGAGAACTTCTGAGGCGATGGAAGTGTTCTGTAGTTTGTTTAGGATGGTGATTATATGAGTGTATACAGTTGTCAAAAATCATCAAACTGGGCATTTTACTGTATATTACCTCAATTTAAGAAAACAAGGTTCTACAACCTCAATTAAGGAAAGTAGATGTTGGATAGCAGAAACAAACAAAAACTTTTCTATGAAAAGAAAATAGAGGAACTTTAAAATGTCATTAATAAAATTGAAACATATATGTGTATGTGTATATCCATGTGTGTGTGTATATATATATATATATATATATATATATATATATATATATAGCTTTGATTTTTGTAAACAAAGACCTGAAAACACACATTCTTTTTAAAATTCCTATGAAATGTGTATACAATCAATTACATGCTAAGTTACAAAGAAAGCCTTAATAATGGAAATTATAAATACCACACTCTGACCATAATGTGATAAACAGATATATTTCATTAAAAAACAAATAAAACAAATGTAACACTAAAACACTTGAAAATTTAAATATGAAATTTACCTAAAGCTCTCTTGGGTCAAAGAGTAAATCAACATTGCTTCCTAAATAATCTGAAATTCAGACAACCAGACAACCTCTACATGTCAACGAAAACATTAAATATCATCATGTTAGCCTAATGGTAAAGACCAAAGCTATACTCATAGCAAAAATTTTAGCTTAAATTGCTTTAATATCAACTGGCTAAAAATGACAATAAATTATTTTAAAATGTAATCAAAAGTTAGAAAACATAATAAAGCAAATTTAGGCAAGAGATAATTTTTATGAAATTTGTCATAAGAAATCAGTGAACTTCAAAAAGAGAAAAATGGCAGAATTGATTAAAATACAATTTTTATATCACTTCAAGGACTGTGTAATATCGACTCTGAAGACATACATATTGTCTACTTTAGGAAACAGGCAAAATCATCATCACATTAAACATTTTCTGGCTCCTACCTAATTCATTCTTTCAGAAGATAATTTCTTGAGTTACATACACATCGTTTCATCTAAAGAGGGGGTGATGCTTCCTGTTTCACAAAGACTACATAATTATTTAATTCATAGCTTCCAACTCTATTTGAAGATTTTGGCCAAATTGAGCATTCTTTGTGTCAGGTACACTCATTAATACAAGAAAGATATATTTACTGAACATAGTTTAAAGGAAGGAAAATGGCACCAATGTTTACTTTCTGCCAGCCTTGATTCCAGGAAAGGGTGCTCTCCTTGGCTAACAAGCACCTTTGTCCTCAGGATGGGTATAATTGAAAAAGGATGTCCTGTTAGTGATGTTACCTGCTCCATGAATTGATTGCACTGTATCCTTGCCAAGACCCAGCCAGGAAAAGATAGTTTTGGTTTTGACATCAGAGAATTATCTGAAAAGAAAGGATGTGCAAACTACAATAGTCTTGTTCTTTTACCAGGGCCAGATTGTTTAAAGATCATTAGTCTATCAAAGAAGGACCAGGCCTGAACGGGTCATCTCTCCTAAGGTTGTTGCATTAGGAGGGACTATTCTTTTGGGCCTATTTTCTCCAGAACCCATTCAGAGGTCTAATTAATAGTGGCAATTAAGTTAAAGGCAAATCATTATCCTTGACAGCTCTCAGTGAGAATGCAAAATTATCTTTGATTCATTTAATATGTTAGATTAAAATTTACTCTGTAATGTCCCTAAATTCCTTACTAAACTTGAACACATTGGTATAAATGCGTCTCTTTTCTAAGGATGTGTAACCATAACAAGGGTCTGTGGAAAATTGAAATTGTCTGAAAACTGCTTATTTTCTCTTTCTTTTGTTCTTTCTTTCTCCTCTCTCTCTCCTTCCTTCCTTCCTTCCTTCCTTCCTTCCTTCCTTCCTTCCTTCCTTCCTTCCTTCCTTCCTTCCTTCCTTCTTTCCTTCCTTCCTTTCTTCTGACAGGGTCTCACTCTGTCACCCAGTTTGGAGTGCAGTGGTGGAATCTTGACTCACTCACTGCAACCTCTGTCTCCTGGGCTCAAATTATCCTCCTACCTCAGCCTCTCAAACAGCTGGAACCACAGGCATGCACCACCATGCCAGGTTAATTTTTTTATATTTTTGTTAGATACAGGGTTTTACCATGTTGCCGAGGCTGGTCTGGAACTTCTGAACTTCAGTGATCCACCTGCCTCAGCTTTTCGAAGTGTTGAGATTACAAGTGTGATTCATAGCGCCCAGCCTCCTCTTCTTTTTCTTAAGACTCACCTTGCGGAGGGTCACAAACAGAACTTTAAGAAATTTACCTGTATTATAGATCACCATTTTAGTTATTAGCCTTTTTTTCTTGAAGTCGTCCCAAAGTATTATCATTCTAATTGTTACTTAGATAGACACTAACTTTTTAAATTTTTGTTTTTATTTTTAGTTCCGGGATACAGGTGCAGGATGTGCATGTTTGTTACATAGGTAAATGTGTGCCTTGGTGGTTTGCTGCATCTATCTACCCATCACCTAGGTATTAAGCCCAGCATGCATTACCTATTTTTCCTAATGCTCTCCCTCCCCCAACCCTACCTCATGGCAGGCCCCAGGGAGTGTTGTTCTCCAGTGTCCATGCGTTCTCATTGTTCAACTCCCACTTGTAAGTGAGAGCCTGTGGTGTTTGGTTTTCTGTTTCTGTGTTAATTTGCTGGGGATAATGGCCTCCAGCTCCATCCATGTCCCTGCAAAGGACATGATTTCATTCCATTTTATGGCTACATAGTATTCCATGGTGTATATGCACCACATTTTCTTTACTCAGTCTATCACTGATGGGCATTTGGGTTGATTCCATTAGATAGACACTAACTTTTAAAAATGTATTTCCCAAATATTTCTATATTTAACACCATATTTAACCACATATTTAACCACTTCAGTCATTTACTCACAAACCAAACCCTAAGCTTATTTTACCTCTGAAATCTCATACTCCAATATTGCATGCTCTACAGTACTCCGCATCCCTTCAGCTCTCTCAAGTTCCCATTCCCCAAGACTCACCTTTCACTGTATACAGGCTTCCTTCGCTCAACTCTTCAGTCCATTCATTTGTGTGCCAGCCTTTCCAGCCTTTGCTCTGTAGTTCATTAATTGATCTGTTCTCTCCCAGTACTCAACATGTCCTTCCATACCTGATAGTTTCCCTTTCTGCTGCAGTCAGTCTCCCGACCCACTGTCTCCATTCAAACGTCTGGGCTGCTAAGGGAACTTCCTTCTAACGAATGTTACTCAGCTACACAGACTAGCCATTTCATGTACCCAAAGCCCCCAACCTTAGAGCCATCAACCTGGCTTGCTTACCTTGGTGAATTTTTGCTTATTCTCAGTAAATTTCCCCTCTACACCTCTTGTAACTTCTTATCCCTCTCCAAATGCCTAACCCACCTCATCTACCTTACCCATTGCGATGGACTAAATTGTGTCTATCCCAAATTCACATGTTGAAGTCTTCACCCCTGATGTGACTCTATTTGGAGATACAGTATTTAAGGAGGTAATTATGTTTAAAGAGGTCATAAGAGTGGAACCCTAATCCAATAGAATGGTTGTCCTTATAAGAGAAGATGCAGCAAGGGTGTTTGTGAGCCCACAGAGGAAAGGCCACGTGAAGACAGTGAGCAGGCAGCCATCTGCAGGCTGAGGAGAGAGACCTCCAGAGAAACCAACACTGCTGGCAGCTTTAACTTAGATTTCTACCCTCCAGAAAAGTGAGAAAATAAATTTCTGTTATTTAAGACACCCAGTCTGTGGTATTTTGTTATGGCAGTCCTAGCAAACTAAGATACCCACAGCAATGATTTCACTTTTCACTTCATAAAGAAGATTGAGGTCTTCTGACAGGAACTCATTCAACTTCCTGCCCTCCTGAAAATTATTTGTGTTCACCCCATACCTCAACCATTTCCCACCTATATGAGAGAATGAGTTGCTTCCTTCTGTCCAAAACCAGATTATTACCAGCACGAAGAAAAAACAGAAGGGGATAGACCAGCAGCAGACTGACTTGTTAGGAGCCTCCCGCTCATCTATTTCTTTGGGGTTTATCCTGCAGAGGCCCGAGCAGGAGGGGAGAGAAATGAGCTTCTACAAGGCAAAAAATGTAAGGAGACACTCACTCTTCATGAATTATACAAATACTGATACTTCACTTGCACAACCTTGACTGTGACAGTCTCTTTATATTTTGCATCTAGGGTACCTCATTGGTCACATCATTGTCTCAGCCAGCTTCTGTTGCATCATGTGCTTATCTTTTAACAACCATACTGTTTTACCAGAACATCCCCAAAAGCTTTCTGTGAGCTGGAGCGTTGGAGCCTTGGAATATGCCCTGGTTGGGGAAGAGGCTTCCAGTCGCCCTGATGTCTGGGACTCTCCCAGGTGTCCTGATCCACAGAGGTCTACTGGATCCTCTGGGTCCTCAGAAAAATCACTCTTCTCTGCACCCTGAAAACGATCTTGTGCTTAAAATCTGAAGCATCTCTCTTCTTTCCCAAATCACTGAAACTTTGCGGTCATTCTAAACATGGCTGGGATCTCTCTAACCAAGTAAGCCCTGACTGGTCACTTCTCTCTTTTGGGCTACATTAAGTGTCTATCTTTGTCTCCATAGACTGGTGAGGAGGGCTCTATTATCACATTACATAGTAATTATGGCATTGTGTATCTCGCCCACATGGTAAACTCATCGAGGTGCAGTGTCTTACTGATCTTTGAATTTCTAGTGTCCAACACAGGATTTGGCACATAAACTTTCTATCATTGTTTGTTGGATAAATGAATGATACTTCTGCAATCTGCTGTCTCACTAGCTCCAGCTGGATAAGGATGATTGGTCAGTACTATATTTGTTATTTACTCTTATTCATGCCAACACAAGGAAATAAATAACTGAAGATTTGGAATGCCGTCACTGAATGATTGCTGAGTAAATCTTTGTTTTCACATAGCAATATTCCTTGTGTAGCAGGTGAGACAGATTGCTCCTGAAATAGAAGGAAGTTTTTCTTTCCTTCTCCATTCCCTTCTCAAATGTGTAGCCTTAAAAATATCTAACTCCTTAGCAAAATGAGTTTCTTTTAATTAAACAGTTGAGACTCCTTATAGCTCTATCAGTCATATTTCTCCATCTGGTTTATTATCTTATTTCATATCAAGTTTCTGTGACTTTTCCTATCACCAGAGTCAAATTTTCTCATCTGTAACTCCTCTTTTTCTTGGTAATTAAAGCTATGCTGGCTTTGCTGAATTTAGAAGGGTCCTCCCTGTCTCCAAGGATCTACCATAAATCCTGCCCATGAACAACTTCCGCTGTTTTATTCAAGATATTTCTCTGTAACTTGTCATCTATGCTGTCTCAAATTCTGGAGCTTATCTTTTAACAACCATTCTGTTTTACCAGAACCCTTAAACAAGCATGAATTATAGCATCATTAGTTGCATACACAAGCTTCAGGAAAACTGCATTTCCACTCCTTATAATGATGTTCTTTCCAAAAAATGTTCCTAGGTTTCACTTTTTTTTTTTTTAATGCTCCTTTAGAAGTGAACTCACAGGTTCCATCTATCTCTTTAGTTTTCTGTTGAAAAACACTCATGTTCTTTGATATTTGGTACAATTTTTCTTTTCCTGACAGTCATAATTTCTCAGTCTAATGTTGTTCTCCTCAAATATTCCACATCCCCCTGGACTATTTTGTGTTGGCCATGTTCATATGAATCAACTGTTTCCAATCCTACTTTATGGACACAGAATATTTCCTTCCTTCATTCCTTGAAAACTGTTCATGAAAATGTTGGAGATAAACAGCAGGGTCATCTGATGAGTCACTGTATTTGGCACCTACTGCCTGGCTTTTTCTTTGCCCTGAAAATCTTTGGTAAAACACACTGGCTTAAAGAAGAGGAGCAGGAACGGCTCTGGAATCATCAACACAACTCCACCACGAACTGACGAATTCTCTTCCTTGACTTGGACTCTGAAAAAAATTCCCCAATGTTAACCTTCTTTACTATCTATCCCAGTCCCAGCCCTCATAGCAACTGCTCCCCCAATTCAATTTCTACGTGCCTGTGCATATGTCAGCCCTGACTCTAACTTCCTATTTCCCAGGCACCATCCCTTGAATGTCTGCTTTCAGTTTTCCTCCTACTCAATTAATCCTCAACCTCATGAACCCCTGAGCCTTCAACAATGTCCCAAGCCTGCTGTATTCCTTTGGATTATTTCCTTTCTCCTCCCAAACCAATGGGTGGTTAGTCATCTTTCTTCAATCCAATAGCTAGGTCATATTTTGCAAGGTCAGCTATATCCCTGTGTAGATCTGTCCTCAGTGTAGATTCTAGAGTGTCAGTACCTAAACCTGGCTGCTCATCAGGACCTTATGGGCAACCTGGTAAGATTAAGGGGAGAGAGAAAGAAATTGAATGATAGTGAGCTAGCTAGCTAGCTAGACAGATATTTTTACCAGATTTAGCTCTAGTTAATCAATTTTAATGCCCAATATCAGACCTTTCATACTCTAAGAGTCTGATTGTTAATTTTGCTCTATCTCTTTAGAAACAGTGTCTTCTGAAATAAAATTTTCAAGTGAAATGCATGATGTATTTTGTGTAGTTGGAGCTATCTCTCTACTCTCATCAGAAATGAGCATATGAAAGATCTTGGATGGATATACTGCAATGTTGCAACCTTTTCTTTCTCCTCCAGGACAACAATAATCATTCCATTTGATTTCTACAAATGTCATTAAAATAGAGAAACGGAGGACAGCCTGATTTATGTGACTGTGCAAGTAACAATTTGTCTTCTTTTTCTGCCTGGATACTTTTTGGAATTTTATTTTGTACTTTCTTTTTTTTTTTTTTATTATACTTTAAGTTCTAGGGTACATGTGCATAACGTGCAGGTTTGTTACATATGTATACTTATGCCATGTTGGTGTGCTGCACCCATCAACTCGTCAGCACCCATCAATTCATCATTTATATCATGTATAACTCCCCAATGCAATCCCTCCCTCCTCCCCCCTCCCCCCTCCCCATGATAGGCCCCAGTGTGTGATGTTCCCCTTCCCGAGTCCAAGTGATCTCATTGTTCAGTTCCCACCTATGAGTGAGAACATGCGGTGTTTGGTTTTCTGTTCTTGTGATAGTTTGCTAAGAATGATGGTTTCCAGCTGCATCCATGTCCCTACAAAGGACGCAAACTCATCCTTTTTTATGGCTGCATAGTATTCCATGGTGTATATGTGCCACATTTTCTTAATCCAGTCTGTCACAGATGGACATTTGGGTTGATTCCAAGTCTTTGCTATTGTGAATAGTGCCGCAATAAACATACGTGTACATGTGTCTTTGTAGTAGAATAATTTATAATCCTTTGGGTATATACCCAGTAGTGGGATGGCTGGGTCATATGGTACATCTAGTTCTAGATCCTTGAGGAATTGCCATACTGTTTTCCATAATGGTTGAACTAGTTTACAATCCCACCAACAGTGTAAAAGTGTTCCTATTTCTCCACATCCTCTCCAACACCTGTTGTTTCCTGACTTCTTAATGATTGCCATTCTAACTGGTGTGAGATCGTATCTCATTGTGGTTTTGATTTGCATTTCTCTGATGGCGAGTGACGATGAGCATTTTTTCATGTGTCTGTTGGCTGTATGAATATCTTCTTTTGAGAAATGTCTGTTCATATCCTTTCCCCACTTTTTGATGGGGTTGTTTGTTTTTTTCTCGTATATTTGTTTAAGTTCTTTGTAGATTCTGGATATTAGCCCTTTGTCAGATGAGTAGGTTGCAAAAATTTTCTCCCATTCTGTAGGTTGCCTGTTCACTCTGATGGTAGTTTCTTTTGCTGTGCAAAAGCTCTTTAGTTTAATTAGATCCCATTTGTCAATTTTTGCTTTTGCTGCCGTTGCTTTTGGTGTTTTAGACATGAAGTCCTTGCCCATGCCTATGTCCTGAATGGTACTACCTAGATTTTCTTCTGGGGTTTTTATGGTATTAGGTCTAACATTTAAGTCTCTAATCCATCTTGAATTAATCTTCGTATAAGGGGTAAGGAAAGGATCCAGTTTCAGCTTTCTACTTATGGCTAGCCAATTTTCCCAGCACCATTTATTAAATAGGGAATCCTTTCCCCATTTCTTGTTTCTCTCAGGTTTGTCAAAGATCAGATGGCTGTAGATGTGCGGTATTATTTCTGAGGACTCTGTTCTGTTCCATTGGTCTATAGCTCTGTTTTGGTACCAGTACCATGCTGTTTTGGTTACTGTAGCCTTGTAGTATAGTTTGGAGTCAGGTAGCGTGACGCCTCCAGCTTTGTCCTTTTGACTTAGGATTGTCTTGGCAATGCGGGCTCTTTTTTGGTTCCATATGAACTTTAAAGCAGTTTTTTCCAATTCTGTGAAGAAACTCATTGGTAGCTTGATGGGGATGGCATTGAATCTATAAATAACCTTGGGGAGTATGGCCATTTTCACGATATTGATTCTTCCTATCCATGAGCATGGTATGTTCTTCCATTTGTTTGTGTCCTCATTGATTTCACTGAGCAGTGGTTTGTAGTTCTACTTCAAGAGGTCCTTTACATCCCTTGTAAGCTGGATTCCTAGGTATTTTATTCTCTTTGAAGCAATTGTGAATGGAAGTTCATTCCTGATTTGGCTCTCTGCTTGTCTGTTACTGGTGTATAAGAATGCTTGTGATTTTTGCACATTAATTTTATATCCTGAGACTTTGCTGAAGTTGCTTATCAGCTTAAGGAGATTTTGGGCTGAGACGATGGGGTTTTCTAAATATACAATCATGTCATCTGCAAACAGGGACAATTTGACTTCTTCTTTTCCTAACTGGATACCCTTGATTTCTTTCTCTTGCCTGATTGCCCTAGCCAGAACTTCCAACACTATGTTGAATAGGAGTGGTGAGAGAGGGCATCCCTGTCTTGTGCCAGTTTTCAAAGGGAATTTTTCCAGTTTTTGCCCATTCAGTATGATATTAGCTGTGGGTTTGTCATAAATGGCTCTTATTATTTTGAGATACGTTCCATCAATACCGAATTTATTGAGCGTTTTTAGCATGAAGGGCTGTTGAATTTTGTCAAAAGCCTTTTCTGCATCTATTGAGACAATCATGTGGTTCTTGTCTTTGGTTCTGTTTATATGCTGGATTACGTTTATTGATTTGCGAATGTTGAACCAGCCTTGCATCCCAGGGATGAAGCCCACTTGATCATGGTGGATAAGCTTTTTGATGTGCTGCTGAATCCGGTTTGCCAGTATTTTATTGAGAATTTTTGCATCAATGTTCATCAGGGATATTGGTCTAAAATGCTCTTTTTTTGTTGTGTCTCTGCCAGGCTTTGGTATCAGGATGATGTTGGCCTCATAAAATGAGTTAGGGAGGATTCCCTCTTTTTCTATTGATTGGAATAGTTTCAGAAGGAATGGTACCAGCTCCTCCTTGTACCTCTGGTAGAATTCAGCTGTGAATCCATCTGGTCCTGGACTTTTTTTGGTGGGTAGGCTATTAATTGTTGCCTCAATTTCAGAGCCTGCTATTGGTCTATTCAGGGATTCAACTTCTTCCTGGTTTAGCCTTGGGAGAGTGTAAGTGTCCAGGAAATTATCCATTTCTTCTAGATTTTCTAGTTGATTTGCGTAGAGGCGTTTATAGTATTCTCTGATGGTAGTTTGTATTTCTGTGGGGTCAGTGGTGATATCCCCTTTATCATTTTTTATTGCATCTATTTGATTCCTCTCTCCTTTCTTCTTTATTAGCCTTGCTAGCGGTCTGTCAATTTTGTTGATCTTTTCAAAAAACCAACTCCTGGATTCATTGATTTTTTGGAGGGTTTTTTGTGTCTCTATCTCCTTCAGTTCGGCTCTGATCTTAGTTATTTCTTGCCTTCTGCTAGCTTTTGAATGTGTTTGCTCTTGCCTCTCTAGTTCTTTTAATTGTGATGTTAGAGTGTCAATTTTAGATCTTTCCTGCTTTCTCTTGTGGGCATTTAGTGCTATAAATTTCCCTCTACACACTGCTTTAAATGTGTCCCAGAGATTCTGGTATGTTGTATCTCTGTTCTCATTGGTTTCAAAGAACATCTTTATTTCCGCTTTCATTTCATTATGTACCCAGTAGTCATTCAGGAGCAGGTTGTTCAGTTTCCATGTAGTTGAGCGGTTTTGATTGAGTTTCTTAGTCCTGAGTTCTAGTTTGATTGCACTGTGGTCTGAGACACAGTTTGTTATAATTTCTGTTCTTTTACATTTGCTGAGGAGTGCTTTACTTCCAATTATGTGGTCAATTTTGGAATAAGTGCGATGTGGTGCTGAGAAGAATGTATATTCTGTTGATTTGGGGTGGAGAGTTCTATAGATGTCTATTAGGTCCGCTTGGTGCAGAGATGAGTTCAATTCCTGGATATCCTTGTTAACTTTCTGTCTCGTTGATCTGTCTAATGTTGACAGTGGAGTGTTGAAGTCTCCCATTATTATTGTATGGGAGTCTAAGTCTCTTTGTAAGTCCCTAAGGACTTGCTTTATGAATCTGGGTGCTCCTGTATTGGGTGCATATATATTTAGGAGAGTTAGCTCTTCCTGTTGAATTGATCCCTTTACCATTATGTAATGGCCTTCTTTGTCTCTTTTGATCTTTGATGGTTTAAAGTCTGTTTTATCAGAGACAAGGATTGCAACCCCTGCTTTTTTTTGTTCTCCATTTGCTTGGTAGATCTTCCTCCATCCCTTTCTTTTGAGCCTATGTATGTCTCTGCATGTGAGATGGGTCTCCTGAATACAGCAGACTGATGGGTCTTGACTCTTTATCCAGTTTGCCAGTCTGTGTCTTTTAATTGGAGCATTTAGTCCATTAACATTTAAGGTTAATATTGTTATGTGTGAACTTGATCCTGCCATTATGATATTAACTGGTTATTTTGCTCGTTAGTTGATGCAGTTTCTTCCTAGCCTCGATGGTCTTTACATTTTGGCATGTTTTTGCGATGGCTGGTACCGGTTGTTCCTTTCCATGTTTAGTGCTTCCTTCAGGGTCTCTTGTGAGGCAGGCCTGGTGGTGACAAAATCTCTAAGCATTTGCTTATCTGTAAAGGATTTTATTTCTCCTTCACTTATGAAACTTAGTTTGGCTGGATATGAAATTCTGGGTTTAAAATTCTTTTCTTTAAGAACGTTGAATATTGGCCCCCACTCTCTTCTGGCTTGTAGAGTTTCTGCCGAGAGATCTGCTGTTAGTCTGATGGGCTTCCCTTTGTGGGTAACCCGACCTTTCTCTCTGGCTGCCCTTAAGATTTTTTCCTTCATTTCAACTTTGGTGAATCTGGCAATTATGTGTCTTGGAGTTGCTCTTCTGGAGGAGTATCTTTGTGGCGTTCTCTGTATTTCCTGAATTTGAATGTTGGCCTGCCCTACTAGGTTGGGGAAGTTCTCCTGGATGATTTCCTGAAGAGTGTTTTCCAACTTGGTTCCATTTTCCCCCTCACTTTCAGGCACCCCAATCAGGCATAGATTTGGTCTTTTTACGTAATCCCATACTTCTTGCAGGCTTTGCTCATTTCTTTTTCTTCTTTTTTCTTTTGGTTTCTCTTCTCGCTTCATTTCATTCATTTGATCTTCAATCGCTGATACTCTTTCTTCCAGTTGATCGAGTCGGTTACTGAAGCTTGTGCATTTGTCACGTATTTCTCGTGTCATGGTTTTCATCTCTGTCATTTCGTTTATGATCTTCTCTGCATTAATTAGTCTAGCTGTCAATTCTTCCACTCTTTTTTCAAGATTTTTAGTTTCTTTGCGCTGGGTACGTAATTCCTCCTTTAGCTCTGATAAGTTTGATGGACTGAAGCCTTCTTCTCTCCTCTCGTCCAAGTCATTCTCTGACCAGCTTTGATCCGTTGCTTGCGATGGGCTGCGCTCCTTTGCAGGGGGAGATGCGCTCTTATTTTTTGAATTTCCAGCTTTTCTGCCCTGCTTCTTCCCCATCTTTGTGGTTTTATCTGTCTCTGGTCTTTGATGGTGGTGACGAACTGATGGGGTTTTGGTATAGGTGTCCTTCCTGTTTGATAGTTTTCCTTCTGACAGTCAGAAGGACTGTCTGTTGGTCTGTTGGAGATTGCTTGAGGTCCACTCCAGACCCTGTTTGCCTGGGTATCAGCAGCAGAGGTTGCCGAAGATAGAATATTGCTGAACAGCCAGTGTACCTGTCTGATTCTTCCTTTGGAAGTTTCCTCTCAGGGGTGTACTCCACCCTGTGAGGTGTGGGGTGTCAGACTGCCCCTAGTGGGGGATTTCTCCCAGCTAGGCTACTCAGGGGTCAGGGACACACCTCAGCAGGCAGTCTGTCCGTTCTCAGATCTCAACCTCCGCGTTGGGAGATCCACAGCTCTCCCCAAAGCTGTCAGACAGAGTCGTTAGCGTCTGCACCGGCTCCCGCTACTTCCCCTGTTGGTCTTCAGCTGTGCGCTGTCCCCAGAGGTGGAGACTACAGAGACAGGCAGGCTTCCTTGAGCTGCTGTGAGCTCCACCCAGTTCGAGCTTCCCAGCGGCTTTGTTTACCTACTTAAGCCTCAGCAATGGCGGGCGCCCCTCCCCCAGCCTCGCTGCTGCCTTGCGGATAGATCGCGGCAGACTGCTGTGTTAGCAGTGAGGGAGGCTTCGTGGGCGTGGGACCCTCCCAGCCAGGTGTGGGATATATTCTGGTGTGCCTGTATGCTTACAGCGCAGTATTGGGGTGGGAGTTACCCGATTTTCCAGGTGTTGTGTGTCTCAGTTCCCCTGGCCAGGAAAAGGGATCCCCTTCCCCCTTGCGCTTCCAGGTGAGGCGATGCCTCGCCCTGCTTCAGCTCTCGCTGGTCAGGCTGCAGCAGCTGACCAGCACCGATTGTCCAGCACTCCCTAGTGAGATGACCCCAGTACCTCAGTTGAAAATGCAGAAATCACCGGTCTTCTGTGTCGCTCGCGCTGGGAGTTGGAGACTGGAGCTGTTCCTATTCGGCCATCTTGCTCCGCCCCTTATTTTGTACTTTCGAAGTATCTTTGTACTCTAAAATTTCTGTCTCACCTGAACTCAAGAGGGGTTCCCTTTCTATTGAATTGTCTGAAATGTGAACAATGTTCTTCTTTTCTTCTCAAACTATCTAGTGTATCTTCAGTTACATTCTTGTTTTTATTCCTAAAATTGCTAATTGTTCATTGTTGTTTTAGGCCAATGGTTTAGCTGTCTTATTACTCTTTTCACAGGAATGGCTATTGATGTATCCTCTTTTTAAAGAATTCCTATATTAATTTCTTTTTCACCTTGTTTAATTTTTTATTTTCTGCTTTCTCTGAGTATTAGTGCCTGAGTATTATTTTCCTTCTTGACTTGAATTCTTATTTGTTTTCTTTAGTTCAGAAAATATTCTCCTGTTATGTGTTTGTGTATTCCTTATCTTCCACATACTCTGGTATCTCCTTTAGAAATGATCTTCCATCTGCTGGCACTGCTTTGCTATAATTCACATCTAGAACCTTCTATATCACGGTTTCCCATGGTCTGAGCTGTGTCCTCTGAAATCTGAGAGAGTTACATTTTTCCATTTTATTCATGTAATGATTCCTTACATTATCTCAGTCTCTTATAACTTAATGTGATAGAGATAGTTGTGGTTTGCAATCATCTTTACTCCATCCACTTATTTGTGCTCATTTTAGTCTCATCTTATCTTTTCATTTCAGTCTGTTATGATTCTATGCAGAGAATCTATATCTGCTTAAATTCTTTTCATGATGCCAAAAGTTTCTGGAATTCTTCTCTTGGATATTTTCAGAAAGCGTTCTTCTTCTGCATATATGTCTTTTTTTAGACAGGGTCTCACTCTGTCACCCAGGCTGGAGTGCAGTGGCATGAACATGGCTCACTGAAGCTTCAGCCTCCTAGGTTCAAGCAATCCTGTCACCTCAGCCTCTCGAGTAGCTGGGACCACAGGTGCGTGCCAATACGCCCAGCTAATTCTTCGCCATCTTCTAAATGTGAATTCCTTTTCCTTATTCTGCTATATATTTTCACTGGTCCCTGGTTGATTTTATCCTCTTTATGTTTTACAGGTATTAAGACAATACTGTTTCCAGACTTAGAAACAAAGTCTATTAACAGAGCATATTAGTAGATTTCCATTTGTTCCTCCCTGTCCACTTGTATGCATTACCATTTCAGTTCTCACAACCATTCTAATTCTTGCTTTCCAGGACACCCTGTATTGGTGTATTGCCAATGGAGATGGCCAGGAGTCTTTGTAATTTTGAACCAAGGAAATAATAAAAAGCCACCATAAACATCTGCTGGCAGGTTCCCATTGTCAGCCCTCTCCTACAATACTTCATTTTAAAGATACAGTCCTGCCAACATATGCAGAGCCTGTTTTCCTTGCTGCCTAATTGTTCTGAGATGCTGAAAAATGGTAACTGTGAGAGGCATATCCTGTAGAACAGAGGTCTGATTGCCTCACAGACGAACACCAATGAATAAGAGAAAAAAAGAGTTGTGGCTGGGCGCAGTGGCTCACGCCTGTAATCCCAGCACTTTGGGAGGCTGAGGTGGGTGGATCACGAGGTCAGGAGATCAAGACCATCCTGGCTAACACAGTGAAACTCCATCCTACTAAAAATACAAAAAATTAGCCGGGCGTGGTGTTGGGCACCTGTGGTCCCAGCTACTCGGGAGGTTGAGGCAGGAGAATGGCGTGAACCCGGGAGGCAGAGCTTGCAGGGAGCTGAGATCGCGCCACTGCACTCCAGCCCTGGACGACAGAGCAAGACTCTGTCTCAATAAATAAATAAATAAATAAATAAATAAATAAATGCTGTGTTTTATTTCATGTATTTTGATACAACTCTTGGTTTTGGAGAAGGTAAATTGAGTCTTTCTTTTTTAAAAAAATACATATACAGTTTCAGGAAACAAAAGGAAATTATAGCATGAGAGGAAAAATAAAGAATTTACTCAATTCACCTCCATGTGCTTTATTGTGTGTGTTCATTTTCCCCAGATATCTGTGAGAAGCCCAGAAGGGCTGCACTGTGGATGGCTAGCCAGAGGCATTCTGCACTGCAGACCTCTGCTGTGTGATGGCACACACCTCTTCTCTCTGTCCTACTCTATCTGGATTCCTGTCTTAACAATACTGAATTTTTCACTGCAAAAGTACATATCTCTTATGTATTTTTCCGATTATTTTCATTTCTTTATTTTTCTCTTGAGTCTTTGGAAAATTTAATGGCAATGTGTTCCAATTCGTTGATTTATATATGTTTTTGGAGTTCACAAACTAGCAGACTGCAGCTAATATAGCTTATAGTAAGTTTAAGAACATACTGCACTTAATCTGATTTCTTTAGGAATGTCTCAATCCCATGTAGTGCTGGTGTGGCTGTTAATCATGGTATCAAACTCCAATCCCAGACACAGGAACAAGCATTTGACAATCATAGTGCTACATCTCAGGGGATACGGTGGTATTTTCAGATACGGGTGTGTGACTTTTTCCCAGGCCAATCAAAGTTTTCCTTGACACAGTTTTGGGGGAACTTGAGGTTTTTCTTTTCCTTTAGGAGTATGAGCTAAAAGCAAATAGGCCTAGAGCATCTGATGAATATCTTGTCAGGTGCTACTTTGAAAGCCTGCATACATACGGTAAGAAAAATTGAGGCCAAGTAAACAAAAGGCAGACAAGTAAAGCTGTAGACTAGATAAAGCTGATCACATTATTTGAGCTCAGAATCGAGCCATGCCTGAAGCTAAATCTGTTCTCCAGAAATATCCAGTTATGTGAGCCAATAAATTCTTCAGGCTAATCTATTCTATTCCATAAAACCAAGAACACTGTTTATTTCATCCAATTTGCCATTGCTGCCTATTGCATTCTGTAACTAAGTGATGCATTTTCCACCTCTAGTGTGAGCACTATACTCATCCTATAGTCTCCCTTTTTCATGATTCTATACTGTAGTTTCATCATGAAAGTTTATAAATGAAATGAGAGACTTTCAAGCATTTCCATTTAGTGTATCATCTTCAAAACCAGAAAATATTTCCCTGAGATGTTAAATGCTTCTTTTCTCTATTACTGAATCTTTTCCAAAGTCTGTTTGAGATTGGAATGTCAAACAAATACGGTTTGTTGTTTTTGTTGTTCATTTAAAAATAGTGAATATTACATCTTGGGGTTAATAAGGTTTTCCTCCCCCACAGATTGTACATATGTATTCTTACTTTGGTCTTTTAGGCATGGATGAGAGATATCACAGGGAGAGTTCAGTTGGATGAAAGTTTGTAAAATTGGGGATCCAATAAGTGGTAGAATAAAAAGAGTTACAAGGCTGGGCATGGTGGCTCACACCTGTAATCCCAGCACTTTGGAAGGCCAAGGTGGGCAGATCAGTTGAGGTCAGGAGTTCGAGACCAGCCTAGCCAACATGGTGAAACCCTGTCTCTACTAAAAATATAAAAAATTAGCCCAAACTCAGGAGGAAGAGGTTGTAGTGAGCCAAGATCATACCACTGCACTCCAGCCTGGGTGACAGAGTGAGACTCCGTCTTAAAAACAAACAAACAAACAAACCAACCACACAAACAAACACAAAAGAGCTACAACCACAGGAATCATAGAAGGTGGATTGGATTATTTCCTTAAGTTTTTATTTCATTGTGTTTATTATGGTAGCCAAGTAACCAGAGGCACTACTCCCACTTCTCAAGCTATCAAAATTCCTGCCTAGTAACTGGTTATCTCCAGCTTTACTTAGCCGATTTTCTATATAAAATGTTAGCTAAAATTGATCATTATCAGTGCATCCTGATTTTTGTGGAGTTTGGTACTAGGTATCAGATATATATTTGATATATATATATTTGATATATTATATATATATATATATCAGATATATTCATATATATATATATGAATAGAACACCTGGTCAGAAGCTATTATAATAGTCAGCCATGGTTTCCCTAAGAAAGGTGTTTTAGTAGACACCTTATAAGGAGCTGCTGCCTACTCAAAGTTCACACCTGTGTAACTCTAAATGGAATTGATTAGTTCCTCTTGAGTCCCTTCTTGATTACACTGTATTTTGATAAAACTTCTTATTTCTGATTTGCACATTATATCTTTTCCTAGATATTTGCAGTGTTATAAATGTTTTTCTATTCTTATACTCTAATAATAATAAAAAGAATAAGAAGTTATATTTCAATTTCAATTTTAGAAAACAATAGTAGCTAAATGGATATATGGCTATCCAAAGATTGCTGCCTTAAACCTGAAGTAGTGTGATCAGATTTCTTAGGAGTAGTCTTGCCAAAATTATAAAATATAACAATACAACTTATTTGGTAGGTTTTTACGAATTATATCTCCTTTTCCCATAATCTAAGACCTGAATTCAAAAACATAGTCTTCTAGCCCTTTAAATAAAATCGTTTTTCTTCTTTATCTTCCCTTTTATTATTCTCCTTTTTGGATACAATTACTTATATATTAGTCATAAGTGCTTCATCACATAATGTGACATAATTGGCAACTCATTGAAGACATGGGAATTTTCTCTTGTCTGCAGAGTAATAGTTTCTTATAATAAGAAACACATGTGAGGATTTTTTTTTTAAACTATGTCTAGAATTGGGATCTTTCCCAGGAGAGCTTCCAGGTGTTTATCTAAGCATAACAGGCCAAATTACTACCTTTTAGAGTCTGGGAAACAGGAATAGCATTAAAAAGTATAAACGTGACTGGACAGCCTCATAATTCTAAAATGAACTTGGAAACTGGAGAATCTTGAATGAAATTAATATGCTGGAACTATGGACTTGAATTTAATGTGAATTTCTGTTTGTTAATCTTCAACCACTGCTATTGTTCTCCGGTCTCTTTTCACATTTGGCTCCTCCTTGTCGCTTGTTAAACGTAAATTTTTCTGTCTAACTTAGCACAAATGTTCATAGCAGGTCTGTAATCTCAAATCTCAAATCATTTAATATAATTGCACTAATTCAATGTGTACCACTTAAATTCACAATGCTCACTTAGATCCTGATTCAGAAAACTCCAAATAGTAGCCATGCTCACTTGTGATAGAAAGCTTATTTATAACTTGTCTTTTCCTCCTTAGACAAATAAACTACATTCTTCAAGATTCTCAAAAAGAAAATCTGTGGTGGCAGCCATTTATCTATTGTCTTTCGCCCCAATCCACTCTTCTATACTATATTTGCAATTCTGGGTCTTGGAACATGCTTCTTTGCCAGATGACTTTATGTTAGGTTCTGCCAATAGGGATGACTAGGAGGATCGTAGAAGGCAAGAGGAGGAAGAGTATTTATTTTTCTTTTCTGCGTATTGTTCTTGCTAGTGTCACCTCAGTAGTCGCACAACTTACTTCCCAGCAGCAAAAATTAGTTCTAGACTCCAAATTCATTCAGGACTCCCAGAACTTATCATCAGAGGCCTTCAGAGTAATTGCAGCTGCAATAAAGGAAGTCTGTTCCCTTCTCAGATATCTGAGTTCCAACTCAACAGGGCCCTGCCTCCTAAGTTCTATATTCTGATAACCCCAAATACTTTCCTTTTTCTCCTCACTTCTATGAGTGGTAACTGATTCTTGTGTGTGTGTGTGTGTGTGTGTGTGTGTGTGTGTGTGTGTGTGTTTGTGTGTGTCCATGTATGTTTCTGGGTTCCCTGTTTCCTCTTTGTTCTTTCAATACTCCAATTCTTGTGTAATCAATTCTCTATATTAAATTATCTCCGTTAAAATACCTATTATGATTCTACCTTCATGACTAAAACCTAAGTAATACATTAGTAGTAGTAGTCCTAGGAAACAGATCTTCAAGCAAGGATGGGATACTGGTTTTCAGCTATTTTTCTACAAAATATTTTGCCTCCAATACCAATTTTCAAGGCCTGCCAGAAGAAGATTGCTTTCACCTGGCAGGAACAACAGTAGATTTTAACAGTCTTGCCCCAAATTGATTTTGATTCTCCTGATCTCTGCCATAATATCATCCTCAGAGAACTTAATCATCTTGACATTCCACAAACATCACCCTGGCCCACTACTATGATGGTATCACTCTGATTGTACCTTATGAACAGCAATTAGCCAGTACTTTAGATATCTTAGTGAGACACATGTTAGACAGAGGGTGGGAGGTAAAACCCACAAAAATGCAAATGCCTGTCCCCTCAATTAAGTTACTTAAGGAAACTTCAAACATCTCAAGTACAAATAAATGCCCAATAAAGCCTCTTGCAAGCTGCAGCAGGAGAATCACAGTGAAGACTGGGAGAATTTTGGATGAAAGCTATGCCCTCTTTAGTAGATTCTAGAACTAGAATCATCTGTCCACTTACTTTTATAACTAGCAGCTCTGAAATTGTTGGAGCTATCTTGTTATATGGTAGTCTTTCTCCTACCTTTCCTCAAAAAAAGAGTTTTCCTTGTGGGTGCTTTTTCACAGCACAAATGATTATGTGTCCCTTGCTCTGCTAACATATTGAAATGGAAGCTATATAGCTGTAAGAAAGAACCTGACTTGATTGAGAATTGATAATTTGCCATGTCCCAGCAAGCGGGCACACAATTCCACTTCTCTATCAGGACTTGGTTAAGACTGATTCAGTATAAAGAACAAAATGTACAATCTGACTACCTTCTAGTACATACAGTTTTCTTGTCTCAACTTTTTCTGGTGCTTTCAAAGGGCTTTTCCTTCTTGGTATTTTATATATAGTTTAACAGAAACTTTAAGATGGGATCTGAACTGTTTTAATTCAAACTGCCATCTTCTCCAAAGCTGGTGTGTGTAATTTTTTTAATGAAAGGAAAGCCATATTCTCAAATTGTATTGCATCAGGTCATCATCTGCCAGTGATACTTTCATGGGATTATGTAAAATCACAAGCAATTGATGTAATAGAGACAAATTAGACAAAAGCTGTTTTTGAAGCAGATATATAAAGTATCAAGGTGTAGGCATCAGTTTGTCTCTCTCTTGAGAAGGTAACGAACACTGAAAATATTACTTATTTTGCTTTAAAAAAGAGAACCACCAATAATAAACTAAAAATAATTAATAAGCAGTATACAAATTAATAAGCATACAAATCCTGCTTATTATTTTTAGTAGTTGGCTTTTAAAGCCAAACATTCTACCACTACCTCGATTTCTGCCTAGAAAGAGTAAAGATGAAAAATCTGGTTTTCTGTCACTCCTTTCCTTGGATGACAAATTAAACAAATTACTAGGGCTCTATAAGCCAATAGTTGTACTGTTAAAATAAAACAAAGGTTCTTCTGGATTAGGAACTGTTCCTGAGGGTTTGTCTATTTGTGGATTCTTGTTAAAAGCAAGTAATCAATAAATACGATGGATTCTGAGGCCAAATCAGTGGCTGTTGCTGGTTAGTTTCTTCTCAGAACTAACATCATTGATAGCATTTGAAATAGATGGATAATACATTGATTCCTTCTAAAGGTCAATGTACTAACAATCAGTAAGCCCTAAAAGAGCACCTACATGTCTCAATCAATGCTCTAGGCACTTTGAAGGTACAAAAACATTTCTAAGAAATCAGTTTACTCTCAAGAAGATTCCAGTCTAGGCAACAAGAAACAACAGATGACTGGAAATAAATACAAGACATGGATGTTTAGGAGCCACAAATGTGATGTTGATTGTCTAGTTCCACATTCTGCTCACTGCAGGTTGCTATTGCAGCATCTCTCTTTTCAGCTAAAACCTCTCTGGTTCAGCAACTCTTCTTGCTATATCCATGCCCCCTCCTAAGTGCTTGGAGCTAGTTCTGTGATTCTGACACCCTTTTGCAAATCGAAGCAATCTGTGAAGCTCTTCTAGGCTTGCACTAACAAACACAAGCCTCTCAGTGCTCAGCGAGTGAGTCATCTCACTATCAAAGAGACACACCCAGGTAGGCCAGGATATGGGGCTTCTTTCACAGAAGTACACCATAATCTAAGCCCTAAATTCTATTAAAATTCTCCTCTCACCCCTATGATACGAAGAATATCTTATAGGCTCAGTGAGTGGAGAGTTATGCCATGATTCATCAAATATTCTTTATGCCAGCAATTTGTTTAAAAAAAAAATTAAGAGATGGGGTCTTGTTATGTTGCTCAGGTTGGTCTCAAACTCCTGGGCTCAAGTGATCTGCCCACCTTGGTCTCCCAAAGTGCTGGGATTACGGGCATGAGCCACCATGCTCGGCCTTGTAAATTGTTTTGATCGTGAACAATTACCAATAAAAAGGCATGCTCTGAGAAAATACATACATTCCTATATACTACATTGTTGTTACTAATTGCTATCTCAGAGATTTTATATATGTGTGTGTGTGTGTGTGTGTGTGTGTGTGTGTGTGTGTGTGTATACTGCTCATGGTGTTAGACTTAAAACTATATTTCCAACAGTTTTAATAACTTCGAAATAGTTTGGCTGACTTTTTTTTTTTCAGTTCTGATGAAATTATCTTTTTTAAACCCATGAGGTAGCTGACAACTCATCCTGGGAGTAGATGTGTCAGCTCTGCTATTTCCTTATTTCTCTCTTGTGAATATATCATAGTACTATTTTTGAACCAAAATTTCTTTTTAAAAATCTTTTAAAGCCGACTGTCCATTTTTTGGAAAGCTGGTTCAGTTAAGTTTAAGAAATATAATCCAAAGACCATTAAACCAGTACCAAGAAACTAGAGTGCATGCATATAGTGAAAGAAAAAATGAGGATGGGCCATACTCACTGGCATATAAATCCCGATCTTCTCATAGGTTACTTCACTAAGCAAGATGTGACCTCGTGCAGGTATCAATGTCAATCCCTTTGTATTAGCAAAGCTAATATTTTCTTCCCACATTCCAGTGGTTTGGCTTGTACACTCCTGTTTAGAGGTTACTGTTCTCTTCTATGAGTCTTTTCAAGGCCTAAGCTTTTGAAATGCAACAGCCTGTTTTCTGCTAGAATATCCTTTCCACGAAGCATTAAATACACTGACAAAATAGGAGAAGGATCACAAAATGAAAAGAAGTTGTGAGAAAAAACAACACATCCATTTATATAAAAAATGTTTTCGCACCTCTCTTGGATGTGGATGGGTGCCCAGGGGTAACGCTTTCTAGACAAGGGAAGAAGTGTGGACACAGACACTGGATTGGAGGTTATTGGGACATGTGAAAAGGATGGGGCTTCCCAATGGGAGAATACGGGGAGTCATGGTAGGTAAGATCAGTGGGGTAGGGAAGCTACACTGAAAATCAGAGTGAGGAATCAGGTTTATTTGGGATTGTTCCATCACCCTTACTCCATTCATTAATAGTGCAACACATAACCTGTTTCTGATTTGTTTCCTAAATAAGTTTTAAATCTATCTATTTCTCTCTCTTTGGACACCATCACTCAAGCTACTGTCCCACTGCAATAGCCTCCAACTAGTCTACCAACACGCTTCCCCAGCCTGATCTTCTAGCATCCAGCCCCTCATTCTTTGCAGGCATGTCGTCTCATCTCAGTTTCTTGAGCAGCCCGTCTCTTCCTCCTACTCTAGGGGCTTTGTGTGTTATCTCTGCTGGAACACTCCCATCCTGTACTACCTCTATCATTCTTCAGACCTCAACTCAATACCAGTTCCTTTCTGAACATATTTTTTAACACCTTAAGTGAGTCATATTCCCTACTATGTAATCACAGCATCAAGGACTTACTGCAGTTATAATTGTGTTTTAGATACTTTGTTTTTTGTCTCCCACACTTGTATAAATGCTGTGGGATCAGGGATCATGTCTCTATTTTCTTACTATTTTATTTCTAGCACTTATCACAACATAAAGAACACAGTAGGTGTTTGATAGTTATTTGCTGAATGGTGAATGCTGTTGCCAGTAGGTAGCCACTATACCATCTTGATGGTCAAGTGACAAGATAAAGTAAGGTTTAAGATGTCTCAGCTGGGTGCAGTGGCTCAGGCCTGTAATTCCAGTACTTTGGAAGGCCAAGTCAGGCAGATCACCTGCAGTCAGGAGTTCCAGGCCAGACTGGCCAACATGGTGAAACCGTGTCTCTAGTAAAAATACAAAATGAGCCGGGCATGGTGGTGCGTGCCTATAATCCCAGCTACTTGGGAGACTGAGGCAGCAGAATTGCTTGAACCCGGGAGGCAGAGGTTGCAGTGAGCTGAGATTGTACCATTGCACTCCAGCACGGGCAAAAAGAGCAAAACTCTATCAAAAACAAAAAAAATCTCAATGCCTTCAATAGAACAAAAAACAATATAAAACATTTATCACCAAAAAATTTTAATATAACCACCTATGCAACTCTAAGAGGAAATTAAAATCAATTTTCACAATATATAGAAAAGAACAATAATGAAAACTTTGCATTTGATTCAATAAGACAAAGCTGTTGTCAGAGGAAAATTCATGGTTGTAAATATTTTGCTAATAAACAAGCAAAATTTATATAAAATATATTACTTAAGTATCTAATTCAAGAAATTAGTAAAGGAATTTTTTTAAAAAGCTAAAGAAATAATAACAAAGGGAAGATATAGGCACCTGAAGAAAAATACCTAAAGAAGCCATTTGTAATTTTCCACAAGTAAATTTGAGAATCTCTACAGTGATTTCTTAATAAAATATAAATGATTAAAATGTACCCTAAGAGAGAAATTATAAGCTGATCAATTGTAAGTGAAGAAATACAGACAGTTTCCTAAGAACCATCCACCTTCAAAAGTACAAATGTTTTCACAGGAGAGTTACAGCAAAATGTTAGAATGTTTCCTTTACCTCCTGCAGAGAAGGTGGTTAGGGTGATGAGAAGGATCTCAGACTGTAAGAGTAGCCACCTGTCCTATGTCAACACTCTTTTGGAGGATAGGTTGTTGTATTATTAAGAGTGCAGGCAGGTCCTTTGAATTCCAATACAATTACTACTCTCATCTAAATAGAATGACCATATATTCTGATTTTCTAAGATAGCTCTTTTTTTTTCCAGGGGTAATCTGAGTTTCCTAGAAGTAGCTAGATTTTAATATATAGTAATTATACAAATCTAACCATAAGTTATTGAACATTAAGAGCCACTAATAAATGACAATTCACCAGTTAAGGTGAGCACGTGATTACTGAAATGAATGTATGCTCAATGTTCAGGTGAGGATATGCTATTTTAGTAGCTGAAGACCACAGGACTTGTGTTGGTATGCTAAGCTGAGAAATTGTGGCCATAGGTCAGTAAAGATATAGGCACAAGGTGACATCAGCAAGGAACATTTCCAGCTGTATTACCAGATCACTTTCCCAGAGTTCAAAGATATTTGAAAGGTTTGAAAATATATCATTACACTTTTAACTTTCATGTCAAAATGTCTATAAATGATAATTTTTTAAAGACTTACTTTTTAAAAGCTTTGCCAAAAGAATTACATTTGTTAAAAGAGACATGACAATTTGTCTTTTCACTTATGAGATAAGCATGACTCAAGGCAGGAAGTATGACTTATAATATATTCAATCTAAGGAACTCACTTAGCTGTTGAGTCTGTAGTGTCTAGTGCTTCCATGAATACATTTCTTGAGATAAGATCATGTAAAATGAGGCTTGTTGCCAAGAACATGGGAAATGATACACTATACTGCAAAACTCAACCATGGTCACAGATCTTTCTGTTGTACTTATTGCTGGGTGAGCAAATGTATATTAACCAGCTCTCCAAAGAAGGTGCCTTGATTTATAGAATTTGTCAATATCCATGGTATAAATACTCCAAATATGGTTGATTAAAGTCTACCAACGTGATGTCACTGGGAAGATTTGTGTCCAATCAGCTCCCACAAACTGGTGTGAGTCAGCTTCCATTGCACCACAAATTCTAGATAAATTTTCATAATCTTTAAACTTAAATTGTCATTATTATGAAAAAAACACAGAATTATCATAACATATGCTCTTTCTCCTTAAGCTCAAAATATTTTATTTTAGGAATTGGATGACATTTAATGTTTAGCCATTGTGAAACAAAACATCTATTTAGCCACAAAAGTCAATATATTAGTTTAAAAAGTTAATATGGAAGTTCTTAACCATGAGTAGGACAGCCATATGTCAATAACATATCTGATCTTCTAAAAATTAAAGTAGATATAATTTTGATAATATTGATTTTTATAATTTTATAAAAGTAAAGATGTTCTTTTTTGTTCTTTGTTAAAATGTACGACACACCAATTGTCTTATTTAGACATACAAATCTGATGTGCAATCTTGAAGTAACATGTGAATGTTTCAAACATTATTTTATAGGAATTTTTTTGGGGGGGGTGGACAGGGTCTCTGTTGCCCAGGCAGGTGTGCAGTGGTGTGATCTGGGCTCACTGCAATTTTCACCTCCCTGACTCAAGCCTGGGAGGCTCCCACCTCAGCCTCCCAAGTAGCTGGGTCCACAGGTGCCCGCCACCATGCCTGGCTAATTTTTGTATTTTTTGTAGAGACAGGGTTTTGCCATATTGCCCACGCTGGTTTCTAACTCGTGCACTCAAGCAATGTGCCTGCCTAGGCCTCCCAAAGTACTGGGATTACAGGCTTGAGCCACTGTGCCCAGCCTTAAACGACTTCTTTAAATTGACCCTTTTTCCCCAAGATTCCATAGCTGACCTAATTTAATGCTTTCTCAATGCTACAATTACTTTCTATGTTACATTTTCCAGAAATGGATGAGCACCACTTATTAGTAACCATGCTTTGTGTGGAATTACTTATACTTGTATCAATATCAATAATAAAGACAAAAAATGTGAAGCTTTTTAAATTTACTGTCCTCTAATTCAGGAAGAAAGTTGTTGAGAAAAAGTATGTATTGCATTTTGGATGAGGTTCAGCAGGTAAATGAAAGTTAGATTGTTGAGTCTTCTTGAGTTCATGCTGTGGCTAAAAACTCCCGGGGACTGGGGAGTTACTGTATGTAGGAATACCTATTCTTATGAGGGCTTCTTGTTCATAGAAGATGGAAGTTATTTTCTATCAGGTTGAGATGTGTATATTTTTTATGTTACAAATGGTCTTCCCTACTCAAGCTTGAGTAAATTGGACCACCACTGTGGTCCTTGGAGGGCAAATTTGAAAGCCCTTATTAATCCTGTAGGATTCAGTTGAAAGCATGGTCTTCAATGTACTTTACCCGAAAAAAAAAGGGGGGGAATTTTAAAAATGTGTTTCTCATATTTCATTTATTTAGTCATTCATCTGTAGATACATTCATTATGCACATATTCATTCATTCGATAAATAGTTTCTGAGTTACTGTGACTTGCTAGACAACGAGCAAGGGCTCAGGAGAGAGCTGGGAGCCAGAGGGACACAGTTCTACCCTCATGCAACAGACAGACCAGTCATGAAGACAGCTTTTAAGCAAACTATTTTAATTGTGATGATTACCTAAAAGAGGGAATGCACAGCCCTGTGGGGATGTGCAATAGTGGAGTCTGGCATTTTCTTGTTGCGAGGAGGAAGATCTCATTGGAGAAGTCACACATAAGCTGCTACACAAAGGACAATGCTTTTACACGAAATTTGTTTTCCTAACCCCTGTCTACATCAGAACTTCCCAGTGAAATTGGCAAGGACAAAATGAGCATGAAAGACAGCAGAAGGGTTCTCATAATTTTCATAATGACATACATACATAATATTCTACAAATAAAGGACATATGTGAATTTCCTTTCTAACGAGTGAACAAGAACTCTGACCTTAACACTTGATTTCTACTGATTAACAACCCTCGGAAGTCAGAGGAGCCATCAATGATCATGGAAATCACTTTATAAAACCTCTCTCAATAGCTAAATTGCTTAGAGACTCTCAAGAGGATGTTCAGAAACATTTAGAAGAATAAAAAATTGTGGAACAGGATGAATTCTTCCAACAACATTGTTACTGAGTTCAGAAATAGGTAAAAAAAATAAACTGATCAAGTTAAGATACCATAAGCTATCTTATTACTGAAGTAATGTTTTAATTTTAAGAGTGGAAATACATACAAGCAGAAGGAAGAAATCACCCATATTCCACACTCAGAGACAACACCTGGCTCCATTCTGATGTGGATCTCCAGACTTTGTTCTTCCGTATGTGTTCAGGACTGATTAAATGTAATATTATACGCAATATCCCTGGCGAGACAAGAATGACGAAAAGTTTTGGCATCATGACTTTCCAGTTTCAATAATTTGTATTAGTTATTTTACTTTCTCTGCCATGCTTACCTCAACTATAAAATGGGGCTACAAGTCATCACTGCATGATAGGATTACGGCCAAATGAGCTGTTTTAATTCATGTAAATTGGTGTAGCATAGCATTCACTCAGTAGGTGGCTGCTGTTCATCTTCTCTGTCAGTGGCTTTCAACTTACAGGTTGTGACCCACACTAAAATGTCACGACATTGATTTAGGTGTGGTGACCAGCATTAAAAAGGAACAGATAAGAGAAGAGAATAGAGGTTTCATAAAATTCCCATTAAATGAAAAAAAAAAAAATAAGAAAAGAGATTCTGGGTATTGTGAAACTCTACTTCAGGTGTGTGTCGGGGGGCAGGGTTGGGGGCTATGCACTATGTCACTAATTTTCTTTCTAAGTATGGAACACTGTCAACAAAGCATGAAAACACTGTTCCGAATCACAACATAGCCCCTGCCCTGGAACCTACTTTTGCTCTCTCAACAACAGCCCATGGACACACTTCCCTATCGTTAGATATTCTTCTACACAATTCCGGTGATTGTACTTACTTACTGTATTTACTTATATAAATAGAGCTTAACTTTTTTGTAGGGGGACAGAGTCTCTCTCTGCTGCCCAGGCTGAAGTGCAGTGGTGGCATCTCTGTTGACTACAACCGCCTCCTCCCAGGTTCATGCCATTCTCCTGCCTCAGCCTCCTGAGTAACAGGGACTGCAGGTGCCTGCCACCACACCCAGCTAATTTTTTGTTGTTGTTTTTAGTAGAGATGGGGTTTCACTGTGTTAGCCAGGATGGTCTCCATCTCCTGACCTCACAATCCGCCTGCCTCGGCCTCCCAAAGTGCTGGGATTACAGGCATGAGCCACCATGCTCAGCCGAATAGAGCTTAATTTTTAAAATAAATCTCCTAACATTTTGGCCCAATCAGAATTATTTCTCAATATAGAAAAGTTCAAATTATTTGCAGATTCTGTAGCCTTTAGAAAGACAATTCATCAAGTATATTACTACACATGATTTAAATTGTATACTTTGGATGATGCTCTGTTTAAATAACTTCACAAGTCAGAAAAATATATACCATTTATTTTTTAGTGATGACTCCAGGGACTCAGAATAAATTGGATGCTTTAGGGAAAAAAAGGAAAAGTCTTGGATCAGCTTTGTTTAGCTACTGCACCTGGCATCACTGAGCAAGAGCTCAGGATACAATGCTTTATGCCAAAAACACATTGACTTATTGCAGCCTCTCCACATACATTTTACTGTCATTTCTGCAATGCATATAGGAATGTGGTTACAAAGCAAGGTCAACATTGCTTTGGTATTTCTATTTCCCCCCGCTCTTTCTTTCCTCCTGTCTCTCTTCTCTCTTCTCTCTCTCTCTCCCTTTCTCTCTCTCCCTTTCTCTCTCTCTCTCTCTCTCTCTCTCTCTCTCTCTCTCTCTCAATGTGCGTGTGTGTGTGTGTGTCTCTTCTAAGGTCACAGTACAAAACCTAAGACAGCCAACATAGTAGTCAAATGCACAGGACTTCCCGCTTGATGGAAGCCCATAGAAAGCTCTAAATAACTTTGAGTGTACATGTTTTTTCTCCCTTACTGGAGGAGACTTAAAATCTTTTTGCCCTTCACAGCCCTTGGTTCCTAATGAGTGTTCAATAAATATTTATTAGATTGAACTGCCATTATTGTCAGTAGTTATTTATTTAATGTGTTTCACAAATCTTGACTTCCATACATTTATAAAAGTATGCGTTTCAGATGGGCAAAGATAAGTCCAGCAGTAAAATAATTTCATTCATTCATTCAGAAAGGGTTTACTGAACTTGTACCCTTTGCAATGCACTTCTGTTCTAGGAAATAGAGATAGAGAGAAAGAGCAGTGAACCAAAAGGACAAATCACTTTTCTCTTGGGGTTGGATACTTCTTGAGGGGGCAGATAATAAACAAATAAGCAGATGTATATAAAGTGACTGGTGCTGGTAAGTATGGGACTGGTATCTTAAAAAATCACCACCTTCTATTAATACTATCTCTCTTTCTTTTAAATATATTCAGGAAAAACATACATATTCAGAGAGGAGTAGTTCTTTTCCTGCCCCTTGATGAACATTCCAGCAGGCTGAAGATTTTTCTACTCATTCTCAGGTAAAATCAAACAAATGAACAATGAGCTAATAAATTAAGTCTTGTGATCCCTTGTGGTCACAAATAGAATCTCAGTTTAGTAGTTAGAATGTCTACTGTTTTGTAGGAATCAAAACGAACTTGAATCCAAACCAAACCTTTTCCAACCCCTCTCAGCTGGGACTGACGGTGGGCTGGCCAGTTGCAATGGTGGGAGGGTTTGGATAGTACTCTCTTATTTCCTCATGGAGCCTCCCCTAACTCCTAACTTCAGTTTCAGGTCATCAGCGCTGGTAAGAACTGACCACCATGTCATACCTCTTGGGCCTGGCGGATGGATGGTTCTAGCTGAGTCTGAGATCCTCGGCTGCCTCTCTCAGCCCTTGCTTCTCAGGCACTCATTGCTCCCAGGCAGCGCTTCTGATGGCTGCTGCTTCTTGCACCATCTTCTTCCACACCTTCACAGCACATAGTCATGTATCATTGTTTGGATAAACCCTGGAGTGCAATGTGATCCCAGTGAAGATGCCTGTATCCTGCTGCCTAGGGCCACCTGAGATTTCTCAGGCAGGAGACAGACACTTCTAGACTGCAGGAAGTGCAAGGATTCCTCCATCACTAAGGCTAGAGATCAGAACATGAGGAAGATTCACAGTACAGTTACACGCCTGTCCCATACGGGGAAGATAAGGCCTTACCCAAAACCCTCTCTGACACCTTTGTATATTCTTTCTATGGCTGAGTCATGGAGCTATTTTCCCATATGTTCTTTTAAAATTCTCCCTAAGGTGTGGGACAGTGGGGATGGGTTTCACATTCACTCTGGTGATAGCCATTGTACTTATCCTGAGATGGGATGAACCCATTTCAACACACTTAGAGGGTTGTGAAGAAAGACCAATTGGGTAGATGAAGAGAATGTGTAGTGGAGGAGGCAGGGGGCCATTTTATGTGGGGTAGTCAGAGAAGTTCTCTCTGAGAAAGTGAGAAGTGAGCAGAGACTCTAACTGAAGGGAGGAAGTGAGCCCTTTGGATATGGCTGGGGAAGAACATGCTAGACAAAAGGAATCAGGAGTGCAAAGGTCCTGAGGGAGGAATGTGCTTGGCATGGAACAGCCAGGAGGTCAGGAGGTTGGAGCCACATGCAAAGAGGAAGACAGGAAGGTGTTAAGTTACAGGAGTAGCAAGGAGACAGCTTATGCATGGCTCTGTAAGCCATGGAAATATTCTTTGGATTTTATTTGAGTGACAAGAGAGTCCTTATTTATTTACTTTAATGGCACGAAAACACAAGAAAATAACTCTGTCCTTATAGTTGAGTATAGAACATAATAAAATGTAATATTAATTGGGCCATCAGCTTAGCTGATCAGTTGATAGCCAAGACTCTTTATTCTGTATTCTTATTAACACAAAAAAGAGATTTATGACACAGTAAATGAATAAACAAATACTGCTAAGTTCAAGTGATGTGCTCTGTGGATTTTCTTTCATTAAAAACTGATCTTCCTGGAGGAAGACTCATCATTCTGATTTTGTGTACTGTCTTTTTTTTAATTAATTAATGTATTTATTTATTTGAGACGGAGTTTCCCTCTGTCACCCAGGCCGGAGTGCAGTGGCCTGATCTTGGCTCACTACAATCTCCACCTCCCAGGTTCAAGCAATTCTCCTGGCTTAGTCTCCCAAGTAGCTGGAATTACAGGTGCTCACCACCACACTCGGCTAATTTTTGTAGTTTTTAGTACAGATGTAGTTTCACCATGTTGGCGAGGCTGGTCTTGAACTCCTGTCCTCAGGCGATCTGCCTGCTTCGGCCTCCCAAAGTGCTGGGATTACAGGCGTGAGCCATGGTGCCCAGCCTATATTCTCTCTTTTTAAATACAGGCCAATATTATTTTACACCTTGGCTGTCTCCCTTCCCCAAACATCTGAATTCAGGTGAAATGAATCTGAAGTGACCCAAAAGCAATACAATACCGAAGTGAATATGAAAGTGACCAAGGGGATAGATCGACCCAGTGGAGTCCTCCTCATTGTGGGGGTGCGAGGGTGTTGGTTGGTTGGGATATTGCCTAAAGGAAGCCCAGTCCTAAAGCAGATGCCAATGCTGCCTCCCTGAGTCACTGCTCAGCCTCCTGGAAGCCCAGAGCACTGCTGCCAGCTGGCCCTCCCTGAGCCTGGCTCTGAGAGCAGGCAGACTGTGCACGGGTTCAGAGGCATCCATCACCTGGAGAAGGCACAGAAGGCCTGCTGCTGCGGTAGGGCTGGATTTGAGTCCAGGTAGGTGGAGAGGAGAATTACACATTAGGAAACCATGTGAGCTAAGGCAGGAACACATGAAATCTCTTCCAGGAAGGGAGGAGCCCTGTGGTGAGAGCCTGAGAAGGGAAGAAAAGGCTGGAGAGAACACCAGGGGCCGATGATGGAGGGGTATGCTTTGATATAAAATATGCACCCTCGCCTTAGTCACAGGTGAGATCAGCTGGTGGATATGACAATGAGTCTCTTCTGTACTCCCTTAAGAAGGAAGCAGCATGGGACAGAGGACTTTCAAGCATAGCTATCAACCTTATCTACCCATTGGGATCACTTGGGACCTCTGATGTCTGGTGCCTTGTCCCCATACTCAGAGATTCTGACTTAACTCGTCTGGTGCCAGCTGAGAGTGGGGATTTGAGGGAGCAACCCAGCTTCTCCTAAGGTGCAGCCATAGCTCTAGAGCCTGACAGCTGATGAGAATTTGATTCCCAGCTGTGTGTGTGGAGGTGCGTCACCTAATGCTCAGGGCTGACTTCTCCATTGGGCACAGCAGGCGTGGTGCTTAAGACCCATGATACTTTTAGCAGCCTACATAAATGCTTTACATTTTTTAATCAAAAGAAAAAAAGTGAATATAATTCAGCCTGGATTATATTTGTCTTTATACCAATGTAATTCCAAAATATAATCTTTAATTTTTTTTTTTTTTATGGAGGAGGGCCCATGAAAGTCACAATGCAGCTGCTGCTGGACTTCACCACGCCAATCTGTGAAATGAGGATAGTAAGGAGTCACCTATTCTACCCAGTAGCTGTGAATAAGTCTTCCTCTTATCCCTTTCCAGCAGTGAAATTTGTCCTACTTTGCACTTACAAATTAATCTCTTACACCATTTCCCCATTACTGCTTTGAAGTTTCATAAAAACCTTCTACTCTTACAAAATATTTTATTCTAACTAAATGAAGGAACTTTGAGTACCGTGGACCCTATCTTATATATATATTTGCAGGGGTTGGAAAGCAAATTCCATGCAGAAAAACTAATTACAGTGCTTTGCGCATTGCAGCTGTGCAATCAGCATTGGTTGTTTTGAACTGGGTGGGAGGCAGTCGGGCAAGCACTTCAAGAGATCAGATTCTTGCAGCACATGTGTTGTTGCACATCCATTACACGCCGGGGATGGAAACACTCTCGATGAACGTCTTTTTGTGGTTCCCACATCTGTACAATCATCAAGATCACCTGGGGAACCTCAGACCAGCTCTCGAAATTAGCATATCTAAGGACAAGGCTGCATGGATGTATGAATATAGCATGTATATTAATCCCCAGTGAAGTTGAAGAATCAGCCAGACATGGGAGTCACTGCTTTTTAATGTCCCTTGCGCCAGGTGTTCTCTATGTGCTTCTTCAAGTCAACTCTCCACCCTTCTCCACCCGGTTTACTGCCCCACAGACAGACTCTTAGAAACTGCACCCAAGGCTTCCCTTGCTCTATGGCTTCCAGTTGGTTTCAGCCCATGGAAGGCACTGACAGAAGATGGTGAGAGGAGAGTACAAGTGTTAATTTCCATCCTCCTCATCCCATAATCTGGCACAGACTGTGTTCTGCCTAAGGTCCTATCCTCTAGCAGTAGCTCTCTGCAGGTTCTGGAAGAGAACCTTCCAGGCAGCTGAAAACCCAAAGACATTTACACTACCCTTCCTTTGGTCTCCATAACCTACTCACCCCCCTTGTAAATAGGCCCTTCATTAAACTCTCTTCAGTTGCCTCTTCTGGACTGTGCCATGGCTTTCCTGCTGGAACCCTGAGTTCCTTAATTCTATACTGTATGTATGTGTGTGTGTATATATATATATTTTACAGGTAATCCTGCAGTCTTAATGTGATCACCTTCAGGGTCTGGAAACTCAAATGCAATACCAACATTTACATTATGTTATTACAGTTTACTCTCCGGGTTTTTTAAAGAATGTTTATGCTTTGCTTTCAAATATTACTATTGTCTGCTTTATCCCTACAGCAAATGTATGAGATTGTTATGATCAGGATTGTTTCAGTTGAAGAACTTGAAGCACCACAATAAAATGTAACTTCTTTCAGATTGCACTGCAAGTAAGCAGTAGAGCTGGGGCTCCCACATTGTGGTCGCTGCAGTCCCAATATTCTTGGTGAATTTACCTGAATGCCTCCGAACCCCAGAGAGGATGAAGCTGTCATATTTAACACCTAGAATTTACTTTTCACAAGTTGCCTAGCTGTGGTTTCTGGATTATAGACTCCTCAAGTGCACCACAGCCTTGCTTTGACTTCTGGAAAGGGCTTTATTGAAATAATTTTTCCCCGTGATTGATGGGTTGCAAATCCATGCCATGAATCTGGGGGCAGCAGGCTTTTCTTTTTGCTGTTGCTGAGGCAGCACTGTAAAACATAACATATGGCCACATCAGAGTGAGTATTTTCCAGGAAAAATGTCTGCTTCTACTTAAGTTTTATGGGGTCCCCACTTAACATCTCCTTTGGAGTACACACAGAGCTTTTCTAGTTGAGTCTTTCCTAGAGACACTCAATGGACGGAAAGCCACATCATCTACTCTAACAGATGAAGGGGGAGGCAGGGCTCTTTTTTAGAAGGAAATGGCACACTTTTCTCTTTTCTTTAACTATTTGTTGGCAGACATTAGTGTGAGTCTGCATACCTGGAAATAATTATATCCCATTCCAGGAATAATTTATAAACCTGGATATTGAGGTGAGACCTGGAAAAAGGGATCCTTTTCATCTCAAGAGAGAAAAATTGGATATCCAGCTGGATTGGCTGTCTCCAACTCTGCAAGTTATTTAACTTTTTCTGTGCCTCAGTTTCTTCACTTGAAACTTGAGATAGTAACATCCACTTACAGGGAAATGAGAGGGATTATGTCAGATAATGAAAATCAACATACCATACAAATGTAAATTACTTTCTTGTGATCTTTTGGATCACATCATTAAACAGTATTTTGTATTGAGTTTTATATGTTTGATATGGGTCAAATGGATTTGGTCCCTTGAGCACATCTCTGTCTGGCCCCTGCAAATATATCAACCAAGTGAAGCTGAGCCTGTGATAACAAAATCTTCCCTCAATTCAATCACTTGGGGGTCGATGGTGAGAAGAATATACAGAGTTAAGGAGAGGCCTGACAGAGTTGGGTTTGAATCCCAGCTCCACTCTTATCAGCTTTGTAGCCAGGAAACAGAATACAATTTGCAGAACCCAGTGGAAATACAGAGCCCTCTGTTCAAAATGTATTAAGAATTCAAAATGGCAATAGCAAAGCATTAATACAATCATGCAGGGTCCCCTTCAGAGGATGGGGCCCTGTACAACTGCACATGACCTTGTGGGTGACCTTGAGGAGCTCTTTTAACTGCTCTTGGCCTGGGTTTGCTCATCTTTAAAATGAAAGGAGAGCAAGTGACTGTCTGGCAGGGTTATGTGAGGAGTGATGCTAAGGTGTCCAACAGGCACAGCACAGGCACATGTGGGGCTCTGCAGGAAGACCCTGTACCATTCATAGTCCTTAACAACAGCATTTGGCTTAGGGACTCTGAGCCATGCTGCTCCTTCTTTAGTTTATTTCTTGAATGAATCACCTCTGGCAGCACAACGGGCAAAGACTTTGGTAGGGTAACAATCTAGATCTAGACAGAGTGAGGTTGGAGTCATTGTTGTTACCAAACATTGATTATTATGAACTATTACGGTTGAATCTAAAACTAGAAGTAAAAAAAGAAAAAACTCCTTTAAAAATGAGTTATGTAGGCAGAATTAAAGAAACAAGATATAATTTCAGTGAGCATTAGATTCTTAATGGGCAATGTCAGGTTATCAATGACTCAGGGATTGGCACACTATGGCTCATGGTCAAATCTAGCTCAATACCTGCTTTTATAAATAAAGCTTTATTGGAACACAGTCACAGCCACTCATTTATCTATTGTCTAGGGCTGCTTTCACCTAACAGTGGTAGAGTTGAGTTGTTGAAACAGAGAGTATTTGGCCCACAAGCCTAAAGTATTTATAATCTGTACCTTTACAGATCAAGTTTCTTGAGCCCTGATTAATGATCTCCAGAGTTGTCACGTGTGGAATAAGGAATTAGACGAGAATGAGGATGCTTTGTTAAGAGAACAGCACTGCACAAATACTAGAATTGATTAGCCCCTAATGTTGACCAACCGTGGTGTTGGGTCTACCATAAGTCTGCTTGATGCTTGAAGAAAGTTAAGAAATACACAGCATGTAATTAAATGATCAACCAGTCAAGCCTTTATTGGGTGGCAGTTATGGGCAAAGCACCTTGGTAACTATCCTCTCAGGGGTGCAATTTGGCTTGCCAAATAGCTGGTGTGCCACATTAGTGCTGCTGGTGAAAAATATGAAAGGAAAAAGAAAATAAAGGAAAACTTATTCTTTCTTCAAAACATTCAAACCTTCTCCATTTAATTTAGACTCCCCAGCTAACATATAGTTAAAATCTCAGCTGTGCTTTTCTTTGAGAGGGAAAAATTCCAATGGTTTGGGAAATCTGCCAGTCCCTGACACTAGAGCCCTTGGATTTTGGGGGTGGCGATAAAGAGACTCACATTCTCACCCATCATGAAAGGTTACATTTCCTAATTGAATGTATTGAATGTTAGGAGTGCGTACATGTTAAATGTTGTTCAGCTGCAGAAGTGCTAAGAGCCTTAATGAAGGTATTGATGTGGGCTTTCTCAGCACCCCCACCACCACATGCTCCTCTATTGAGATCAGGGTGAATGTTATGTAGTGCACACCCGAAAGCCAGGCTGTATGAGCAAGCCAGTCTGCTGTGATCCTCTTGGCGGATCTCCATCATTGTTCCGATGGGCAAGGTGCCGTGGGGAGGCTGCAGCCAGAGCTTCTGCCCAAAATACAGCAAATTCTCCCATCTCCAATCACTTGACCATCGGGTCTTTTATCTATAAACCCGGCCCCTTTGCCAGACCATCCTCCATTCTGCCAAATTTGAATAATAAGCCCCAAAGCAGCTCCTGTTGCTGGATGAAGCACACCTTCCTCTGAGCGGGGATTCATATTTCCTTCCCAGGCACTGAGCCATGAACTGAAATCACTTTTCATCCTGAAATGAGGCTGTACTGACTTATGGTTAGAGCTTTTTTTCTGGGTCTCTGTCAACATGTGCAAATAAATTAACTCGATTCAGTGAGAGCAAGAAAATCAATTAAATTAGTAAAATATCTCACTGTCTTGTGTCAATGATGATAGTCTGTTTTATTAAAAATAACAACCCCTCTCTTTAAGACTGTGTACACCCAGGAGGCTACTAAACCACCTTATTATATTCCTGATATATTAACAAATTGCCACCTCTTAAGAAAGGTATTCTGATCTCTATGGACCCAGTCTCCTCTCTGTCAAGTTCAGGTGGTGATAACTGCTTCCTACTCATCTTATAAGAATATTACAAAAACTCATGAGATCATGTCTCCGAACAGAGTTCTAGAAGAGAAGCTCAGAGCTTGTTATCGCCTTCTCTTATTCCCCACTTTTTCCTGACCTCCTTTTTTTCCTCTACTTTTACTCATAGAATTACACTCCTAGTGAGAAGAAAGTCCCCTGTGGCAATCTCAGCATCTACCCTACATCTTTCCTAGGGGCATGTTCATTAAGCCAAAGATATACCCAAAAAATGGTGTGCAGTAACCAGCACTCTAGGTTTACACTGGAGATAAGGAATTTTTGTTCTTAGAGTGCAGCATGCACATGCATTATTGAAATATTATATAACCAAAAAATCGAGGTCATACCTCCCTGTGGGATAATCTCCAGCTTCTCTCTAATACCACTGTGCACTTGCCAGATCATTTCAGGTGTGCATTCCTTGCAAAGAGATTGCTCTTTCCTTCCTATTTCTCCCCCCAAAACATCTTTTCAAAAGTTCCCTTTTGTGACACCACTTTCTTTGACAATCTTTCCATTGGAACCAGTTTCTTCTGCATTCTGCTGAGCATCTTAGTTCCCTGGGAAGGATGCCCTCTCAGAGGTGGCCTCCTCTGGCAACCACAGGTCTGTTGTTTCCCCCTGATATGGTTTGCCTCTGTCCCCACCGAAATCTCATCTTGAATTGTAGTTCCCATAATCTCTACATGTCGTGGGAAGGACCAGGTGGAGATAATCGAATCATGGGGCAGTTACCCTCATCCTGTTCTCGTGATAGTGAGTGAGTTCTCATGATAGCTAATGGTTTTATAAGGGGCTTCCCCCTTCACTGGGTACTCATTCATTCTCCTTCCTGCCACCCTGTGAAGAAGAACGTGTTTGTTTCCCCTTCTGCCATGATTGTGAGTTTCCTGAGGCCTCCCCAGCCATGCTGAACAATGAGTCAATTAAACCTCTTTCCTTTATAAGTTATCTAGTCTCAGGTAGTATCTTTGCAGCAACATGAGAATAGACTAATACACACCACTTCCTCAACTCCTTCTCTCCTGATCAGAAGATATGGTATGCATTATCTCCAAGGCTGATCCATCTGGTGTGCCCATGATGCTAACTGGAACATCATCAAATAAGTTTTGCCTTACGTTCTTTGAATTTTAACCTATTTCTCCCCACCAAATTATCCATCCATTTAACAAATATGCTCCAGCTCTGAATATGCATCTACACTTTCATCTACACTCACATCTGTAATACATCTATGTCAAGACCTTTTGGAAATTTACAAAATTGATTTAGGAAAACAGCGTGAATATGGATACACTAAAAAATGTAAAAGGAGTTACCACTGAGGTTGATAGTACTACTAGATATAAAAATGTTTTAAAGCTATAACAATTAAAATTGCTATGCTCACAAAACAACCACACAGCCCACCAAAATTCTCAATAAATTGTGTTGAATAAATAAATGAATGTCTATCATTATATAATATAAAAATTGGGAAAATAATAAACATCTAATGCATTATTTTAGAACCATTAAATGTTGAATAAAATTAGCTCCACATCTCATAACATACAAAATAAATTACAAATGTATTAAAGATTTAAATTATAAAAATCAAATTATAGAAACTATAGAAAACAAATATTATCAAAAGTTCCCAGAAAATCCAATTGATCATCAAATTTCTGAAAAAATTGAAGTCACAAAGTTAAAGCTCAATGAATTATACTTCTAGGACAAAAAAATTTTATATAAGAAACAATGAAAAATTAAAGGAGAATTAAAATAGTTGACTACACATTTACAGCAACAAATCTGACAAAGATAAAATATAAATGTTTTATTTCTTAAAATATGAAAGAAATTTTTTTCATTTGCAAGCTGTCAATATTTTATATTTTCCTTATTAATTGTACAAACTTTTAGTATATTATGTGTACTAAATCCTTGCCTGACATGTCTTTTACAAATATACTTTTTTTCAATTGTTTTAAAAATTACTTTATGGTTCTGTACATGTTTACGAAATACACATTTATTAATTATTTTGTTTGTAACTTCTGCTATTAGTGCCAGGCTTAGAAAGGCCTTCCCTACCCCAGAATTATATAAATTCACCTATGTTTTATGTTTTTGTCTTAATTCTACTTTTAATTTTAACATTTTTGTCTTCTAAGTTTGAAGAGAGATTTTGATTCTCTCCCTATGTTATCATCCTGATGTTACTTTTTGACTAATCCATCATTGCCCCCACCAATATGAAATTCCATTTTTAGCATTTTATGCAAATTTGCACATAAACACACATACAGGCGCTGGTCTAATTTTTATAATTTTTGTTCTGATCAGTTGATTCTGGTGCTGGCTTATAGTTGTTCAGATTTTTCAGAGTTTGGTAATAAATTTTAACATCCAGCAGGGTAAGTCCTACCATTTTGTGGACATTTTTGCATGCTTACTTTTCAGAAGAACTTCAAGCTTATTTGGTAAAATTCTTTCAAATATTCCTTTAGAATTTTGAGTGGGATTATGCTAAATTTATGGGCTAAAGAGCAGAAATTTAAAAAGAATTGGGCAGGTTATACGCTGCCTGTGAAAAAATAAATGGCTCCAGCCTTTCTGATTTCAACTTGACAATGTAGATCAAGAACTCTAAAAATATGAACACCCGGAGATCCAGCAATTCTCAGCATTTTCATCATCAACTCTAAGTAAATGATTAAAGATGTGCTCAATAAATGTCTATAAATATCTTAATTGTAGTTTGTCATGTGAAAATACTGGCAATACATAAATGTCCAGTGGCAAGAGATTGGCTGAGTAAATCATGCTGTGCTCACTCACATAAAGAAATTCAATAAAAACATTATATAATATGATTGATTATTTACCTAGAAACTAGCTTTAAAACAGTATTAAGATTCCATTTTTTTTGGAAATTATTGAATATGACTAAACAAACAAATCATATAGATAGATACAGTGATGTGCTGATCAATGTTTAACAGCCGGCTCTGGAAGGAAAGAGCCTGGATTTGTAGCCTTTGCCGTTTTCTGTGATGTAAATACGCCCACTATGGCTGATTTGAAGGTACAAACACTATGTACTACTAATGTAGACCTAGGAAGCAATGAGTACAATCAGTTCCCCTGAGCTGTCTCCAACAGTCCACTGGGCAAGTAAAGTAAAGAAAGAGGGAGAGAGTGAACAGGCAACCTATAGAATGGGAGAAAATTTTTGCAATCTACCCATCTGACAAAGGGTTAATATCCAGAATCTACAAATAATTTAAACAAATGTACAAGAAAGAAATCAAACAACCCCATCAAAAAGTGGGCAAAGGATATGGACAAACACTTCTCAAAATAAGACATTAATGCAGCCAACCAACACATGAAAAAATGCTCATCATCACTTGCTATCAGAGAAATGCAAATCAAAACCACAATGAGACACCATCTCACACCAGTTAGAATGGTGATCATTAAAAAGTCAGGAAACAACAGGTTCTGGAGAGGATGTGGAGAAATAGGAACACTTTTACACTGCTGGTGGGACTGTAAACTAGTTCAACCATTGTGGAAGACAGTGTGGCGATTCCTCAAGGATCTAGAACTAGAAATACCATTTGACCCAGCCATCCTATTACTGGGTATATACCCAAAGGATTATAAATCATGCTGCTATAAAGACACATGCACACGTATGTTTATTGTGATGCTATTCACAATAGCAAAGACTTGGAACCAACCCAAATGTCCATCACTGATAGACTGGATTAAGAAAATGTGGCACATATATGCCATGGAATACTATGAAGCCCTAAAAAAGGATGAGTTTATGTCCTTTGTAGGAACATGGATGAAGCTGGAAACCATCATTCTGGCAAACTATCACAAGGACAGAAAACCAAACACCACATATTCTCACTCATAGGTGGGAATTGAGCAATGAGAACACTTGGACACAGGGCGGGAAACATCACACACTGGGGCCTGTTGTGGGGTGGGGGGAGGTGAGGATAGCATTAGGAGAAATACCTAATGTAAATGACAAGTTAACGGGTGTAGCACACCAACATGGCACATGTATACATATGTAACAAACCTGCACGTTGCGCACATATACCCTAGAACTTAAAGTATAATTTTAAAAACTAAATTAAATTTAAAAAGAAAAAGAAAAAGAAAGAGGGAGAGAGACAAAGTTACCTAAACTGAAGAGAAGGTGGGAAGCTAAGCATGACAGGAGGCGTCAGAATTCTTCCTGGGAGAGGATTTTGAGTCTCTGAGGGTAAGAGCCCAGAGAGATAGCTGAACTTCTCTGAATTCAAAAAGAAGAGGAATTACATAGAGGGCCAGGAAAGAGAGTGAATGAGAGTGGGAGTGGGAGAGAAAGAAAGCAAGGATGAGCAGTGGTACAAGGTTGGCCTCCAAAGTTCTAAAGTGACTTCGAGAAGATGAGGAGCAGCGATATCTAACACTTAATTATAATCATTTGAGTTTCTGTGATGTAGATTCCCTTTACCTACAGAATTCCTTTAAAGTCTGCCTACTGTTGTGTGTGTGTGTGTGTGTGTGTGTGTGTGTGTGTGTGTGTTTAACAGGAAGGTTTGGGCAAGGTAGCAACACGATTGGATTTACATGTTAAAAACATGTTTATCTTCTACTGGTGTGGGAAGGAGAGACTACAGAGAAACTACAGAGAAGAAAGAATGACAGCTGGGTGCAGTTGTCAGAGAAAAGATGTTGGTGGCTGTACCGAGGTGAGAGCATGGGGCTGAGAAGTGGCGATGTTAATGATGTATTTGGGAAGCACAGTCACCAGGATTTGCTGTGATTCTCGTGCAGCCAGAATGGCACCTTTTGCAGACTAGTGTCCAAGCATCCTGATTTAGGTTGCTTTAATTGAAATGCTTTTTGTTGGAGTAATTATATTTTATTATCCCTACATGCCTACTATAAAGTGCACTTAAAGGGCCAATCCAGCCCCCAAGAGTCATAGCTTTGAATATGTTACTTCCCTGCTCAACAACCCTCCATTGCTCCCAGTACCTTCCTGTGAAGTCCACAGTCCAAGAACTGATGCCAAGCTACTCTTTCAGCACATCCTAGAGGACCTCCTTTTGAGACATCACATGCCTCCATCAAACCAACTATTTCCTGCTCCCGTTATATATACCCAGCTTTGGTAGACTATATGACTGTCATAAAAATGTACCATCCCCCCTCATTTAGCCATCCCTGGGGAGAACAATACTTCCCACCAGACTGGCATCCGGCTTGACCTAGTGACTTGGCTTACCTGGTGAAATGAGAGTAAATCTCAGAGTAGAAGCTTCAAGAGTCTTCCATGGTTCTCCCCATGTTTTTTTCCCCTCTTTGAAAAAGCCAACTTGTCCCTAGTGGACAGAAGACTGTGAATGACATGATCATTGGAGGTTGGAAGATTCAAGCAAGAGCCCTAACACATTTTGAGGAGAAAGACTGACTGAAGAGTTTGCTTCTGGAAACCTCAAGTTTCATACTGACCTTGCTCCCTCCCCACACCCTACAGATTCCACTGCCTTGACAAGCTGGTTTAGGGTGAGTGTGAGTTCTGCCCAGAGGCCTGGGCAGGGTTGGGATGGGATGCCTCCTGCTCTCCTTGATGAGCCCTAGGGTGGTTGTCCTGGGAAGCCGGAGAACTGGCCATGGGAAAGGGCTCATGCTTCTCACCTCCTGTGCCATGTAGTGCACTGTTCATACGACATGGCCAGCTTGGGAACAGGTGTCTTATCTCCCTCACCACAGGGTGAGCTTCCACATGGCAGGACTCGCACTGTCCCTTGCTCCCATCTTCTCTGTGCCTAGAGATGGCTTCACTAGGCACTCGGCAGCATGTAAAGTCCTTCCCAAGTAAGGGAAGGCAGCCGATGAAACTAGATTCTCCATTCAGACTTCCTGTGTCTGAATCCTGCCTCGGACACTTACCAGCTATGGGGTCCCAAGCAGTCTGCTTACATCTCTGAGCCTCACTGCCTCGTCTGTAAAATGGGCTGGTAACAGTAGTCCTTACCTAACAGTGCTGGTCAAAGGATTGAATGGACTGATTTCTATAAAGCCCTTAGAACAGTACCTGAACACTCCTCATGCTTTCCCAGTGTTTATTAAATAAATCCTCCCTTCTTATAAAGACTGATCATCTAGCCTTTCCAAGGCTGATGGAAGTTTATGTTTTCTAATACCTCATACATAATACAAAGCTAGAGAATTGTTTCTGATTAGATAGGATCAGATTAGCTTTATTATGTAAAGTACAATGGGCAGACCTAGGACCTAAGCACTGAAATTCATTCATTCATTTATTATTCAGCAGGTATTTATTGAGAGCCACTGTACTAATCTCTCGGATTATGATAGTGAACAAAACAAACAAAAAAATCCTAGTCTTGTGAAGGCATTTTATAGTGGGGGATGGGGGTAGACAATGAACAAGATAAATAGAATACACATCCAAACTGTGTCAGCTGAGGATAAGTACAAATAAGAAAAATAAATCAGGGAGGAGAAAGGGGCTTGCAAATTTGGCTGAGTGTGGGCAGCAATGGAAGGCTTCCTTAGAGAGGCAGATGTTGAAAGCAGACTGTACCCAGCAACCTTTTGTACACCTTGGAAAGTCAAGGATTCTAAAATTGCATTCACCTACTTTCTTGAGCCCACTGACCTCAGGTGATGCAAAGCAGATGACTATCTCAACTTTTTTGCACACACCCAAGCTAAACATTTAACTTGGAAATTCTCATAAGGACATGGCGGCTGGGCCAGGGTAAGCAAACCCAGTGGACCAAACCTATGTTTGCTGTTTTGGAAAAGAAATCTTAATTAGAAGGTGCAATGACTAAAGTTCCCTCCCAGAGGACAGTTGACTAAACGATTCATGAAGAAATAAAAAGAGAGCCTGAAGCAGAGAGATTGCAGATTACTTCTCCTTCTGAACTCTCCACGTGGAAATCCCAGGGTGTTCAGGAAGAGTGAATAATTGCATGAGAAGACTTGTGCCAAAGGGAACACAAGCCCTTACATTGTGCTTTCAGCTTCTAATACAAATGAATAAATCCTGTTGCTATAATTTGATAACTTCTGGGTTTATTTATCATTTCTTCTGCAAATCTCACTTGAATCGCAGTTTTAGAACCTCTGTCATTTGTCGTTAGGAATAATTGCTCCTGGGAAAGGAATCTGGCTTCTGACGGGAAGGCTTGAAGGAAGGACTTGCTGAGGCTGAGCTGGCAGGTGGCTCTCTTTCCTGGGCCTTTGCTTTTCACAACACACATCTCCAGGCCATGATGGACAGTGGGGAGAGGAGGAAAGGGTTCCTTGTCAATGTGTGAGGGAGGCTTGACACTATGGCTCCCAGTGCAGGAGGAGCCTTTGGAGAGCCACAATGACCCAGCTCTGGCCACCTTCCAGCTGCCGCATGCTCAGGAGGCATGCACAAGGCCACAGATGCTATGAGACTAAACTCCTTGGCCCTCTTTAGAATGTGGCTGAGGAATGATACTGGCCACACTGGAGTGGAGAGCTATGGACTTTTTTCTATGGAGGGTGAGCAGAAAGCAGTTTTACCAATTTGATGATAATGACCCACACTGAATTAATTTCACCTGAACTAGCAGTGGTATCTCAACTTTCCTGCATCAAGGCCTGAGAAGTGCAAAGAAAATATGGAGAAAACAGAAAATTATATTTTAAGCCTAGGCTGCTTTTTTGCAGGTTGTACCTTGGATGCCAATAACCAACATTGTTTCTAGCAAGGTGTGAGTCACAGGCAAAGAAATGTAAGGGTATCTAAGAGGGTGAGTAGGCAAAGACACCATATTGCAGGCATGGGAACACATCACACACAGTAAGAGACTCGAATGTTTGTTTGGTTTTTGTTTGTTTTTTGGTCAGGTCTGCCATGGTGCATGAAAGTTCCAATTTTGCCTAATGTAGGAAAAGAACTCAAATATTTCTTTGTTCTTTATAGATTCTTCTTCAAGTCAGTAACTCTATACAGGATTCCAGCTTTCTCTAGCCAGCCAAGTAAAACAAAACCCTGTAGTGCCTGCCCGGAGCTATCACACACACCCCTTCATCCCCTGCACCCCATCTCCTGAGAAGCTCTGAAATTACTTTTTCTGAAAGTCTCAGGGAATTAACAACCAGTCCTAACATCTTGGGCACTGCTTGTGATAGCTACATTTATGTGCCAACTTGGCTGGGCCATGGTGCCCAGATTATTTGGTCAAACATGATTCTGGACGTTTCTGTGAAGGAGTTTGGGGATGAGATTTACATTTAAAATGGGTGCACTTTGAGTGAAGCAGATCACCCTCCAAATGCGGGTGGGCCTCATCAAGGCAGTTGAAGGCCTGATTAGACTAAAGACTGACCTCCCTGCAGCAAGAAGGAATTCTCACAGCAGATGGCTTTCGTGCTTGGACTGCAACTGTTCCCTGGGTCTCCAGCCTGCCTGCCTACCCTGCAGATTTTTAGACTTGTATCTCCAAAATCATGTAAGCTAATTCCTCAAAATAAATATCTCTCTACCTATCTATCTATCGATATATATGTAGAAAGAGAGAGATTTTTATGCACGTACATCCTATTGTTTCTGTTCCTCCCGAGAACACTGCCCAAGAGTTTCTGTAAAGATGGCACCTTTGGGGTGAAGAATTAAGATAACACACAAAATCATACACATCAGGGCACACATATATGTTATAGCATCACGCACATCTGTACACATTTTGTTAAGCATTCTTTCAGATAACTCTATATTGGTGCATATTCTCATTCACACTTACATGTGGACAACTTTAAGAAGGCATCACAATAGAGGGCTGTTCTGTAGAACACAATACAGCGTTGTTCTGTAAGTAGCCTAGTGTATTGAACCACGTGTCATGAACACCCCTGATCACAGACGATTTTTACTTTTTTATTAAATGGCTCCCAAAGACCATTATATATTCGAGATCCATTTTGAAGGACACATAGATTATTTCTGATCTTTAACTATTAAACATAGTTTTTGGGCTGGGTGCAGTGGCTCACATCTGTAATCCCAGCACTTTGGGAGGCTGAGGCAGGAGGATTGCTTGAGCCCAGGAGTTCAAGGCCAGTCTGAGCAACAAAGTGAAGCTCTCATCTCTACAAGTAACAATAATAATAATAACTGGGCATCGTGGTGTGCACCTGTGGTTCTGGAAGGCTGAGGCTGAAGGATTGTTTGTTCCTGAGAGGTTGAGGCTGCAATGAGTCATGTTTGCACCACTGCACTTCAGCCTGGGCAACAGAGTGAGATTCTGCCCCAAAAATAAATAAATAAAATAAAATACTTCTATGAAAATCAGCTTTTCCTATATGCTTCTCACATATAGGTGCTTATCTGCTAAAGGGAAATTCCTTGACGTGGGACTGTGAGATCACAGGGTCAAACTACGAAGAAAAAAGGGTATGATGATTTACACATTCACAGATAGTAAAGGAGAATGCTCATCTTCCCACATGCTTTTGTAACATTGGAACTTAGGTCTCTGATAAGCTGACTAAAGCCCAAAGAATGCCCAGACAGGGCTGACTCCGGCAGGGAGCTCCTCTCCTCCCCTCCCTGCCTCCCTTCTTTCATTGTCCACTCTTGCTCTTACTTCAACCTCCTTGTGTCTTTCCTTTTTACCAAATATGCCTTACTCATCCTACCCCAGTGTGTTCAGTTAGTCTGTCCCCATCACCCATCATTGCCCTGCCCTCACCTCTGTCAGCTCTCCTCCCTTCCAGGTCACCCACGTCAAGGAAGGCCCATGGGATGCCTTCTCAGTCACCACTGGTCTCTGCCCACAGCTCTCGGCCTTTTCTCTCCTAGGGTCCCTGGCGTGCTCTGTCCTTATTTAATAATATTTGTATCCTGGTTTTGTTTCCTTCCTGAAAACTCCTGGAGGGCAGAAACCTGTCTCCTGGATCTTCATACTCTGCAACGGCTCCTCCCAGTGCAGGAGGACCAATAAATATTCAATGACCTGTCTTGGCAGATGCCTCTGTCACCAGGAGCCCCACCAGGGAGGCACGGCACAGAGGGTGTTTGACAGCTTCTCAGCCACCTTAGCGATATTTTTGGTAGAAACAGGGGGAGGTTTGGGTTAGGGAGGGTACGGTTAAATGCTATCTTGGGCAAATGGAAGCTTGTTCTTACTTTCTTTTATTTGCCACCACCATGTAAATCTACATCTCTCCAATCTCTGGATCCCTGGTCCGCCCTGGAGATTTGGTTTGGGTTTGGTTTGTGGTGTGCCCTGGGATTCCAGAACCACTTGAATGGACAGCATTGGGCCCAGGATGGATCCCCATTGACTGGGCTTGTCAAGTATCCCATGGTGCTGGTACACAGTATTCTTCCAGGCATCTTTTTGCAAACCACAAATGAAGATAACACGTCAATTCCAGAGGTAAAAGTTGTGCAGATTTATCTGTCCATGTTGAAGGGACAGGAGAAGAAAACAAGAATTAGTAGATGAAGCAAAATATACTCTATCTTCACCAAAGATATCAAGCTGCAACCAGAACGCTTTCAGTAATGAGAACAATGCAGACGCTCCAGAGGCCCCTGGGAAAGTCAGAGCTGACATCAGAAGTCCCGCCTCTCTCTGGGCTCTTGGGGCTGGTGTGGGGTGGCTGTTACCTCCTAGTGGAACTGTGGATTGGCACAGAGGCCCCAATACTTCATGCAGGGCTATGGTCTCCACCTGCTTACAATGTAGTCCTCCAGCAGAGATGGGAGAACGAGTTGTAAGTTAATTTTGCACGCCCAATTCTGCTTTTTGATGGACATGACTATGCAAATACTGCCCCCTAGTGGTACAATGATGCACTGCATAATCTCAAACTACACAGTTTAATATGTGGAAGGGATCTTGGAATTCTGTCCACCTGCTTGTCTCATAGTTGAGGAAATTGAGGCCCAGACAGAAAAAGTAACTGTCCTAAAGTCACAGGCTAAGTGGCAAGCTCAGAACGAAACCTCAGTTTCCACCCTGTAATTTGTAACATCTCTCGTCACAATCAATGAAAATATTTTATCAGAAAACTATGCATTTCTTGGGAGAAAAACACTAGAAAAAGCCACTATCTTTTGTTTTGTTAGAATTAGGCCTTTTAGGATTTTTCAGGGTTTTTTTTTCTGATAAATAGTTTAAGTACAAAATCTATTAGTGGGTTCATTGTGGTTTTTGCTTTGTTCTTTACATGCACAACTAACTTTTTATGATAATTTATAATTTTTACGAAAGCCATGAACAATTTTTGAAAAGCGAATCATAGCAAGAAAAAATATATACATTACTTAAAACATTTAACTCGTGAAAACAACAGTTCTTTAGTATTTAAAATTTGGGGATACTGTTACTGTCATCTGAAGCAAAAAAAAAAAGTCAGCACTCAGTTACCTTATACATTTTCTTTTGCTTTTTAAACTTCTTATCACATTCAAAAAAGTAGAGAGCAGGGTAACCCTCAGAACACCTTCCGTCTCTCTCTTACTTCCCCTAACCTGGTTGTTGAGACTTCTCAGGCCTTCAGGCACACAGAGACTGCAGCATTTATCTGGTTCTCTTTTACTGAGACTAGCAATCTTTGTTTATTTTACTGGTGAATTCAGTCCACTTGCTGACACATTTATGTTCATTTCTATCATTTTATTTTGCCTCATATTTCTATTGTTTTTCGACTTTTTTTTTTTTGTGTGTGTGAGATGGAGTCTGGCTCTGTCTCCCAGGCTGGAGTGCAGTGGCGTGATCTCAGCTCACTGCAAGCCCCGCCTCCCGGGTTCAAGGGGTTCTCCTGCCTCAGCCTCCCGAATAGTTGGGATTACAGGCACGTGCCGCCACACCCGCTTAATTTTTGTATTTTTAGTAGAGACAGGGTTTTACCATGTTGTCCAGGCTGGTATTGAACTCCTGACCTCAGGTGATCCGCCCGCCTCAGTGTCCCAAAGTGCTAGGATTACAGGTGTGAGCCACCGAACCTGGCCTGTTTTTCCACTTTTTACCCTCTTTTGTGGTCATCCCCCTCGCTCACCCGGCCCCATACCTCTTAATGCAGTTCTGCAAATTCTAGGTTACCAGACACTGCCAGGGCAGTCATCAGCTCCCGTAGATGCTTATTCCAATGCAGTCCCATTTTTATGCAGCTCCTGGAGCAGAAAATACTTCCTTATTTTCCTGTAAGCCATGCTATGCTTAGAAAAGAATGTTTTGTTTACTTTTTGTTTGGTTGTTTTGGATCCAGCATTTTAGGTGTGCTGCTATTTTGTCAGAAAGAATACTCTTTTTTTTTACTCTATTCTCTCATTCATTCAGTCACTCAGTCATTCAACAAGAATTTATGGAACATCAAATAAGTGCCAAGATTGTTTTAAATGGATCATACTGTAAGTCTATTTGTAATCTGCTTTCGTTTGCTTAGGATATTGTGGACACATTTTCTGGTCAATATTTAATTCAATTTGAAATCATTTTCATTAGTTTATATCATTTGTTTTCATTTATATCGATAATACATCTAATTCTCAATTAGTAGACACTAAGATTATTACAAAAAGTGGCTATTACAATAAGCCTTGTGATGAATATCATTGTGGAAGAAGCTTTGTGCACAGATACAATTATTTTCACAGGAAACAAAACACATGGAATTTGTGTCTCAGAAGACGAAATAAAAGACCAAAGGATGAGAATTTAATATATTTGAATCACGTACATTTAATGATCCAGAGCATAATTATCTTGTTTGGGATGGGGAGAGACTTTCTAAGAAAAGTTTTAAATAAAACAAAGCTAAAGAAAAAGTTGAATACTAATGACTACATAAAAATTTAAAATTTCTGTACATAAAAAGCAAAAATTAAATGGCCCATGATAAAATGGAAATATATTCACAGTGCAGAATAGGGGTTAGCAAGGGTCAAATCCTGTGGCCTCCTGTTTTTAAAATAAAGTTTTACTGCAATATAGCCACATCCGTTCCTTTGTGTACTGTCTGTGCTGCTTTCACACTGGAAAGGCAGTGCTGAGTAGCTGTGACTTGCAAGTACTTCAGTACCTAAAGTATTTACAATGTAGCCAATTACAGAAAAATTTTCAACCTCTGCTGTAGATGATAGAAGTTTATCATCCTTAATATACAAAAACTCCTACAATTCAGTAAGAAAGCATACTTAATTGAACCAACATCTACTCAGTATCTGCTCTGTGCTGGGTCCTACTGTTGGGGACAGTAGAAAAAAGAGAGACAGTCCCTGCCCTCATGGAGCTGACCTTGAAAGGGGATCAGGCAGATAATAGAAATACATTAACAAACGAATGTATTTATGTAATGCCACACATTGATAAGTGCTGTGAAGAAGCTAAAAAATGGCAATAGAAAACTGTTGGGCTTGGGACCGGGAATGTCCTTGGCTAGAAGATACTTTTGTCTGTGGTGCTCACCGAAGGTCACTCAGTGGAGTTAACATTTGAGTTTACAATCCTTACAATCAGGATTACTTTGTAGCGTTAGAAGCAGGTAGTATGAATATCACAAAAAAGTTGGGTGTTGGTATTGTGCTATGTATTCTTCTAGGGTTATATCCATTAATCTAAAATAGTTATACATCTATTGAATGTTGCTAAATGAGAAGAGATTTTATTCTATAGACTGCTATATAATTTATTTTACTTAAGCATAATTTAATAAATTGAATGACTACAAATTACTTAACAAAGCTGCTATGATTGAACAATTTGCTCTACTTTTCAGTTACTGTCCCCTCATGATGCATGAAAGACTTTGTGTAGCAGAGCCTCACAGTTAATTTTTGACCCAATTATTTCCTTGGGAAAGCTTCCTAGAAGCAGAATTGCTAGATCAAAGAAAATGCACACGTTGAAGGCTTTTGAGATACACTGAAAACCTTGAGTTTCAGACAGTGGACAGTTATTTGCATTTCCTCTAAAAGTGAATAAGATTACCCATTTCTCCTCATGCCATGAAAGCATTCACATTATTTTCAATGTGATATGGGCAAATGTTATTTTTCATATTTTAGTTTCCATGATTTTTGTTCAGGTCAAATATTTATATGTTTGTATTCATTTTTGGAGAAACTTCTCTTTAAAGTCTTTACTGATTTGTCCATTGTGTTTTTATATTTTTATTGATTTGAAAGAGCCCTATACATGTTAAAGACAATAACCTCTTAGCCAGTTTACTTGCCTCTAAATTCTTTTCATGATGGATTTGATAACAAATAATTTTTGATTCAATTAATCTAACCCACTTTTCTTTGTGATTTCTGCCTTTGATATCGTTAATAAATAGAACTTTCCTAATTAGCCTGTATCTTAATCTACTACTTTCATACTTTCATTTTTGAAAGTTAAATCTTAGCATATTTACTATCTGATTTGGTATAACATGTAAGCTAGATTCTATATTCTTTTTTTCCCCCAAATGTTTAAGCCAATTGATTCAATGGCATTTACTAAATCACCTTTATTCTTTCTCAGGAATTTGAACTCACACCTTTTTCATCTGCTAGGTTTACATTATGTGCTTGTCTATTTTCTGGATTTCAATTCTATCTATTTCTGTGCTGGTTTCATACTGGTTAAATTATTTTAACTTCATCTTCTATTTCTATTTGTAACTCAAATTTATTACTCTTCCTTTTGTACTATTTTCAATCATTCTTTGAGATAAAGTTTTGTTTTCTTTATTTTCAATTTCCAAAGCAATTCATTTAAAATGTTCAAATTATAGATATACTTGGGATGGATTAAGAACATTAAATTATCTTCTCAAGCAAAATTTCCATTTATCCTAATTTTCCCATTCCTCAGTAAATGTTCATATATATACACATATATAAACAATATTGACAGTAAATGTTAACATATATATGAGCATAAAAATATATGACCTGCATATTTTCTGTCAATATTGTTACAAGATTTTTTATGCTTCTAATATGAATGGAATCAGTCTTCCATTATACTTTTCAATTGCATATTACTGATATATAGAAAATAAGTTCTTTTGTACTTTGTATATTTTTTGTGTTTGTTTTATAATTTCCCCTTTAATGAAATTTTCATCAGTTATAATTAACTTTACATTATTTTCAGTTTTTATGCAAATGATATTATCTGTAAAAAATGTGATTTTTTTCCATTTATTAAATATTTTATCTTGTTCATTTCCCTTGTCTGTTCACAAGGGACTAAAATCCCAAACCTATATTAAGTAATAATAGTAACAGGAGATATTTATAACTCGTTCTTAATTTTAGTGGCTATTTCTTATGCAGTTCACTATCAAGTATGAAGTTGATTCGATTAGAGATATTTATGCTATGAAGGAAGCATCCTTTCATTCCTATTTTATCAAGAGCTTTTAACCAAAATAAATGGCTGAGTTTTATCAAAATATTTTTTGTGGGGTGAGATGGTGATGTCTATCAGGCTAATTCCATTACTGTTTATCTGTGACTTTTTTTTCTTTCTGCTTCATGTTTAAATGTTCCTATCTTCATAAAATACAACCTATTTAATCATGGCTCTTTTTCTTTTCATGAACTCTAAACCCCTATGATAACATTTTATTTATAATTTTTCTTCATTATCTTTTTTACATTTAAATATTTAATCCATTTGGAATTTACTGTAAGATATGAAGTAGAAGTAAACTTTGTTTTTTTTTTTTTTTTTTACAAAAATATTTAGCCAGTTGTCCACACACTAGTTATCAAAAGCCAAATTTCCAAAATGCTACATTTATCATGGAATAATGTGATTTGATTGTCTCAGTCAGCTCAGGCTGCCATAGCAAAATATCATAGCCTGGGTGGCTTAAACAACAGAAACATATTTTCTCCCAGTTCTGCAGGCTGGAAGTCTGAGGTCAAGATGCTAGCATGGTCAGGTTCTGGTGGGGGCTCCTCCTGGCTTGCAGATGGTCACTTTCCCTCTGTGTCCTCATATGGGAGAAGAGACTGAGAGGCTGAGAGATCTCTGTCTCTTTTCCTCTTCTTATAAGGACATTGATCCTATTGGATTAGGGCCCTACCCTTATGACCTCATTTTACCTTAATTACATCCCGAAGACTCTCTCTCCAAATATAGTCACTGCGGGCTAAAGCTTCAACATACACATTCTGGGAGGACACAGTTCAGCCCCTAGCAGTGATGTGCCTGGATACAATATGCAGAGAATTGAGTTAAGCAAATTCCTCAGTACATGACACGCTATTATCACCAGCCTGTGCAAGAAGACTCTGATTTCTCTTTTCTCTTACTTTTCATCCCAATTCCCAACTCCTATACACATGCAAGCTAGTATGTCTAATTTCTCTCAGACATATTTTTAATGACAAATGTTACTAATTTGTCATTAAAAATAGTAATATTAACTAATACCATTTACATTGTTACTATTATTACTATTACCAACAATGATTTGAAATTTCTATCATTACTAACATTGATTTGAAATTTCTATTATTAATATTGATTTGTAATTTCAGTTCTTTGTGATCAATGAAAATATATGAAATAAAGTATTTAATAGATAAAAAATTACCAATTTTGTACACGGCATTATTGTTTACATGTATGGTGTGTGTGTATGTGTATCCAAAACATAAATGTGTGTATATATAAATCTCAAAGACATTTATATATGTCAGAGACATTATGTTATCTTCATAAAATATTAGATTAATTGCATATGAAAGTGCTTCTAATTAATTTACATAAATGATACTATGTTGTAGATCTTACTATGTTCCTTACTTTTAAAATCTAAACTATGTTATCACAATTTTTCCATTTTAGTAACTCTATAAATAAAAGATACAAAAGAAAAGCTATGAGGGGAAAGGGCTGAGCATATAGTATTGTAATGTTTATTGCTATCTAAAAATGGCAAGGAAAAATGAAATAAAAGAGGAGTACATCATATTAATTTACGATAAAATATTTAGACCTGAACTATGCAATATGATAGCCATTTGCCACATATAGTTATTTAAATGTAAATAAAATAAAAACTAAAATTCACTTTCTCAGCCACACTAACCACATTTCAAGTGTTCAATAGCCATGTAAGGCTGGTAGCTACTGTAGCCAACAAACAGATCTAAGACATTTCTATCAATGCAAAACATTCTATTGGAAAGTGTTATAAGTAGGCAATCTCAATGCTGCAAAGATGGAGAGGAGAAAGAGTGGTGGAGAAAGGTATTTCCTTTTTACAAATACAAGGTCTTCTGATGAAGATTTTTCTAAAATTTCTAGATGGAGTTTCTAATGCTTCCATTGCAAGGAAATACTTAAGGAGATGTTGTTAAATCGATGGACATTTGTTCTGCTGTCCTAGGCACTCTTCTACATGAGTGACAGCACCACATGGTCCTATTAAGGTAGAGCTGACATTCTAACAGCCCACAGAGAAAGATGACAATCAAGAATAAATATGGGAAAGTCTTACAGAATGTACTAGGGAGGTTTTACTTTAGACTGGGTGGTCAAGAAAAGCCTCTCTGAGCACATGGCATTTCATCAGTGCTAGAAAGACAAAGGAACTAGCCATGTAAAGATGTGAGGGAGGAGAAAGAGCAAGTGCAAAGTGCCAAGGCATGAATGCACCTCAAATACACAATGAAGCATAGGAAGGCATATGGCCTGACAGCAAAATAAGTGGTGGGGAGAGCCTTAAGAGAGACCCTGTCTGGCAGCAGTGGAGAATGAAGTATATTGTTCTGTTAGACCAGAACTTCTCAAGCTCAGACTATTAACATTTTGAGTTAGATATTTCTTTATTGGGTGGGGAGAAGGGGTGTCCATATGCATTTTATGATGGTTTGCAGTATCCTTTGCCTCTACCCACTAGATTCCAGTTGCATCACTCTAGTTGTGAGAACCAAAATTATCTCCAAGTATTTTCAAATATCCTTTGGGGACCAAGTCACCCTTCATTGAGAATCACTGTGCTGAACCACACTCTTCTTTCAGGTCAGTTTCCAAATACTGATCCATGCCCATCTGTGATTCTGATCAGCCTAGCAATGATAACGTGGTCACATACTTTCCCTACAACCAATGACGATTCTTCCCTGTATACTTGCCTACAGTTGGAGGAGCAATTGTATCACATGCTTGTCCTGTCCAATGAATTTTGGCTGGTAGCCTCGCATTTTATCAGAAAAACAAAGAATCTGCTGATGTGGCTTGAGTCAGAAATCCTAATCAACACCCTCATAAGGCCAGCCCGAGTCCTCGTTCTTGGCAGCACTCTAAAGAACTTCGTGCCAGATAATGGACAACTGTGCACAATAGCAGGAGAAGAAAGGGGTCCAGGGTGAGACAATCTGGGTCCCTCTCTGCCTGGTCTTGTTGTGGAAACTACTTTTTCTATTGAAACCAATAATCTTTTACTTAATTGGCACATGATGAGGATTGTAACTTAGGCTTTCAATAAGATGATATTTTTGAAATATTTATAGGTGTGTCCCTGCCTTGCCAATATCTATTCCATCTTTGTGTTTTACCCCCAACCCTTACTATTCAAGAGCTGGATTATTCCCTGCTCATTATTTCTGAAAGAGACTGTGACAGCTGAAAGAAGAGAAAAAAGTAGCTGCTATCTGGCTTTGAATATCAAAAGAACAGGTTTTGAGAGAAAAGGGAAAGAATAAAAGACCAGACAGAAAGAATAAGAAATAAACAGGAGAGTACAGGAAAGGCAATTCTCCCTCCCTGGCCCCCACCCACCCTCCACATGTGCGCGTGCGTGCACACACACACACACACACACCCTGGGCTTGGGCTTGATGGATAAGGAGAAGACAACACAGAAGTGATGGGGCAGAAGAGACATCAAGGTCTGAGAAAAGGAACTAAGTCACTTTTGCCAGTTGCCTGGCTTCTATTTGAGCAAGGGGCTCCATCTGCTATGTGAACCCAGAGGTGATATCCATTGCCTTTTCAAACAATGTTCTTCTGATGGCAGACAACACTTTGCCCATTGGTTATCTAGCCAGAAGAGTGCCCTTCTATACCTGACCCCTAAAACCCCTGGCACCATCCCACAGCACAGATACATCCAACAGAGGCCTTGGTGACCCACAGACCCTGGTCACCAAGTTGGATGAGGCTGGGAGTGGTGTGGAAGGGAGAACCCCAAAACTTACAGGAACCCAATTGGGGCAGGAAGTAGGAGGGAATGCCCCTTCTAGAGGTCACAGATGGTTATTCCTAATTTGCTGTCTGTACCCTCTGTACAATGGAAGCAAAGCAATGAATCTGTTCCCTGTCCATACTATCTGAGGCATTGGTAGCTATTCAACTGGTTCCTCCAATTTTCCATTATTTCTGTCCTTTCCAGCCTAAGCTGCTGTGAACTTGAGGTTTCCCGAGATAGCAGAGAGGCTTGTGCTTCCTTCGGTCTGGTTCTATGTATGTATATCCTGCAGAATTTCCCCAATGTTTCCAGTATACAGAAGAAGTTTGCCCTTTTTAAGGGCTTCTATTGTTTTTTCCTCCCCAATTTTTATGTTTATTTGGTAATTTCAATGAAAATTTGGAAGGGATAGGCTTCACTCAGTTGAACTAAATTCCTTCTCTTGAAATTCAGCTGTGCACTGTCTTTCCAATGTCATCTTAATTTTACCATAGTATGTAGAAAGTCTTTGAAATTTGAGTAATTCTACAAACCTTTGCTCACCTATGGTCATTTCAAGTGGAATGCATAAGAGAAGAAAATTTATGAAAATATGGCCTTACATTGCCTTGTTTTCACCAGATTCAGTCGATTTTTTTAAAAGTCTAGCTACAAGTTGACAGGGTATACAGAATCTCCATTCTGGGATTACCTCTGGTATTTTAGGTGTGACTCATTGGTGCTTTCTGGAGAAGTTTGACATTAGCAAGAAGAAAAGAAAAGAAAAGAAAAGGCATTCTCTTGTTAATGTCAATGCATACAGTGGCCTTCTCCTTATAATTTCCTCCAGTGCTATGAGCAGACAGCAAACTGGATTCTTTTCCCCTTTGTACCCCTTTCAATTCTTTAATTTTCCTTATTGGCACTTTACATGAAAGAAATTGTACAGAGTTAAGAATGCATTTTAGGATGTTTTCCTCTGCCAAATTTGCTTGAAAATTTTGCTCCTGCTAGAAGATAAAATGGAATACTCTTGACATTGCCAATATTCCTGACTGTAGGATCACTTGAGATATTACTTTCCGACTTAGCAATCTCTGAAAGTTGTTCTCCTCTGTGATTTGATACAGACCTTTGCCAATTTGCTCTCTCTCTTTTTTTCACTTTTAACACATTTCCATGCAATATACAAATGCCAGTGTGCAAATCATCCAGAATTATTCACATCCTAAAATAAAGTTCCTTTTCTTTTCCATTGAAATTGTAAAGCTTAAAATATATTTAGAAGAAAAAAAACCCCCAGACTTATGGTTTGCATTTGTCTAAAATGGCTTTGTTTTACAAGCAGTGGTTTTGTAGTGTACCCTGTTGGGTACAGTGGCCACCTTGAGTAATTAGTGAAACTCACAGGCGAAGGCCAAGCAGGACATCCACAGAGATGATTTTAAATGTTAGTGTGCAGGACTGAAATTCCACAGTGGTCTGAGCTTGACCAAGCATGGTTTGTCAAGGTTGGTATTCTGATACTGTTTTCCAGACCCTGATAAGAACAGGCTTGAAAGGAAACTGAAGAGATATTTTAGGGGGGGTTGAAGAGTTGAGATCCTAAACAGGGCTGCCTGGGGGACAGCCAGGCTGAGTGAAAAAGCTGCCTTCTAGGAGGTTCTCATTCCCACCCCTGAGCATTTCAGAATCTTGGGTAGACACCTGAGGCTCAAACCTGGAAAAAGTAAAAGACAAAGGCAAAAGATTGTCAAAGGTTATGACCCTCCCTCTGGGGTCAGCTCTTTGCCCCACAAAACCCCTCTTCATACTAGGAGAGTCCTTGTGCAAAGTCAGCTCAGCCATAGGCTTGGACAAGCAGGAATAATAGGCCTCAGATAGGTTCAGATGGATCATTCCTTTCCTTTCCTTTCTTCAATCCTACAGTTTCTGAAATGGGTCATAATTTGACTTCTGTTAGGGGCAGCTAACTGTTGTTGAGAGCTGATCTTAGCCAGGCACTGTGCAAACTGCTTTCTATTCATGACCTTATTTGATCCTCACAACTCCCCAGTTATGAACCATTGCTACCCCCATTTATGAATCAGGAACTAGGAACTAAGAGATTCGGAGTTTGCTCAGGGCCACACCACCAGTAAGTGGTAACCCTTAGCCTATGCTAGTTCCTACTAAGATTTTGGCTTCCTAATGTTGAGGTAATGCATTTCTTTTAAAGAGCCTTAATTTGTTTGATCTCATTTGAATCTTTCCAGCTTTTGAGATTTCATAATCCTTTTTATCTCTTTTTACTATTGTTTATAATTTGTGTCAATTTGTCCCTTAAATATTTTATGTCTTTTATTACTAATCCTTTAATAATTTATCATTGACATAGTTTCATGTTCTTTAATATCTGAGCTTTAATTTCCAGTAGCAAGCACTTTTCCTGGCACACAGAAAGATCCAAATTAATATTTGTTGAATAATGAGTGAGCTTCTAGCTTTCATAGTTTTGGGTTGTTACTCTGCTTTATAAGTTTCCCTTTAATTATTTAAGTTTTTTTTATCACACTTTTGTTGTTTAACTTTGACACAATTGGACAACTGTAAGTTCTGAGCTAGTGGCTTTATCTATTGTGATTGTTTTAATTTTTCCTTTAGTTGTTAATATGTGTTAAGTTTTTAATTTTATCTTTCAAAGTTCTGATTTCTATTTCTTTTTTTTTTTTTTTTTTGAGACGGAGTCTCGCTCTGTCGCCCAGGCTGGAGTGCAGTGGCCGGATCTCAGCTCACTGCAAGCTCCACCTCCCGGGTTTATGCCATTCTCCTGCCTCAGCCTCCCGAGTAGCTGGGACTACAGGCGCCCGCCACCTCGCCCAGCTAGTTTTTTGTATTTTTTTAGTAGAGACGGGGTTTCACCGTGTTCGCGAGGATGGTCTCGATCTCCTGACCTTGTGATCCGCCCGTCTCAGCCTCCCAAAGTGCTGGGATTACAGGCTTGAGCCACCGCGCCCAGCCCTGATTTCTATTTCTTTTGCTCCCTTTTATCTCCCTATATTTAACATATAAATCCTTAATTTTCTGTTTTTCTTAGACTTTTAGGTTTTTTTCTTTTACATTGTTATCACACTGACTCATCTTTTTACTTACACATTTTTTCATCAATAATTTTAATTATTTTACTCTGCAGATGATTTTAAAAGTGATGATTTGGGAGAGGGTGGAAGGCTAAAAATAAATCTTCCTGATGTTCTCCTTCAATGATTCTCTAATTCCATTCAATTCTCCTGGTACAAATAACAACAAACAGTAACAGGAAAAGAAAAACTGGACAACAAACAGTAACATGCCAGAGTGAACATTAAGCCTATTCAATCATCAGAATGGGCTCAGGTACATGCACCTACGAAACAGAGCAGTTGCTGGCTGCCCAGGACCTGCAAGGCTGCACTGGTATGCACTGGTTGCAGATCACTGGGGCATAGAACTCATCTCAGTGCAAGAAAGAGGAGACTGCCATCTTTTTCCTTTTCCCTCCAGAGAGATTCCCACCAGAAATTTGGATGGAGTTCATTATTCTTTTACTTTTCTTTGTAGTTTTACCACATGTATAAACATTCTTAACAATGTTATATAGTTTTTGCATTTTGAAAAGCAGCTTTTTGCAAACAGATTTATACTCTTTGCATTATTTTTGACCACATTTAATTGACCAAGATTATTTCTTTCTTCTTAATTTTTTTGAGACAGAGTCTCTCTGTTACCCAGGCTGGAATACAGTGGCACCATCTTGGCTCACTGCAACCTCCACCTATTGGGTTCAAGCAATTTTCCTGTCTCAGCTTCCCAAGTAGCTGGAACTACAGGAGCACACCATCATGCCTGGCTAATTTTTGTAATGTTAGTAGAGACAGGGTTTTGCCATGTTGCCCAAACTGGTCTTGAACTTTTGACCTCAGGTGATCCACCCACCTCAGCCTCCCAAAATGCTGGAATTACAGGCACAAGCTACCACACCCATCCTGACCAAGATTATTTCACAAGAAGTATCCTTGTTGCTGCTTGTGAAACATATTTTTATTTCTGTATATTTCATTGTGTGAATATAGCACAATATACTTTGTCATTCTATTTGTAATGTGAATTTTCCTGAGTTTTTCTTTTTTTACTGTGTTAGAACATTTTGATTCTTGTCTCCTGATGCACATTTCTAAGGGTTTCTTTAAGTTAGACATTTAGAAATGAAAAAGGCTAGCCTCAAAGGGCATGCATCTTCAACTTTATTAGAAAATGCCAAACTATTCAACTAGTGCTATACCAATTTACACTTCCTGAAGCATGGTTATATGATTTTTTGTTTCTCTTCATTCTTTTTAATACTTGATGTTACACATTTGAATATTTTTGCCAATCTGATGGGTTTGAAATATCACTATGGCTTTGATTTGACTTTTCAAATCACAAATGATATTAGGCATCTTTTCATAAGACTGCTTGGCCACTCATATTCTTCATCTAAAAGATGCTTGTTCCAGATTTGCATATTTTTCTTTTTTTGTTACTTATCTTTTTTTTTTCCTTTATTTCTTCTGGAAAAAAAAACTAGGATACATGTGCAGAACACGCAGGTTTGTTACACAGGTTTATGTGTGCCATGGTGGTTTACTGCACCTATTGACCCATCCTCTAAGTTCCCTCCCCTCACCCCCAATCCCCCAATGTTGGGGTCCGCGTTTTTCCTAAACAAAGGAATGAACACACAAGACAACACAAGACAAGACAAACGTGGCGGCCGCCCCGAACGACACGCTCCGCTTTATTTTATACCGTCCTTTGTGGAATGTTACCAAGTCACAAGACACATTGTTGTTTTTCTGACCTTTCCCTGACTTTCTGGATTTCCAAGATGTTTACATAAAAACAAGCCCCCAGGGTCTGCTGTTTGCAACTGGCTCCTTTGTCCTCCCTGTTTGCAGGAGAGGAATGTCCTGCTTCGTTTGCAAGAGCAGGACTTATCGGGAATGCCCTGCTTCATTTGCAAGCACATAGTCCTCTACATTTCCCCTTTCCTTATTTACAAGTTTGAATTTCTTTCAAAACCATCATTACATGTTGAGCTTGCTGGGATTCGGTGTTTGCCCTTTGGCACCGTCTCCAGCAGACTGTGAAAATGACAAAAGCAAGAACAATAATCAATACATTGCTAGAAACAGAGGTCAGCAAGGTTTTTCCAGGGCTCATAGGGTTAAAAGACGTCAAACTTTGTGCAATACCAGTCATCAAATCTGCACCAGTCAGCAAGGGTAACTGATTGCGAAATGTTTCAGAGATGTTCTGTGTTAATTCTTGTATTTCTAGGGAAAGATTATTATGACCAATTAAAAGTCTCTTTATCTCAGTCCAATTATGTACAGTGCTGTTAAAAGGAACAGGAGTAATACAAAATTGGGTAGTATTCCAATCACATTTCAACAAAGCTCGGGTATTCATCACTGTTAGCTGATCTCCCAACCAAGAAACCACTTGCTCCAGATTATCCACTCGCTCAGTCAAATGAGCATCTATGTCTCGTTGCTGCTGCCACAACAAATGTGATTTTTCATGCCACTGTTGCACAAGTTCTGCATTTTGTATACTCTGGTGTAGAGCTAATCCAGCAACAGCAGCGGTGGAAGCAATTGCTACATGCCCTATCACCGCGGTCATGACGATTCCAACCATCCTCCGACTGTGATGGACAAGATCTTGCATAGCCTTGTAAATTTGAGTAACCCCAGCAGATTCACTCCAAGTACGTGTTAAGTTTACAGGTAGCCAGGTTTCTTTTCTGGCTCTTCATATATATAAATCGGAATGAGACTCATTCCAATTATTATTCCACCAAGTAGTATTTATACAACTTAAGAATGTACAATTGTTTGTACAGTTAACTACCCCTGTATTATTATCCCATTTAAGAATTCCTGTCAACAACAAGTAAGGCTTTCTTACACATGCAATAACATGTCTAGAACTATTTCGATGCAAAGATATATGGAAAGGGTTAGCAATATTAGTAAGATTTAAGGACACGTTTCCCATGAAAGTGAACATTGGTTTACCAGCAGCTAGCAACTTCCAAATATGACCTTGTATTTGTGAAGTATTAGCCAAATGTGGCATAGGGGGTGATAGACCATCATCATGCCAAATAATAGTTTCATTGCCATCTGCAGAAATGCTATGATTACCTTTATGCCAATGTAGGTTGACATGCCTAAATTTAGTTTTAAAATCTCCATGTACACTCCAATCTGTGATAAGGTAATTACAACTTTTTCCTTTTACTTCTAATAGTAGTCACAGCCCACTACCTCTACACCTAGTCCACTCTAATTGGGAAACACCTCCGGACACATCAGGGATAGGGCATAAAGATAATGTAGTTGGTAGAGTTTCATTAAGTACTGCAGTATGATTATACTTAAAACTTTGAACCACAGTAATCATAGTAAAGGCAGAGATATGACTATGGTTATAGCGAACAGCCCAAACCTCATGAGAAAGATGCAGACAATGTGGACTACTCCCAAGATATATAGGTAACCCTTCAACCCCAAATTGATATGAACTATTTACTGTGCTAGTGTCTAATTCAGGATCCTGGTTTAAAAAAGGCAATGGCATACAAGCAGTATCATTAGTAAATACTGGGACTTCTCTGTCTCCCCAGGCCACACCTTGATATAAGGGTGGAAAAGGAATATAAGCCCAGTATGTAAATTCTCCAGCCGTTACCTGACAATTTACTACGGCTAGCATAGCCAGGAATAAAGTCAGTGGGGTTTTGGGCTGCCCAGCTTGTCGAACAACCCCTTCAGCTTTCTGACTAAGCTTTTTTAGTTGCCCTCATGTCAGGGGCTCTGCACACCCAGTCCTGAAGGTGAATGTTCTCTGAGTGCTCAGATTCAGCTCCTGAAATTCCTTGAGGACCTCTTCGGATCGGCTTCTTTTCGCCATGGCACTGTTTCAACCGTCGAGATGGAAACCACTCGTCTCCGGCCCCTGTACAGACAAGAGCATAGCCTCAGCCCCATTGTAAAACTTTTCCTTTTAAATATTTCCCCTGTAATGAAGGATAATACACCCACAGATTACTGTTTTGTGGCTTTTCTAAAGGCTGTTGAAAATGTTTCACTGCTGCAGACTGCTGTAATTGGCACCAATGGTTGAGAAAATTTAAAGTAAATAAAGCTTTAGAATTTGGTGTTTTGGGGAATCTTGCCCATCTCCCCCTTTTTGTTTTGAAAGTTGTAATTTTAAAGTTGCATTGGCTCGTTCAATAATAGCTTGACCTTGTAGGACTTTATCAGGAGTTGCTAATAGAATATCATCCATCTAATGGTATATTAACACAGTAGGGAATTGACATCTAACAGGATTTAAGGCTCTATGAACAAACTCTTGACATAAGGTAGGACTATTAAGCATTCACAATCTTGGGGTTGTAACGGGATAGTAAAAAAAAAAAAATCTTTAAGATCTATAACCATCAATTTCCAATTTTGTGGGATAAGAGTTGGATTAGGAAGCCCAGGTTGTAAAGTCCTCATAGGTTGAATACAAGCATTTACAGCTCTACGATCAGTTAATAAGTGCCATTTTCCTTTTTTTTTTTTTTTTTTGACAAGACAAACACAGGGGAATTCCATGTAGAAGTACCTGGTTCAATATGCCCCTCGGCCATTTGTTCCTTAACTAAATTCTTTAAAGCCTTAAGTTTTTCTTTAGATAATGGCCACTGTTCCACCCAAACAGGAGTTGTAGTTTTCCACTTCAATTGTAAAGTTTGAGGCTTGTGGACAGTGGCTAAGAGTTTAAAGGATTGTAGCCCATTTTGAACATCATATTTTTGGCAGCTGAAGAAATATGAGGAATGCTAAAAAGGCATCAAATTGTTGTAAAAGATCACGGCCCCAAAAGTTAATATTAATGAGAACAATAAAAAAGCACACTTTTCCTTGTTGTCCTTCAGGTCCTACACAGCTCAGGAGCTCGACACTTTGGTAGACTATAGAAGCAGTACCTAGGCCAGATACAGTAACCGATACTTGTTTCTTTTTCCAATGATCAGGCCATTGAGCCAAGCATATAATAGATACATCCGCTCCTGTGTCGACTAATCCCTCAAAAAGTATCCCATTAATCTGCAATGAACATAAAGGTTTTTGATCAGAAACTAAAGTTTCCCAGAAAACAATTTTCCCAGTACTACCAAAACCTCCTTAACGAGACACATCTCTAGATAAGAAAGGGGAAAAAAAAAGCAATAAAAGCAATTGTGCAATATGTTCCCCTGCCTCTAGGTGCATAAATTGTGAGACTTCTACCATAATGATTTCGTCAGTAAAATCAGGATCAATAATTCCTGGGACCACCATTAACCCCCGCATAGCGCTGCTGCTTCGACCTAGTAAAAGTCCTACATGTCCCTTTGGCAAAGGACCACACACTCCAGTAGACAACTTACATATTCCTCCATTAGGAGATAAAGTATAAGGCTGGACAATAGCTAGGTCAGCAGCGGCACTCTGCTTAGTGGCAGCATAAAGCTGAGAAACTGGGGTAGGGTCAGATTTCTTTAAGGAAGACTCGAGGTCATTCCTTGTTGTTGTAAGCCACTGCTCACTGGGTACTGGGGTAGGACTGCATTGTAGTTGTTGGGGCCCCAAGCCTGCAGGCCCCGGCTCCCGTTTCGCAAGAGGGATGACAATACATTCCCACTTTTATCAGTTTTTGAATGGCATTCATTGGTCCAATGTCGACCCTTGCCACATCGTTTACACACATCAGATGGTAACCTTTTTTCTTTTAGAGCAGAAGAGCCTAATTTTTTCCGGCATTCCTTTTTAAAATGACCAGGTTTCTCACATTGATAGCATATACATTGTTTAGAATTGCCTTTTAAAGCCTTAGAAAGTGCCCCAGCAAACAATTGAGCATTGTAAATAGCTCCTCCAACACCTGCACAAGCCCAAATGTACTCATCTAAATCAGCTCCACTAGCTTTTAGAGGACGCAGGAATTTTTGGCACTCGGGATTAGCACTCTCAAAAGCCAGAGTATCCAAAAGAATTTTAGCAGCAGGGCCTGAACCTACAGTCTTTAATACAGCATCTTGAAGATGGGCTACAAAATCTGGATATGGCTCAGTGGCTCCTTGTAGGATCTTTACAAAAGACAAAGAAGTTTTACCCGCTATTTCAACCTTAGTCCATGCTTTTATAAACAAGGCTTTAATCTGAGTGAGAGCAATATCATCTAGGTCTGCCTGAGCATTAAGAGTGGCGTATTGTCCTGAACCCATAAGCTGCTCTTCAGTAGGTCCTGGGGGATTTTGGGTAGCATTTTTTCTAGCTTGTACTCTTGCTTCCTCCCACCACCAACTTTTTAATTGAAGCCATTGCGAACGATCAAGGACAGCCTGTCCCAACGTTTCCCAGTCAATAGGAATCATCAGATGTTCTGAAGAGAAGGAATCGAGAAGGCCAAGAACAAACGGTGACTGAGGTCCATAATTAGAAATTGCAGCTTTCATTTCTTTCAAAAATTTAAATTGTAGGGCTGTAAAAGTCACATTCTGGCCACCGTTTGGGAACTGAGCATTGGGGCTGAAAGCAGCCCGTGTTATCGGGAATAAATTTAATTCCTCGAAATCATCCTTTTCCTTTGATTCCTTCTTTTCTCCTACAGGAGGAAAAGGCAGAGAGAAAACCTGACCTGACATAGGCAAAGAGGTTGGAGGTGGAAGCAAAGGGAAATCTTTTTCAAGGTAACAGGGAAGGCTCGTGGCAGAGAGATAGCAGAAACAGGAGCAGCGGCACCTAGCAATCAATTTTAACAACTGTTGTAACATCTCTAAAATACGCTGCAAATTAGAACTTCCTTCAGATGAAGGAGGCATTAGCTCTTCTTCCAATTCCTTGTCCTCAGCAACCAAGGCGTAAATATGTTTCTCTCTATGATCATTCCTCTCTAAAGCTTCAGATGCCTCACCTCCTGTGGCAGTATCACCACACTCTGAGTCAGTTTCAAATAACTCTAATGCCTGAGTAATGGAACTACACAAAGTCCACAAAGTCAGAGCTCGACGATGGGCAAGACTTTAACCACTTGTAACCATTTCTTTCGATTTAATTGCACTTTGGTTTGATATTGAAACCAATAACAATGTTGTTCAACATGGGCAAACAATCGCTTCAAAGTCTTATGTTCCTTAACTAACTTCTACTCCTATAGACATCAACAGTCTCTGGAGTAACCGCAAATATTCAGAGGCCAGAGAGGTGGAATTCCCCATAATTTTCCCGTGGGTTCCCCTTCTTATTTATTTACCTGCCTGCGGTCTCCCTGCACCTGCCCGGGGTGTTCCCCCTCCGGTTCCTTGCTCTTGTGGAGCCACGGACCCTGCTCGCTGTGCCAGATGTTGGGGTCCGCGTGTTTCCTAAACAAAGGAATGAACACACAAGAAAACACAAGACAAGACAAACATGGCGGCTGCCCCGAACGACACGCTCCGCTTTATTTTATACCGTCCTTGTTGTTTTTCTGACCTTTCCCTGACTTTCTGGATTTCCAAGATGTTTACATATAAACAAGCCCCCAGGGTCTGCTATTTGCAACTGGCTCCTTTGTCCTCCCTGTTTGCAGGGGAGGAATGTCCTGCTTCGTTTGCAAGAGCAGGACTTATCGGGAACGCCCTGCTTCGTTTGCAAGCACATAGTCCTCTACACCCCAAACAGGCCCTGGTGTGAATTATTCCCCTTTCTGTATCTATGTGTTCTCATTGTTCAACTCCCACTTATAAGTGAGAGCGTGTGGTGTTTGGTTTTCTATCCCTGTGTTAGTTTGCTGAGGATAATGGCTTCCAGCTTCAGTCATGTCCCTGCAAAGGATGTGATCTCATTCCTTTTTATGGCTGTTTAGTATTCCATGGTGTATATGTACCACATTTTCTTTATTCAGTCTATCACTAATGGGCATTTGGGTTGGTTCCATGTCTTTGCTATTGTAAATAGTGCTGCAGTTAAACATACATATGCATGTCAGACTTACTTATTTTTCTATTGAGCTATTTCTCCTAATTAATTGATTAATATTATTTATACATTTTTTAAAATTTTATTCTGTATATTGGGCATTGTATTTTCACTTTATGGGCCTTTGGTTAAACATAAATGCTTAATTTAATATAGTAAAATTTATCATTCTCTTTCTCTAGAGTGCACTTTATATACCTTGTTTAAGAATTCCACCTATATGCCAGAGTCATAAACATATTCTTCTATATATTTTGTAAGTTTTATAGCTTTATCTTCCACATTTAAGGTTTTTTTTTTTTATCTATCAAAGAACTAATTTTAGACTTATTCATCCTCTCTATTATATGTTCAATTTCCACTTCATTAATCTCTCCTATTATCAGGTAGAAACACTGATAATACTAAACATATTTAGGTAAAAATAAGCATATGTAATTCTTTAAATTTCACAGCAATCATTTGTTTAGAGTACACCAGAAAGCCTACCTTAATACACATGCCTATAGAGGAGGTGATAAAATCTCACTTAATTCTTCAGACCTTGGAGAGCTATCAAAACCTAATAAAGCTTTTAATGGTCAGATCTGCATTTTTAAAATATAACTTTAGCTGAAGCAGATGAGATCACAGAACTCTGAACTATGACATTAACAATAGAAATTCAAGAAGAGAAACTGATTTCCAGGAAACAATCCTAAGTAATTGATACTGGTCAGGTCTTACTGGGCGTGAGGGATGCAAGAGAATGGGTCTAAGATCAGTGCTTGGTTTCAATGTTGGTATAGTATGTGGTTAGTGACTCTATTAAGTGAGACAGAGAGTATGGGAATAGAAACCAGCTAAGAGGTTGAAAGTACAGGTGGATTAGTCCATTCTTGCACTGCTATGAAGAAATACCTGAAACTGGAAATTTATAAAGAAAAGAGGTTTAATTGGCTCATAGTTCTGCAGACTGTATGGGAAGCATAGCAAGAGGTCTTGGAAAGCTTCTACTCATGGTAGAAGACAAAGCAGGAGTAGGCATCTTTCATGGCAAGAGTAGGTCCGAGAGAGAGAGGAGGCACTACACACTTTTAAACAAGCAGATCTCACAAGAACTCACTCACTATCACCAAGACAATACCAAGGGGTTGGTGCTAAACCATTCATGAGAAATCTGTCCCCATGATCCAGTCACCTCCCATTAGGCCCCACCTCCAACACTGAGGATTACAATTCGACATGAGATTTGGGTAAGGACACAAATCCAAACCATATCTCAGTTAGTCAAGGATTCCAATAGAAAAGGATGACACACATTGGACAATTTGAGGACTCTAGGAAGAACCATATGGTGAGAGCTGCAGCTTTGTTAGAGGGATGTGACATGTAACCAACCTACTGGATCCAGCAGGTGCTGCTGAGGAAATAAGTTCCTAGCCCAGTCTTTTCCTTCCTTCCAATTTCTTACTGGTGCTGCCCATTTGCAAAACCCAACTGGAAGCCAGAAGGCTAAGGAGTCTCTGATATAGACTAAGCTAAGTCTCCTTGGACATAAACAAAGGCTGAAAGGTAGAAAGTGAATTTAAAGGAACAAATGATATGTAGCACAATAGGTGAAATAAAAGGATCTTTTAGATTTTCTTTAAAATAGATCAGAACTTGTGGGAGATAGATGAAACACATTGGCAAACTGTTGATATTTGTTAAAGCTGTGGAATGAGTTCTTCACAAGTGCTTGTTACAGCCCTCTCTACATTTTTGTTTGAAAATAATTTCGAGACTAAAAATGTAGGAAGAAGAGGGAAGAGAAAAGGAGGAGAAGGAGGATGAAATTATAGACACCACTGATGCTGTCTGTACATAGTTGAAAAAACTATATGAAAACTACACTATTGCAAGCACTCAGAGTGAAAGCTAAGGTATTCTTCCTAACCATCACCAAAGACACATCTTTAGAAAAAATCTTCCTCCACAAAAGTCAATTCAAAGACTAGAATAAGGAACCATTGCAACATATGTGCAGATATAAACAGAAGGAAACAAGAAACATGAAAAAACAAGGAAATTTGACACTTTCAAAGGAACACAATAATTCTCCAAAAACAGATTTCAATGAAAAAGAAATTTACAAAATGCTGGAAAAAATAATTCAAAATAATTATATTAAAGAAGCTCTGTGAGATATAAGAGAACACAGATAAACAATACAAAGAAATCCATAAAAAATTCAAGATATGGATGAGAAATTCACCAGAGAGAGATATCAAAAAAGATAACAAAACAGAAATTCCAGAATTAAATAATTTAATACATGAAATAAAAAAGTACATTTGAGAGTCTTAACAATGAACTAGATCAAGGAGAAGAAAGAATTTCAAAACTCGAAGACAGGTCTTTTGAAATAACTAAGTCAGAAATAATAAATTAATAAAAAGGAAAGAATAAAAATAAGAAAAGTATACAGGAAAGAATGGACACCATAAAAGAATCAAATATTTAAATTTTGTGTGTTCCAGAAAATGAAGAAAAGTCCAAAGGCATAAAAAAAGTTTAATGAAATAGCTGAAAATGATTCAGGTATAGCAAGATATTTAGACATCCAAATACAGGAAGCTCAGAGATCCCTATCTAGATATATCCCAAAAAGATCTCCACGGCATATTATTTTCAAACTGTCAAAAGTGAAAGATAAATAGAGAAATATAAAAATAGCAAGACAAAAGCATCTAGTTGCATATAAGGAAAACCCCATCAGACAAACAGTGGATTTCTCAGCAGAATCCTTAGAGATAAGGAGAAATGGGATGAGGTATTCAAAGTTCTGAAAGCAAAAAACACTGTCAACTAAGAATACTACACCCAACAAAGTTATCCATCATAAATGAAGGAGAAAAGTATTTCACATACAGTCAAAAATGGAGGGAATTCATCATCACTAGATTAAACGTATAAGAAATGTTCAAAGGAGTCCTAAACATGGAAATGAAAGGGCAATATTTACCTTCATGATGAAAACACATGAAAGTATACAACTCACTGGTAAAGCAAACACATAAATGAGGGAGAGAAAACACTCAGATCATACCACTACAGAAAACCACCAAAGAACAATGCTAAACAATAAGAGAGAAAGAAAGACACAAAAGATAACAAAACCTGAAACAATGAAAACTATGGCAGGAACATAACCTCATATATCAATAATAACCTTGACTGTAAACAGATTAAATCCTTTGCTTAAAAAATAGAGACTGACTGAATGGATTTAAAAACAAAACAAAACATGATCCAAGTATATGCTGCTTACAAAAGACATAGTTTACATGTAAAGACACACACAGGCTAAAGTAAAGGTATGAAAAAAGTATTCTATGCAGCAGAAACCAAAAGCATACAGGAGCAGCTATGCTTATATCAAACAAAATAGAACTTTAACTCAAAAACAGTATTTAAAAAGAAGTAATTATATAATGATAAAGAGACCAGCCTAGCAAAAAGATATAACAATTTAAATATATATGGACCCAAGACTGAAGCACCTAGATACATAAAACAAGTATTACTAGTTATAAAGAGAGAGATAGACTTCAATATATTAATAGTTTTGGATTTCAAAACCTTAGTCTGAGCGTTAGACAGATCATATAGACAGAAAATCAACAAAGAAACATTGGATTTAAACTGATCTTTAGACCAAATGGACCTAACAAACATTTACAGAACATTTTATCCAACAACTGCCCAATACACATTATTACCATCAGCACATGGAACATTCTTTAAGAAATACCACATATTAGGCCACAAACCAAGTATCAAGAAATTATAAAAAACCAAAATCATATCAAGTATCTTCTCAGACCACACAATAAAACAAAACTAGAAATCAATACCAAGAGGAATTTTGAAAACTACACAAATATTTGTAAATTAAACAACATGTACCTGAATTACCATTGTGTCAATGAAAAAATCAAGAAGAAATTAAAACTTTTCCTGAGACCAATGAAAAGGAAAACACACATACCAAAACCTGTCAGATATAGCAAAAGTGATGCTAAAAGAGAAGTTTATAGCAATAAACACATACATCAAAAATGTAGAAAGACTTCAAACAAACAACCTAATGATGCACCTCAAAAAACTAGAAAGAACAAACCAAACCCCAAATTAGAAGGAAATAAAGAAAAAATAAATATCAGAGTGAATCTACAAAATAGAGACTAAAAAATTACACAGGATTGACGAAACAAACAGTTGGTCCTTCAAAAAGATAAAGAAAAATGATAAGCTACCAGTTAGACTAGCTAAAAAAAAAAAAAAAAAAAGAAAGAAGACCCAAATTAACACAATCACAAGTGAAAAAGGAGACATTACAACTGACACCACAAAAATACAAAAGATCATTAGACACCATTATGAACAGCTATTCATCCAAAAACTGGAAAACCTAAAAGAAATGAATAAGTTCCTTGGAAAATACAACGTCCCAAGATTGAATCAGAAGGAAGTAGAAGATTTGAACAGATCGATAATAAGTAGGGAAATTGAATCAGTAATAAAATGTCTCCCAACAAAGAAAAGCCCAGGATTGGATGAATGAATTCACTGCTGAATTCTAATAAACACACAAAGAAGAAATGGTACCAATCCTCCCAAAACTGTTCTGAAACACACAACAGTTCTGAAACTGTTCCAAAAACTGAAGAATAGATAACTCCTCCCTAACTCATTCTACAAAGCCACTGAGGAAATCACAGATACCACTGACCCTGTGCATTGCCAAAGAAGTCATACAAAGATCACACACACACACACACACACACAAATTATTTTGGATTTGCAGAAATCTGAAATCAAAGTCAAAGTATCTTAATCAACATACACACATCTTCAGGAAAAACTTAACCTGTACAAAAGCAATTTCAGGCTAGGCTGAAAAATTTATCCTGTACAAAAGCAATTACAGGTGGCTCACACCTGTAATCCCAGCACATTCGAATGTTGAGATGGGAGGACTGCTTGAGCCCAGGAATTCCAGATCTTCTTGGTCAACATAGGGAGACCCTGTCTCTAAAAAATTAATAAATAAAATTAAAAAATAGCTGGGCATGGTGGCACACATCTGTAGTCTCAGCTACTCAGAAGACTGAGGTGGGAATATCACCTGGGCTCAGGAGGTCAAGGCTGCAATGAGCCATGATTGCACCACTGCACTCCAGCTTGGGTGACAGAATGAGACCCTCTCTCGAAAAATATTTTTTAAGCAATTTCAAAAACTGGAACAAGTGACTGCTACATAAATTGTGCAGGTATCAATGGAAGAACAAAGGAAACATGAAAAACCAGGGAAATACGACACCACCAAACCACCACAACAATTGTTCAGCAACAGACCCTAATCAAAAAGAATTCTGTGAAATGCCAGATGAAGAATTCAAATATGGATTTTAAAGAAGCTCAATGAGAGATGCAAGAGAAATCTAAAAACTGATACAAAAAATTAGAAAATTAATTCAAGATATAAATGAGAAATTTACCAAGAAGATAGATATCTTCTTATATATTAAAAATATATAATATATATAATTAATTATAAAGACATATATCTTTAAATATATTTATATATTATATATAAATATATAATATACTATGTATTATATATAAATATATATAACATATCTTCTTATATTTTTTTAAAAAGCGGAAATACTGGAACTAAAAAATTCATTGAAGGAAACACCAAATAGATTTTGAACTTTCAATAATAGACTAAACCAACCAAACAAAAAAAAAGAAAAAAATCAGAACTTGACAACAGGTCTTTTGTAATAATCCAGTCAGAAAAAAATAATAAATAAGAATTAAAAAGAATGAACAAAGACTTTGAGACATCTGTGACTACATAAAGTGGTTGAACTTATGAATTATAGGTATCCCAAGGAGGGAGAGAGATGAAAGAGTTTAGAAAACCTATTTAAAAAAATAATCAATGCAGAAATCCCACATCTATTAATAGAGTCAGACATCCACATATAAGAAGCTCAGTAATCCCCAGAAAAATATATTACAAAAAGGACTTCACTACTGCATGTTATAGTCAGAATGTCTAAAGTCGAATTAAAATAAGTGATTTTAAAATTAGCAAGAGAAAAATGTCACCTATTAAAAAAAAATCAGGCTAAGAGTAGACTTTTCAGCAGAACCTCACAGGTAGGAAGAGAATACAATAGCATTTGCAAAGCACTGAAAGAAAAAAACTGTCAGCCAAGGATTTTTTATCCTCCCAAAATAAGCTTCACAAATAAAGGAGAAATACAGTTGTTTCTTGACGAGCAAACACTGAGGGAATTTCTCCTCAATAGCCAGGCCCTACAGGAAATGCTCAAAGGGATCATAAACATGGAAATGAAAGGTTGATATTCACCATCATGAAAACACATGGAAATATAAAACTCATAGTTCTCATAAAACAGTCAAATAAAGGAGGAATAGAAAGGAATTGAATGGCAACAGAACAGAGTTTGATCAAACCACAAAGACAAAAAAAGAAAAAGAAACAAAGAATTTTTAAAACCAAGTTGAAAACAATTAACAATGTGACAGGAACAAAGCTTCACATATTAATATTAGCCCTCAATGTAGATGAATTAAATGCTCCACTAAAAAAATACAGACTGGCTAAATGAATTTTTTAAATGATCCAGCTATACGCTACACACAAGAAACTCATCTTACCTTTAAAGGCACATAGACTGAAAAAAAAAAACCTCAAAGGTGGAGAAAGATTTTCTATGCAAATGAAAACCAAAACTGAGCAGGAGTATTATACTTATTAGATAAAAGAGACTTTAAATCAAAAACAGTTTTTTAAAAAAGACGAAAAGGTCACTATATAATGATAAAGGAATCAACTTAGCAAGAGCAAATAACAATCCTAAATATATATGCACCCAACATTGAAGCACCCAAATTCACAAAGCAAATATTATTAGACCTAAGGGGTGAGATAAACAGCAATATAATGATAGTGAGTGAATTAAATACCCTATTCATAGCACTAGACACATCACTAAGACAGAAAATTAATTTTAAAAATTGGACTTTATACCAAATGAACCTAATAGACATTTAGAGAACATTCTACCCAACAATTAGAGAATATTCTTTTCACTCGCACATGGAACATTCTCCAAGATAGACTACATCTTATAGGTCACAATAAGGGTCTTAACAAACGTTTAAAAATTGAAATAATATCAAGTAACTTGTCAGACCACAGTGGAATAAAGCTAGTAACGAATGCCAAGAGGAACTTCAGAAACTATGCAAATATCTGGAAATTAAACAGCATGCTCCTGAAAAATCACTGGGTCAATGGAGAAATTAATGTGAAAATTTAAAGATTTTTTTTGAAATGAATAAAAATGAAAATACAACACACCTAACCCTGTACAATATAGCCAAGGGAGTGCAAAGAGAGACATTTATAGCATTAGATGCCTACATCAAAAAATTTGAAAGATTACAAATTAGCAACCCAACACTACATCTCAAGAAATAGATAAAAAAGAACACACCAAACCCAAAGTTAAGAAATAACAATGATGAAAGTGTAACTAAACAAAAGAGATCCCCTCAAAAATACAAAGAATATACAAAACAAAAAGTTGGTTATTTGAAAAGATAAGCAATATTGAGAAACCACTAGCTAGATTAGCCAAGAAGAGAGATGATCCAAACAAACAAAATCACATAAGAAAAGGAGACATCGCAACTGATACTATAAAAATACAAAAATAAATCAGAGATTATTATGTACAATTTTAGGCTCACAAACTAGAAACCCCAGAGAAAGTAGATCAATTCATGGAAACACACAACCTACTGAGATTGAGTAAGAAAAAAACAGAACCCCTGAACAAACTAAAAATGAGTAGCAAGATGGAATTGTGTCTGGAGTTGGTTCCTTCCGGTGAAGAATGAAAGAACAAAGCTTCCACAGTGTGAAAGGAAACCTGAGCAGGTTACCACTCGCTAGCTAGGGTGGCCAGTTTTTATTCCCTTGTTTGTCCCCTCCCATGTCCTGTTTCTGTCCTATCAGAATGCTCTTTTCTCAATCGTCTCTGTGATTGGCTACTTTTAGACTCCTGCTGATTGGTGCATTTTACAATCCCCTTATAAGACAGAAAAGTTCCCCAAGTCCCCACTCTACCCAGGAAGTCCAGCTGGCTTCACCTCTCATAAAAAATCTTCCAATAAGTAAACACCTGAGACCAGATGAATTCACAGATGAATTCTATCAAACACACAAACAAGAACTAATACTTATCCCGTTGAAACTAGCCCAAAAAAATCAATGGGAAGGGAGTTCTCCCTAACTCATTCTACAAGGCCAGTATCATTCTGATACCAAAATCGGACAAGAGCACAACAAAAAAAGAAAACTACAGATCAATATATATGATGAACATAGATGCAAAAATCCTTAACAAAATACTAGCAAATCAAATCCAACAGCACATTTAAAAGATAATGATCAGGTTGAATTTATCCCAGGGATGCATGGATGATTCAACATATGCAAATCAATAAATGTGATGCATTATACAAAGAGAATTAAAGACAAAAACCTTATGATTGTCTCAATAGATGCAGAAAAATCATTGAATGAAATTCAGCATCCCTTCATGATAAAAATCCTCAAAAAAACTAGGCATCAAAGGAACAAACCTCAGCATAATAAAGGCCACATATGACAAACTCACAGAGAACATCATACATAACAGGGAAAAGTTGAAAGTGCTCCCTCTAAGATCTGGTATAAGAAAGAATGCCCATTTCCACCAGTCTTATTTAACATAGAACTGGAAGTCCTCACCAGAGCAATCAGGCAAGAGAAAAAAATTAAATGTATACAATTTGGAAAGGACAATGTCAAATTATCTCTGTTTGTTGATGATATGATCTTATATCTAGAAAACCCTAAAGACTCCACCAAAAAAAAATCTCAAATGAATTCAGTAAAGTTTCAGGATACAAAATGAATGTATAGAAATCTGTGGTGTTTCCATACACCAATAATGACCTAGCTAAAGACAAAATCAAGAAGGCAATCTCATTTACAATAGCTACAGAAAGAAAAATACCTAGGAATATATTTAACCAAGGAGGTGAAATATCTCTATATGGAGAACTAAAAAACTCTGACTGGCTCATGCCTGTAATCCCAGCATTCTGTGAAGCCGAAGTGGGCGGATCACCTGAGGTCAGGAGTTCAAGAACAGCCTGGTCAACATGGTGAAACCCCGTCTCTACTAAAAGTACAAAAATTAGCTGGGCATGGTGGTGTATGCCTGTAGTCCCAGCTACTCAGGAGGCTTAGACAGGAGAATAGCTTGAACCTGGGAGGCAGAGGTTGCAGTGAGCCAAGATCACACCACTACATTTCAGCCTATTTGGCAACAGAGTGAGACTCCGTATCAAAACAACAACAACAAAAAATAAAAATAAATTGAAAAAGAAATTATAGATGACAGAAATAAATGCATTCCATGCTTATGAATTGAAAGAATCAATATTATTAAAATGACCTTAGTGCCCAAATAAATCTATAGATTCAATACAATTCCTATCAAATTACCAATATAATTTTTCACAGAATTAGAAAAAACAATCCTAAAAATCATATGGAATGAGAATAGAGCCCAAAGAGCCAAAATCAAATCTATGCAAAAAAGGAACAAATTAGGAGGCATCACATTACCTGACTTCAAATTATACTACAAGGCTACAGAAACCGAAACGACATGGTACTGGTATAAAAATAGGCATATAGATCAGAATAGAGAACCCATAAATAAAGCCACATACGAACAACCAACTGATCTTTGACAAAGTCATCAAAACCATACACCAGGGCAAGAAGAACACAGTCAATTAATGGTGTTGGGAAATTTTTATAGCCTGTGCAGAAGAATGAAATTGGACACTCTCACCATATTAAAAAAAAAAAAAAAAAAAAAAAAAAAAAACTTAAAGTGGCTTAATTATCTAAATGTAAGACCTGAAACCATAAAAATACCAGAAGAAACCTAGGGAAAACTATTCAGCATGTTGGCTTAGGTAAAGAATTTATGACCAAGTCATCAAAAGCAAACACAACAACAACAAAATACACAAATATGGCTTAATTAAACTAAAAAACTTCTGCACAGCAAAAGAAACAATATAACAACCAGGTACAGTGGCTCATGCCTGTAATCCCAGCACTTTGGGAGGCCAAGGCAGGTGGATCACCTAAGGTCAGGAGTTCAAGACCAACCTGGCCGACATGGTGAAACCCTGCCACTACTAAAAATACAAAAATTAGCCAGCCATGGTGGCACGTGCCTGTAATCCCAGGTACACGGGAGGTTGAGGCAGGACAATTGCTGGAGCCCGGGAGGCGGAGATTGCAGTGAGTGGAGATTGCACCAGTGCACTCCAGCCTGGGAGACAGAGTGAGACTCTGCCAAGGAACGAAAGGAAAGGAAAGGAATAAGGAAAAAGGAAAAAGGAAAAGAAAAGGAAAAGGAAAAGGAAAGGAAGGGAGAAAGAGAGAGGAAGGAAGGAAGAAGGAAGGAAGGAAGGAAGGAAGGCAGGGAAGGAAGGAAATCAAGAAAATACTAAGCCGAAGAAAGAAAAAATAAAGAAAAGAACGCACGAACGAAAATACGAAGGAGGAAGGAAGGAAGGAAGGAAGGAAGGGAAGGAAGGAAGGGAGGGAGGGAGGGAGGGAGGGAGGCGAGGGAGGGGGAGAGGGAGGGAGGGAGGGAGGGAGGAAAAGAGGAAGGAAGGAAGGAAGGAAGGAAGGAAGGAAGGAAGGAAGGAAGGAAAGAAAGAAAGAGAAAGAAAGAAAGAAGAAAGAAGAAAGAAAGAAAAAGAAAAAAAGAAGAAAAAAGAAAACAAAAGAAAGAAAGAAGAAAGAAAAAAGAAAGAAAGAAGAAGAAAGAAAGAAGAAAGAAAGAAAAAAGAAAAAGAAAGGAAGGAAAAGAAAAGAAGGAAGGAAAGAAAGAGAAAAGAGGGAAAGAAAGAAAAGAAAAGAAAAAGAGAAAGAAAGAAGAAAAAGGAAGAAAAGAAGCAATAAACACAGTAAACAGACAATCTACAGAATGAAAGAAAATATTTGCAAAGTCCACACTAACAAAGTGCTAATATCCAGAATCTACAAGGAATTCAAACAACTCAACAAGAAAAAAAAAACCCCATTAGAAAGTGGGCAAAGGACATGAAATTAGATTTTGCAAAAGAAGATGTACAAGCAAACAGACACGAAAAATGCTCAACATTACAAGTTATCAGAGAATTGCAAATAAAACCACAATGAGATATCATCTTATACCACCTAGAATGGCTATTGTCAAAACATCAAAAAACAACAGATGGTGAGGATGTGGAGCAAAGGACATGCTTATACACTGTTGGTGGGAATGTAAGTTAGTACAACCTTTATGGAAACAATATGGAGATTTCTCAAAGAACTAAAAATACAACTACCATTCAACCCAGCACTTCTACTACTAGGTATATACCCAAAGGGAAAGAAATAATTATATCAAAAAGACACCTATGCTTGTATGTTTATTGCAGCACTATTAATAGTATCGCCATAGAATATTCCTCTCTCATAAAAAAAAGAATGAAATCATGCTTTTGCAACAACATGGATGAAACTAGAAGCCATTATCCTAAGTGAAGTAACTCATAAACAGAAAGTAAAATACCACATGTTCTCACTTATAAGGGGAAGTTAAACAGGGGGTACAGATGGACATACAGAATGGAATAACAGACATTGGAAACCACAAAAGGTGGGAGGGTGGGAGTGGGTAGGACTGTTGAAAATTATCGATTGGGTACAATGTTCACTATTTGGGTGATGAGTACACTAGAAGCCCAAACTTCATCACTACACAATATACACATGTAAGAAATCTGCACTTATTAGCCCACTAAATATATTTAAATTTTGTTTCATTTTAAAAAATAAAAACCTTTTTGAAGGATTAAAAAAATACATTAAGGAAGGGATAACCTCTTCAATAAATGATGCTGGTAAAATTGGATAATCATATGCAGAAGAATAAAGCTAGATTTCTATCTCTTACCACACTCAATAATCAATTCAAGATAGATTAAAGGCTTACACGTAAAACCCAAAGCTATAAAACAACTAAAAGAAAAACACAGATAAAACTCTTTAGGACATTGATCTAGGCAAATATTTTTATGGCTAAGCCCTCAAAAGCACAGGGAACAAAACCAAAAATAGACAAATGGGACTATATTAAACTAAAAAGTCTTTGCACAGAAAAAAAAAAAAAAGCCATCAACAGAGTGAAAAGACAACTTCTTTAATGGGAGAAAATATTTGCAAACAACTCATCTTACAGAGAAATAATATCCATAATACACAAGAAACTCAAACATCTCAATGGTAAAAAAGAACTAACCCCATTAAAAATGAGCAGAGGACATGAATAGATATTTCTCAAAAGAAGACTGACAGGGATATGGAAAGATGTTCGACATCACTATCCATCAGGGAATTGCAAATCAAAACCACAAGTAGGTATTGGCTTACTCCAGTTAGAATGGTTATCCTTAAAAAGACAAAAAAAATAAGATATTGGTGAGGAAATGGGAAAAGTAGGAAGTATCATAGACTGTTGGAGGAAAGTAAACTAGTACACCACTATGAAAAACAATATGGAGATTTCTCACAAAACTAAAAATAGAATGACCATCCAATCTAGCAACCCCATTACTGGGTAAATATCCAAAGGAAAAGAAATCAATATATCAAAGGGATACCTGTATTTGCATATTTATTGCAGCACTGCTCATAATAGCAAAGAGATTAAATCAACCCAAGTGTCTATCAATGGATGAATGGATAAAGAAAATGTGGCCTGTATACACAATGGAATACTATGTGACAATAAAAAATGAAATCATGTCATTTTCAGCAACATAGAGGGAACCAGAGGTCATTATGTTAACTGAAATAAGCCAAGCACGGAAAGACAAATATCACATGTTCTCATTCATATATGGGAGTTAAAATTTTGAACACATGAAGATACAAAAATGAAATAATTGATCCCAGTAACAGGGAAGGGTGCATGGGTGGCAACTGCAGGAGATACAAAGGTTGGTTAATGAGTACAAACATACAATTAGATAGAAAGAATACGTTCTAATGTCTGGTAGCAGAATAGGGTGACTATAGTTAACAACAATGTATTAATATATTTTTCAAAATAGCTAGAAGACCTATAACGTACCCAACACATAGAAATGATAAATACTCAGGTATTGGATACCTAAGTACTTTGACTTGATCATTACACATTCTATGTATGTAACAAAATTTCACATGTACCCCATAAATATGTACAAATATATATCAAAAACAAAATTTAAAAAGATTAAATGCAATAATGCACACAAAGATGTAGGAACTTATTAATGAATTCATATTCTCAATGAATATTTGCTATTATTATATTTATCACTATATTTTGGTGCTAAATATCCGCTAAGTACTGTACTAGGCATTTAACTTACATTGTGTTTAGTCTTCACGATAACCCTCAAATTATGATAAATCATGTTAACCTTTGAAAAACCAAGATCAATTTGTTAAAATAATTTTCTCAGTGATCTCTTCATTCAGTTAGCAAATGTTGGAATCATTTTAATTCTGGTCCTATTTGACTTGAAAACAATTGGGAAAATTAGGTAGGTGTGGTGGTGCACACCAGTAGTCCCAGCTACTTGGAAGGCTGAGATGGGAGGATCATCTGAGCCTGGGAGACAGAGGTTGCAGTGAGCAGAGATCATGCTGCTGCAGTCCAGCCTGGGTGACAGAGCGAGACCCTGTCTCAAAAAAAAAAAAAAAAAAAAAAAAGGAATTTTCACTTTTTGAGAGTGAATTATATTTCAGGTGCTCCAGAGAATTTATTCAAAATGAAACAATGCCTATGTCCAAATTAATTGATTAGGTATCACAGTTCAGCTTCTGTCTAAATAATGGTTTTTTGTTGTTTTGTTACTTTAATAAAGATACAATTTTTTAAAGTAAATGTAGAAAACCAGGGGCTGAAAGAAACAAACCTCATGGCTTAATAAACAAGCCAAGTGAATCTAAACTTACTCTTCAAAAATGTATTTTTATTACAAAATATTTCAAGCATTCAAAAGTTACAGAGAATAATATAGTGAATTTTCAGAAATCTATATCAAGATTTAACACATCAAAAATTTTTCCATGTATTTTTTAAGAGATAAAACATTACTAATGGAGTTGAAGCTGTAATTCCATTGCATATCCTGCTTCTCCCCTTCCACAGAGGTAACTCCTGTCCTGAAGTTAGTAGGTATCCTTCCCATCTGGGTTTCTCCTTGTACAAATAAACCATATATAACATTGTCTACTTAATTTTAAATTCCATGTAAATCTATCAAACTGTATATACTCTGCAACTTGCTTTTTGTTTCCACATCATGCTTTTATAGTTAATATGCATTCTTAAATATAATTCTAATGTGTTCATTTTTACCATATTATTTTCGTACAATAATGTAGGATATTCATTCATACACTATGCTACAAATTATTATATTATTATTGTGTTGTTCTATTCCATTGGTTTATATATCTGTTTTTATGCCAGTGCCATGCTGTTCGGATTATTGTAGCTTGTTATATTTTGAAATCTGGAGGTGTGATGCTTTCAGCTTTGTACTTTTTCTCTTTGGTTATTTTGGGACTTTTGTGGTTCCATACAAACTTTAGGATTTTTTTTTCTATTTCTGTAAAAAAAATGTTATTGGGATTTGATGGGGATAGCATTGAATATAGAGATCACTTTGGATAGTATGAAAAATTTAACAATATTAAGTCTTCCGATCCATGAACATCATATATCTTTCTATTTATTTGTGTCTTAATTTGCTTCATCAGTTTTCAGTGTACAAGTCTTTCACCTTCTTAGTTAAGTTCATACCTAAGTATTTTATTTTTTTGGATGCTATTGTAAATAGGACTGCTTTCTTAATTTCCTGTTCAGATATTCCTTGTTAGTGTATAAAAATGTAATTGATTTTTGTGTGTTGCTTTTGTACCCTGCAACTTTACCGCATTTGTTTATTAGTTCTAAGAGGCTTTTTTTTTTTTTTTTTTTTTTTTTGGTAGAGTCTTTCATGTTTTCTATGTGTAAGCTACTGTTACCTTGCAAACAGAGATACAGTCATGTATTGCCTAATGACAGGAATACCTTCTGAGAAATGTGTTGTTAGGTGATTTCATCATTGTGCAAACATAGAGTGTGTTTACGCAAACCCAGATCGTATACATAGCCTACTATACACCTAGGCTGTATAATATAGCCTATTGTACCTAGGCTACAAATCTGTACAGTATGTTACTGTAGGCAATACAGTGGTAAATATTTGTATATCTAAACATACATAAAGATAGAAAATTACAGTATAAAAGATAAAAAATGATACATCTGTATAGGGCACTTTGGATGCTTTGGATGCCTGTATAGGGCATTTGCCATGAACGGAGCATGCAGCGCTGAAGCTGCTCTGGGTGAGTCAGAGTGAGTGGTGAGTGGATGTGAAGGCCCAGAACATTAGTGCACACTACTGTAGACCTGACAAACACTGTTCACTTAGACAATACTAAACTTACAGAAAATTTTTTTCCTCAAAAATAAATAACCTGAGCTTACTGTCACTTTTTTACTTTATAAACTTTTAAATTTTAAAAAATACTTTTTGACTCCCTTTGTAATAACAGCTCAAACTCAAATACATTCTACAGCTGTACAAAAACATTTTTCTTTATACCCTTATTCTATAAGTTTTTTTTCTATTTTAAAAAAATTATTTTTTTTTACTTTTAAAATGTTTTTTGTTGAAAACTAATACACAAGCATACACATTAATCTACACCTACACAGGGTCAGGATCATCAAGATGTCAGTAAGTGACAGAAATTCTTCAGCTCCATTATAATCCTGTTGGACCACTACTGTATATGTCATCTGTCATGGGCAGAAAGGTTATACAGTACATAATTGTTACGTTTACTTCTTCCTTTCTGCTTTGGATGCCTTTTATTACTTTTTCTTGTCTGGCTAGAACTTCAAGTATTATGTTGAACAGAAGTAGCAAAAGTGAACATCCTTGTCCTTTTCTTGCTCCTGATCTTACAGGAAAAGATTTCAGTTTTTCACCAGTGAATATGAGGTTAGCTGTGAGCTTATCATATATGGCCTTTACTATGTTGAAGTAGGTATGGTTTAAATAATATTGGAGTTGTTTCTTTAAAAGTTAAATATAATTACCATAAATCTATTTGGGTCGGATGTACTTTTTAATGGTAACAGTAGATATAATAATTAGATTTACAATCTTTTCTATTGCTTGTTTAAATTTCCTACTTCTTGGATTCGATTCTTCTTCTTTTGTTGTTGTTGTTTTGAGACAGAGTCTGGCTCTGTTGCCCAGGCTGAAGTGCAGTGATGCGATCTCAGCTCACTGCAACCTCCACCTTCTGAGTTCAAACAATTCTCCTGCCTCAGCCTCCCAAGTAGCTGGGACTACAAGCACATGCCACTACGCCCGGCTAATTTTGGTATTTTTTAGCAGAGACAGGGCTTTGCCATATTGACCAGGCTGATCTCAAACTCCTGACTTCAGGTGATCCTCCTGCCTCGGCCTCCCAAAGTGCTGGGATTACAGGCATGAGCCACCACATCCAGCTGTGCATTCTTCTTTTTAAGACTTAATTGTTTTGAATCAGTTGTAGGTTCACAGAAAAATTAAGAGGAAGATACAGAGATTTCCTTTATATCTCCTGACCCCACATATGCATAGCCTTCCCCATCATCAAAATCCTCCACCAGAATGGTTCATTTGTTATAACCAATGAACTTACAATGACACATCGTAATCACCCCAAATTTGTAGATTATGTTGAGGGTGAATCTTAGTGTTATATATTCTATGGGTTTGGACAAATAGAAATTGAAAAAATAAATTCATCATTATAGCATCCCTACACAATATTTTCACTGCTCTGAAAATCTTATGTGCTCCGTTCTCCCTTTCACCTCCCCAACTCCTGGTAACTACTGATTTTTGTTTTATTGTGTTCATGGTTTTATTTTTTCCAGAATGTCATATTGTTGGAATAATAGAGTATATAGGCTGGGCACAGTGGCTTATGCCTGTAATCCCAGCATTCTGGGAGGCCGAGGTGGGTGGATCATGAGGTCAAGAGATCAAGACCATCCTGGCCAACATGGTGAAAACCTATCTCTACTAAAATACAAAAATTAGCTGGGCATGGTGGTGCATGCCTATAGTCCTAGCTATTCTGGAGGCTGAGGCAGGAGAATCACTGGAACCCAGGAGGCAGAGGTTGCAGTGAGCCGAGATTGAGCCACTGCACTCCAGCCTGGCGACAGAGCAAGACTTCGTCTAAAAAAAAAAGAAGAAGAAAATGCATTCAGTACATTTAACCTACTGAAAAATATAGCTTAGCCTAGCCTACCTTCAACATGCTTGGAACACTTACACTAGCCTACAGTTGGATAAAATCATCTGACAACCCAGTATACTATAGAGTATTGGTTGTTTATCCTCGTGATTGTGTGGCAGACTGGGAGCTGTGGCAGACTGGGAGCTGTGGCTGGCTGCTGCTGACCAGCATTGCAAGAGAGTATTGTACTACATATCACTAGCATGGGAAAAGATCAAAATTCAAAATTTGGATTATGGTTTTACTAAAGAGATATCAATTTTGCACCATTGTAGAGTCAAAAAACATTGTAAGTCAAACTATTGTAAGGCGAGGGCCATCTGTACTTGCTTCCCATAAATCCACTGTCACCTATATCCCACCACCAAAAAGAAAATAATGACAGTCAATGAAAAATTAGACTTATTTTTTCTTTTTTTGTTTTTGTTTTTTATAAAAATTTCAATTGTTTTGGGGAACAGGTGGTTTTTGGTTACATGGATAAGTTGTTTAGTGGTGATTTCTGAGATTTTGCTGCACCTGTCACCTGAGCAGAGTACCCTGTATCCAACGTATAGTCATTTATCTCTCAAACCCTCCCATCCTTCCCAGTAGTGGGATCGCTGGATCAAATAAATGGTAGTTCTACTTTTCATTCTTTAAGGAATCTCCATACTGTTTTCTGCAGTGGTTGTATTGGTTTTCATTCCCACCAGCAATGTAAAAATGTTCCCCTTTTCACCACATCTACACCAATATCTACTTTTTAAATTTTTAAATTATGGCCCTTCTTGCAAGAGCAAGGTGGTATCTCATTGTGGTTTTAATTTGCATTCCCTGATAATTAGTGAAATGCAAGTGAAGAATATCTTAACTGTTTGCAAGTTTTGGCAGTTATGAATAAAGCTGCTACAAATATTGCGTGCAGGTTTTTGTGTGGACGTAAGTTTTTAACTCCTTTGGGTAAATACCAAGAAGTGCACTTACTGGATTATGTAGTAAAAGTAGTTTTGCAACAAATCGCCAAACTGTTTTCCAAAGTGGTTGTACCATTTTACATTTCTACCAGCAATGAATGAGAGTTCCTGTTTCTCCACATCATCAGCATTTGGTGTTGCCAATGTTCTGGATTTTGGCCATTGTAAAAGATGTGCACTGGTATCTCATTATTATTCTAATTTGCATTTCCCCTATGATATATGATTTGAGCATGTTTTCATATGCTTATTTGCCATCTTCATTGGAGAGGTATTTGTTTAGTCTTTTGCTCATTTGTAAAATCAGGTTGTTCATTTTCTTATTGTTGAATCTTAAGAGCTCTTTATGTATTTTGGAAACAATCTTTTATCAAATGTGTCTTTGCAAATATTTTCTCCAACTCTATGGCTTGTTCTCATTCTTTTCACAGAGCAGAAGTTTGTAATTTTCATGAAGTCCAGCATATCAGTGATTTATTTCATAGATCATGTCTTTGGTGTTGCATTAACAAGTCATCACCATATTTATGTTAATCTAGGTTTTCTCCTATGTTACATTCTAGAAGTTTTACATTTTTTTCATTTTACATCTAGGTCTATAAGTTATATTGGGTTTGCTTTTATGAAGAGTGTAAGGTCTATGTGTTAAGATTCATGTTTTTGTATGTGAATGTCCAGCTGCACCAGCGCCATTTGTTCAAAGTCTATCTATTGTTTATAGTATTGTCTTTGCTCCTTTTTCAAACATCGGTTGATTATATTTATCTAGGTCTACTTCTGAGCTCTCTTTTCTGTTCTATTGATTTATTCATCTATTTTATACCAATACCATAATGCCTTGATTACTGCAGCTTTATAGTAAGTCTTGAAGTGATGTGGTTTTGGTTGTTCAATTTTGTTCTCCTTCAATATTTTGTTGGCTATTGTGAGTCTTTTGCATTTTTATATAAACTTTCTTATTAGTTTTTTAATAACCACACAATAACTTTCTGGGATTTTCATGGGGAGTATATTGGATCTATAGATCAAGTTGGAAAGAAGTGATATCTTCATAATACTGAATTTTACTATCCATTATCTTTGAGCATAAAATATCTCTCTATGATTTAGTTCTTTGACTTTGTTCATCAGAATTTTGTAGTTTTACCATATAGATATGGTACGTTTTCAAAGATTTATGCCTAGGTATTTCATTTTTGGAAGTGCTAAAATAAATGAAATTATTTTTAAAATTTTAAATTCCATTTGCTTATTGCTGGGATATAGCAAAGTGATTAACTTTTGTATATAAACCTTGTATCCTTCAAGCTTGCTATAATCACTTACTAGTTTTAAGAGGTTTTTTGGACAATTCTTTTGGATTTTCCACATAGATGATCATGTCAACTATGTGGAAAAGACAATTTCCTGCAGAAAAGACAGTTTTCTCCTTTTCTGCCAATTGTCTTTTTGTTTCCCAATTTATAGGTCTTTTATTTCATTTCCTTGTTTTATTGAATTAGCTAATACTTCCAGTACAATGTTGAAAGCAGAGGTGAGAGGAGACATATTTGCATTTTTCTTGATCTTAGCAGGAAAGCTTTGAGTTTTTTGTCATTAGTTACTTGTGGATTTTGTAGAAATTCTTTTTCAAGTTCAGGAGATTTCCCTCTATCTCTAGTTTATCAAAAGGTGTTTTTTTAAATCATGAATTGGTGCTGGATTTTGTCAAATGCTTTTCCACATCTAATAATATGATTATGTGATTTTTCATTTTTAGCCTGTTGATATGATAGATTACATTAACTAATTTTTGAAAGTTGAACCAGCCTATATACCTGCAATAAATCTCACTTGGTCATGATGTATAACTCATCTCATATGTTGTTGAATTCAAATGATATTTTATGAAGGATTTTTGCAAATACCTTCATGAGAAATATTGGTCTATAGATTTTTGTTTTTCTTGTAATATCTTTGTCTGGTTTTGCCATTTGGATAATGTCTACCTCATAGAATGACTTAGAAAGTATTCCCTCTATTTCTATCCTCTGAAACAGATTATAGATAATTGGTATCATTCATTCCTTAAATGTTTAGTAGAATTCACCAGTGAATCCATCTAGGCATGGTGCTTTCTGTTTTGAGAAGTTATTGATTTTGATTCTTTTTTAAAATTTTATATTTTCATTATATTTTCAAATTTAATAGTTGCATATATGTTTACAGTTTTAAAAGCTTGTTTATTATCTTTATGCACTTTTGATGAATAATTCACTCCTGTGGTTTCAGTTAAAACTATTCAATATCTCAAATATCAGTCTGTTTCCAGATGTTTAGCATACCGACTTTCGGATGTTTTCAGTATCTAGTCTACAAAGAAAAGCTGCATTTAAAAATGGGAGTTATTAAACCAGAATGTGTATAACCAGAATTCATCTAAAACTAATTTGGTTACAACAGAATAAAAAGGAAGGGAAGAGAATACAGCAAAGGTAAGTATTCTTTGGTTGATATGTGTATGAATATGTGTCTGTGTGTTTCTTATCATAAACTGTATTTATTTAATGTAATCTTTGAACCCAGAAAGCATTTTAAAATTATTCTTTTCAAAGACATTTTTATAGTCACTCCATCCCTTTCTCCAATTATTTACTCAAAAATGGAGTGAGTAATTCAATTCTGGCCAACAATATTTTAGGAAAATTCCTCATTCTTGAAAGGGATGAGAGGGTCATCTTCTGTCTCTGCTTAAAGAAGCCAAGGCACCTTATGCATTTTAATAGCTGTCTTGAGACAATGAGGAAACTCAACCTTTGGTTAAAGACTAGAAGTGCTAAGACAGAGGTAAGTGGAGGTTTGTTCATATCAATCCTAAAACCCAGGCGACCTCAGGATTCCTAATAAGAAAACCAATAAAATTCCTTATTTTGTAAGACAGTTGAGTGTCTGATATTTGTTACAGAAAGGATCCAGTTTGAAACTCTAGGTCATTGTGTAATTTAATGAGATAATGCATGTGGAACAGGCAGTACTATGATCATATAACAGAGGATTGAAAAGAGAAAAGAAAAGAATCATGCAATTGGTGGTTTGACTTATGCATGATAAAGCCACTTCACTGAGTTTTTATCATGATATAATGAGTGTGTACATTGATTTATCATGTAGTCTTTCTAAATAGAGGATAGCATATGGCTTAGACCAGTGGATCCAGTGTCCTTCTAATAGATGCTTTCTGAGCTCTCTATGGGGATAAGAGACTTCATCTCCTGCTGAAGGAGTGATGTGCTGTGTTTTTCCCAAGAACATTGTAGTATCCTGTAGTCTTTCTAAATAGATGATAGCATATGGCTTAGACCAGTGGATCCAGTGTCCTTCTAATAGATGCTTTCTGAGCTCTCTATGAAGATAAGAGACTTCATCTCCTGCTGAAGGAGTGATGTGCTGTGTTTTTCCCAAGAACACTATAGTATCCTGTAAACTTTGGAAAAATTACCATATTTAATTCCATTAATATATGTAGTCTTCAAATAATTATATGAAATTTAACTTTTTGGAGAGTAAAATCTCTCCAGTGCATTTTCTTTCTCTGGTGGATAAGGAAATCAGAATGTGTCATGGGCACACTTTTCCCTGAGTCTTCACCATCTGTGTGTTGTTGAACATATTTTCAGAGGAGAAATTGGGACAAACTTAAATGGCGGTTCCCCAAAGTGAGTTTTTTCATCACAGGCAGTCTGACAACTCTATACCAGCACTACTAAATCTTCTAATTTTTTTTCTAGAGCCAGCCAAGCTTCTAGCCTGTTAATAGGTACTTTCAACTATACTAATAAGGCTGATAAACCAAACAGCCTTTCAAATGCAGCAAATTCAATGGCTTGGCTTTGCCCTGATTCCTGGAGGTTGACAAAAATGGACCCCGATTAATTATGTTTTCTACCACATGCATTTCTTGGAAATATTTCAGGCAGGGGTGTGTCAGATTTATAAGGGCTATTAAGAAGAGTGAATACACATTTCATCTGTATGCATAATTTATGCTAGTGGAATACATTTTCCATGTGTGTGTATAAAAACAAGCGGTTGAATTGTGTTTGTGGAACGGATACTATCTGGGCATCACATATGTGGCATTTTGCTCTTCTGCAATTTCAAGTTTGTAATCTAAGACACAGAATTACTTAACAATGACTATAAATGCATGCTATGCTGCAAAGATCATTGCTTTTACATTTCATCTGTTATTTGCTAGCATAACCTTTTTTTATACGTGAATTTCTTACCAAATGACTTCCAAATGAATATTTTGGAATACAATTAACTACACAATTAACTATAGGCTCCCAATTTGGTGCAGTCAGGAGATATTAGAATGTCTTCTATACCAGTGCTTCTCAAAGTCTGTAGAAGAAAGCAGAATTCCCCCCCTCATTAATCACTGACCAATTATTTTGAAAAAATATAACAAAAGTAAATTATTAGAAAAATGAAATTTAAAAATATGAAATAAACCTTTTAAAAATTTTAGTTGAAATAGACATAAAATTATTCATTGTGTCAGATTCTATGAAAGTTCTAACACTCGCAATTTCTAAATTTATCACAGGGCACATCAGTGACATGTAGTTCACAGAGACACTCTGGTTCACAGACCCCACTTTGAGTGGCACTGCCCTAGATAACAGTTGGTAAAAGGACTTGTGCACCTTTCAAGTTTCCACTTTGTTAGGAGATGCTTAGAAAGTTAATAAAAATGTATTCTGTCTTTGTCCAAACTGCACAGGTTTGTGGGATCTGATAATGTGTCCTAGACTCTATTTTGGTGATGGATTTCTGCAAAATCCATCTACAATTCCACTCTGGTTCTGCTGCAAGTCACCCCTTGCTTAAATCTCTTCTGTGGCTTCCCATTGCCCTCAGGATGATATCAAAACAATTAGCCATGACACAGTGATCTTTCCCCCTTCCTATCTCTTCAACATCTTATCTGCCACTCTCCAAACAATCCCAGAAAACAAGATCATATTAGAAAACCTCAGAAGCCAATTTGAAGTGCCTCTTACCAGACAAAGATGGGAAAATTTGAGCAACATATAAATAATAACTGCAATAGACTGAAAGACACCAAATAGATTTAAATCCATCTGTTCATGATAACACTTTAGAAAGGCATTGGGCCAGGCTAACTCAGTCAGTAGATCATGAGACTCTTAAAAAGGTCTTGTTCATCTTTGGAGGCTGCTAGGGAACTAACTCATTATTATGAAAATGGGTGAGTCAGGGAAAGATACAAGCATTCATCCTTTGTTATACAAACTTTGCCTCAGAACAAATACTTGATAAGAGAAAATTTCCTTTATAGAATTATTTTAACTAATAAAGAAAGAATTTCAGCAGTTCACAACCCCAATGGAATAATGGCTACGTTTCAGTAACCACTTGGAAAATAAACATGAGATGCAATTTTTCAAAATCATTAAAGTGTTGAAAGAAAAAATAACCTAACCCATTAGCAAGAGGGCAGAGACAAAAGAGTAATTAAGCATCTAAAACAGTAAGTATTAAAAAGGACAAAACACATCAATTCTGAAAATACACATGTAAGTATGAAAACTATCAGATGACAAAACTCTCTGTGTGGGCAAGAAAACAAATTTGACCTATATGTTTTTTAAAAGGTATGTTAAAGCAAAATCATAGAATTAAAAGGAAAACAGTAGGCAAAGATATAGCAGGCAAGCACAAAAACATTTGACAGGTGACAGTGTCAAAGATACAAACACAACAAAGAGAAGACAGTTATACACCTCTACAGACAAAATAAAATGGTGTTGAACTATATAACATAAAATACTAGGAATATAAATAGAAATTGATAAAGCCACAATAGTAGTGGGAGACATCATGCCTTTTTCAATTTGTGATGCATAAAAGGCAAAAAAGAAAAAAAAGAGAGATGTACCTACTATGGTTTATCTCATTAACATACACATAATAAAATAGTTTTTTAGGTATATAATAAGTCTCAACTGTTTTGTAATTTTTTCCTTTTAATTGTGATAAAATACACATAACAAAAAATTGACCATCTTAACCATTTTAAGTATATAGTTCATACAGTTAAATACATTTACATTGCTGTGTAACCAATCTCCAGAACTCTTTCCATCTTGCAAAACTGAAACTTCACATCCATTAAATAACTCCCTATTCCTCCCTCGCCCAAGCACCTGGCAACCGCCATTCCACTTTCTGTCTCTATGAATTTGACTACTCTAGGTACCTCATGTAAGTGAAATCATACAGTATTTGTCTTCTGTGGTTGGCTTATTGCACTTAGCATAGTATACTCAAGGTATTTATGGTGTAGCCTGGGTCAGAATTTCCTACCTTTTCGTGACTGAGTAATATTCCATCATCTGTCTATATAATATTTTCTTTCTCAGTTCAGTCATCTCTGAACACTTGGGTTGCTTCTATCTTTTGGATCCTGTGAACAATGCTGCTATGAATATGTGTATGCTTTGGAAATTTTTAAATTAAAAATCAGTATTAGAGGAACCATTTTGGGATGGGCATTGAACTGGACACTGCATGAGAAATCATGTCACTCTTTTAGTACCCCCCAGGAAACACATCTTCAATTCATAAATGCAAAATTAGAAATTGGTGTGACTTTGCCGAGGTCCCAAGGAGATGAACAGCAAGCCAAGCTTGGGTTTGAACTCAGGTTTGTCTGTCTTCAAATTTTGAACTCAAATAATCAGATAGTTAAGAAGAAGGTAGGAGAGATGTTTGTTTTTAACTGCAACATAAAAGGAACTCAGCATTCATGTAATTAATTTCTATTTGCCAGTTGTAACCTTGCTTATGTGTACACTTTCATCTCTTTGTTTTCAGAAAAACAACCTTCCTCATCTTGTGAAGTTTAATTCTTCTTTGTAGCACTTCTCTGGCCTCCTTGCTCCCTGCTCTGCCTCAGATAAATAAGTACAATTCACATCCCAGGTTACTTTTTGCCAGTCACCCTCACTGAGAATTACTGATACAGAAGAAAGGGTCCAGGTCCCCATCCAAAAAATGGAAATAAAATAAAATTGCTCTAAGAATTGAAAGAAGTGATACATATAAATCACTTAGTGTAATGCCTGAAACATTATCATGTGCTCAATGCTGCTCTAAGTCATCACTCTTAATGGCCCCCTTAGTTTCCACTGTATCATAATTGATGTAATCACTCTATTGATGGATAACAGCTCATTGCTATTTTTACTATTATAAAAACAATACACTATATACCTCTGTATGGCACAATAGCATGCACAATATAATCTTATTTTTTAAGTATCAGACATGCATAATACATATACACACAGGTATCTGGAAGAAGTTAAAATGGTTAGGCTTGTGTTTCCAACTTTAGACTTTTCTGTTTCGTTCTTAGTCTTGTTTTGAGCAACAAAAATGTATTAATTTTAAAAACAGAAAAAAAATTATTTTAGAAAAAAGAGAATGCTGTAATCCCACACAAGAGAAAATCTACAACTTTCAGAAATGCAGGTCTAAATTGAAAATCAGTTCTTCGTTGAGTGAATATGCTTGTAATTAGCATATTATGCTTGTAATTTGAGACGAAAATGGGATACATGCTCATGTTAAACATGATATTTACCTAAAAGGACTAATTTGAGAATGATTATCACACACCAAAGTGTGTAGTATTTTACCAAATCTAAGATGTCTTCAATTATAAGTTGCATCATTGTTTTATAGGCCATTAAGAAATAAGAAAAATTTCTAAATAAACCATGACATGTCATTGATTCTGAAATGCATTCTGATTTCCAAGAATTCAGAATGTGAAAATATTTGCAACTTAGACTTGATAAAAGAGTGTCGTTCACTTCCTGTCATTAATTTACTTCCTCATTTATTCAGTATATAACTCCCTTATCCAGAAATATTCTTCCAGTCCCCTAACATTCAAAGCACTGTTTGGAGTTGAATTTAAAGATAATACATAAAATATTAACTCTCTACTCTCAAAAAGGCTGAGGCATGAATCTATGTAGTAAACTATAATACAATATTTTCATGCTAGATCTGAAGTAAATAGCTGATGTTAGCGGGGCAGACAGGTCAGCACAATAACTATTTTCCTGAGGACACTGGGGAGCCTTAGTGAAGACCGTGTGTCTCATCTTCCCTTGAAAAAGGAGCATTTTTGTCCAGACACACAGAGGCGGACACGCAAAGGTCCAATACATCCTCTGCCAGGCCCTCTGAATCCAGCCCCGTCATTCCTTTGTTTTCTAAATGTGTGCCTCACATACATGAGGTAGGAAAGATTACATCTCAGCCTTGGCTTGAAAAATGAGAGAAATAGTTTTTTAAAAGGGCTTTTGAAGCCTTTAGGATTATAAGAAATTGCCTCAGATGCTGCAGTGAGCATCTGAAATCAGTGCAAAAGGTTAAAAAAGGAAAAGTGTATAGTTAAATTTGCCCTGAAAAAAAAAATAGTAAGTCACCTTAAATTACCACAACTTAAGTACCTAAAGTTCAAAAACGTGATTTTTTTTTTTTTTTTTTTTTTTTTTTTTTTTTTTTTTTTTGAGAAGGAGTCTAGCTCTGTCACCCAGGCTGGAGTGCAATGGTGTGAGCTCGGCTTACTGCAACCTCCGTCTCCCGGGTTCAAGCGATTCTTCTGCCTCAGCCTCCTGAGTAGCTGGGATTACAGGCGCCTGTCACCGCACCCAGCTAATTTTTGTATTTGTGGTAGAGACGGGGTTTCACTGTGTTGGCCAGGCTGGACTCAAACTCCTGATCTCATGATTCACCTGCCTCGGCCTCCCAAAGTGTTGGCATTACAAGCATGAGCCACTGCGCCCAGCCAAAAACATAATTTTTAAATTTCATTGTTTTGTATGTTTCACATGATAGCTTTCTTCGCTTTTTGGGGATTAAGGAAAAGTTCTTAGGAAGGCAAGTAAGAAAATAAAAGAATTCATTCTCTCTCGCTCTCTCTTTCCAGACTCATAGTTGAATTTGCCTAAGTTAAATACCCAAATAATGTGATTCCACTTCAATCACTTACAGAATTCAAAGCATGTAATCACTGAACAGGAGCAATAAAAATAATTCCCGTGAACCAAAGGCAAATCAAAGGAAACCATAAAACTATAGTCATGAACCAAAGGAAGGAGCAAGGATGGATTCAAGACAGAAATCAAAGAACATGATACAAATTCAAGCTAAATGTTTATATTTTAGATGATTATTTACATAGAAGAAGTGAGAACTGTTTTTAAAATATCTAGATAACATAATGCTAGATACAGTTAAAAACGAATGTTCCTCCATCCCCTTCTGTTTCTTTTCCACAGATACAAGCACTGTTAACAATTTGGTCCATATTCTTTTGGAATGTCTGCTCATACATATGAGTATATTATACATATCAATATTTAAATGTGTTAATATGTTATCCCTGTTGTGTTTCCTTTTACATGACTTCCTCCTTTTCTCCTGTGGTGGTTTGGGATTGTGGCACAAAGAAGAAGGAGGAATAAATACGCAGTTTACGGAATAGGATTCAGAATAAGATTTTTGAGTCTTTAACAATATAAAGGTTTTTAAAAGCCTGGGTTTGTCATGAGATATAATTTTCTAAAATTTAAAATTTGTAAATTTTATTAACCTAATTGGTCTGATTTTATACTTTCAGAGATACTCACTAGAATGTAGAAGAGGCAGGAAGAAAAAACAGAGTCTTCTTCCTTTTTACTTCCGAGTAGAAAGCAGTAGGGTAAAAAGATCAGATTCTTGCCCATGTCTTCCCTGAGTCATTTTTCTGGGAAAGGAAAATGAGGAATGGGTCAAACTACATTCTTCCCATACAATGACAGTATCTAAGACAAACGAGACTACGGTCTCATTTCCATATGCTGTATTCCTTTAAGTCTATAACTTGGCTTGGAGTCACATTCAGAATTCCACGGGGGCATTAACAGCACTGGAGCGTTGAGCAAAGCCTGCACCTGGTGTCCAGTGCAGCACATAGCTTCCATGTGCACTGGTATGAGGCTTCTGCAACAAGGACAAAGGAACTGCAGCATTAGGGAATTTTGTGAAAAAGATGCAAATGACCAGCGTCAGTGTACACAGCTCAAAATTAAGGTCCAATATTATGTACTGCCTTCACACCTGGGGAAAACTGGGAGAGCCTCAAGTGGCCTCACCACAAGTTCTCCTCCCCATTTTGCTCCCATAGATAAGGTCACCTAGCCAAACAGCCCTCCTTTTCAGGAGGACCAGGCGCAGTTCCTGCTTATACCTGAGAGGCAGGTTTTGGTTCCCTGACAGCCTGCGGAATTTTCAACAAAGCAATCACATCCTCCCCCGGGAACCAGAGAGCACTAGGCTCTCCTGATACTACAAAGCCTACCTCCTGCAGCCACTGCCTCCTGTAGCCCCTGCCTCCTGCAGCCCCTGCTTGTTCACCCTCTTCCTAAGCCAATCACCTACATGGCCCTGAGTGGCCTGTGGCGCCTTCCCCCGGCCCCCTGTGCTGCGAGTATGGGTGATTAATAAATCACTGTCAACCTCATCTGTCTGGTGTTGGTGTTCAGTCATCCCCATAACCTGGGGCAATGGTGTAAATATAAGGTGTTAAAAACCACCATGCCCCCTGTCTTTAGCAGTGAAGGCTGGTACATGCCTGACCTCAGTAATTTTTTTGTTCTTTTAAAAAGATAAATCTATCATTTTAATGCAACTCCAGTCATACTCCCAGGTATTTTTGAGTGGGAAGGAGCAGGGAGCAGGATGAGGGAGAATATAGGGAGGTTGGAAGCAAAGTTAAAAAAAAAAAGAAATTACTAATTTTCACTTCTTTTAAAAGGATTTCTTTAAAGTATAGAAATTTTGAAATAAATCAATCGAGAAAGCTATTACAAGCAAGTATAAATCAAAAATTAAATACAGCAAAATAAAGGATAAGGCCAACAATATACTATCAGGCAAAAAACAATTCAAAAAAGGGAACTCAATGGGACAAAGCAGATGATTTTAATTCTCTACGAAATAGACTCGAAAATAAAAATACCACAGGTATTTATGAACCTTTAAAAATACCACAGGTATTTATGAACCTTTAAATTAAATACAATCATTTTCAAGCCCTCCCTCCTTGAGATTATTCTAGAATTAACCTGATTAGAGTTGTGATGTTTCCCAAATTCCAATTATATTGTCACAGGCAATCCCTCAGACTTGATGCCTCAGATACCTATTTATAATTGGTATGTGTAGCTTTCACTAGTTTATATCCAAGTGTTGGAGAAGACACTTAATTTCTCCTCCATTTACTGACAACAGGTGTGGGGAAAAACGTATATGGGTTTTTTAATTTTTAGAATGAGATTATCCTAGGTGGAATCCATCCATCCATCCATCCGTCCTTGAATAGTTTGAACCCAAGCTTCATGGCTTCCATATTTTTTTTCTGAATAGAAAGAAAGAAAATAATGAGGAAGAATTGTCCAGTCTGAAATTCACTTTACCACTTATAAGGTTACACTGTTAGGTCAGGACACTGCAGAGATGAATCAGAGGGAGTCAAAGGGAGAAGGGAATAAAGAAATATCTTAGATTCATTGGGGGACAGGAGAGGTACAGGTGGCTGCATCGTCCATGTGTAGGACACATATTGTCTTCAGTAATCACCACAAACATATTCCTCTTTTGCATTAGTGAAACATGTTCACACGTTTGTTATTGCTGATGTATTTAACAACAGTGAGGGAAATTGCTACAGGAAATATAACCCCGAAAAGGAATTAAAGGAAAAAAAAAAAGCTTTATCTAGGTTAGATGGTGATTTAGTTTTCAGCAGAGAAAATCCAGAACAGTGGAAGGATCATGCTGGTCTTTTCATCCATGTTCTCCCTTGCGTTGATTCAAGCATCTCTAAGAGTTATTTCAAGAACCATTTTCACACATTCACTGATTTTTGTTTCTTTTTTTAAGCCTTCTGGAAGCAAAACCCAAGCTGTCTATTGCAGCCATGGAGATAAACAGAGATCTGAAATCTATCATTTTGAAGTTTTCTTCTCTTTTAACTATTCTTAACAGAGTAAAGCTACCCTAACTACATGATAGAATCACCTGGGGAGCTGTTCAAAAATCCCAGATTCTCAGGACACATCCAGGGCCAATTAAATCAGAATGTTGTGAGGTATGCACCAGGCATGGTAGAAGTTGGTGACTTCTGGCAGCAATATTGTCTCGGGACCCAGATTTACGGATTTTTAGGTCATCATTTTAAGCCCTTATGTTAGAATAGCTTTCACATCTTTTACAAATATTACCCACTTAATCTTCACCACAAGCCATGTGATGGGTCTTATTCTCCATGTTTTACAAATTAGGACATTAGGGTTCAAAGGGGCTTGCGAGTGGCAGACACCAGTGTATAATCTATTGACCTGAATCCTAAGAAAAGCTAGATATTCCAAAACTGGATTGTTCACCAGCTTCCCCAGGGACTTAAGCTCTCATTACAGAATTCCTACAGAAGAGAAGGGCTGGGTACATATTATCAAAGATTGAAGAATAGGGGCAAAGGTACCTCTAACACCCATATTATTTCTCTTTTTATGGCAGTCAGGTGGCTTATAGTGAGTATTGAATGATTAGCATGATGAAACTGCTTCATCAGCTCATACGATCTAGAATTTAGGAGAAAACTGGGAAGTTCCCAAGTAATCCCATGCTCAGATACAGTCTCAGTAACATCTACCATGACCTTTATGATGAAGCAATATGAACATGGTATTGTTTGTGCCAGTTTTTTAAGGAGCCATACAACATTGTCGGTGTTATTAAGGTTATGAATTGGGAATTACCTGGATAGGACATCCACTACCTCTTTCACTGTCTGCATGGATTCAATTAATATGATTGGTCAGACAGGATGAATTTTTCTGCATAACTAGGTGCTTAGTTGCAGGATAGGGGAAGGTTCCCACATAAAGGAGGATCATTCATTGGCCCAGAATATTGAGATTGCTACCAACCAATAACATCGATGAATTCTTAAAACCATATTAAGACACAAATGGAATGGTGAACTGAGAACCTCTGAAAATCCTCTCCATAAAATCGATGAGAACATTGGCAAAAATCGCCAAAACTCTGACTTTTTCAAAACCCTATAAATTAACCTAAAGCTTGAAACAAGGGGATTGTTTATTCAAGAAAAACAAATGGTAAGAAGAATGGGTGTTGTGACATTTTAACTTGCCTTATTTCCATTACCTTCTTCACAACTCCATGGTACCCTGAAAAATCAACAGCCCACAATACAATGCCATTAAAGGTGCCAGACAGGGTTGGAGCTCTTTCAAAGCCTCACTCTCAGAGAACTGTCACTGTTCGACTTGTTTGACTTGTCACTGTTTGACTTGTCCGGTAGTTCCCTAGAAGACCGTACACACAAGGCTTGTCTTTAATTGACTAGACTCAGAGATTACCCAGTGTGAACAGGCTTTTGCCCAGGGGCATTTGTCAAAAAGGAAAAATAATCAGCAGCGATTGTTTGGCATTACTATGGCAATAACAATTGGTCCAAACAAGTTGACCAAAAACTTTGAAAGAAAACCCTGGGGAGTTAGATGTTTTTCAGGGGCTTTGAAAAATTCTGAAATATTGATAGGAATCTAGAAGGTCACACACATGTGTAGGGAAAAAAATCTTAGAAGGCCTTAAGCTGTCTCACCTGGCTGACCATAAGGCTCTGCATAAGTAGGGAGAGAATGCTAAGACAGAGTGATAAAGGAAATGGATGTATGTTAAAGGCATGTCCTGACATGCACTCAGAGTCCTTATCAAAGACAGGAAGACATTTTGGTTCCAGGATTTTAGTGAAATCTCTATCCAATCAATAACTGATCACTAAATTAACCAACCAGAAACTTCAGGGGTCATACATGGCAAAGAATACGTATGGTACAGAATTAGTTTAGGTAAGTCACTAACAACACAAGCAGCCACAAAAACAACAATAACAAAGAGCAATGACAACAAACCCTAAAGAGAGGGAGAATCTATTTTCTAGAGTAGCCACTTTAAATTATCGAAAATTTCCAGTTTCAACAACAAAAAATGATGAGACATGCAAAGAAGCAAGAAAGTATGAGCCACACATAGAAGAAAAACAGTCAATACAAATTGTTCCTGAGGAAGCCATGATGTTGGACTTACTAAACAAAGACTTTAAGTCAATTGTTTTTAATATGTTCAAAAACTAGAGGACACCAAATGTATGATCAGTGAAAGAAAAAAATTGTTGTTAGACTCTACTAAAACTAAAAACTTTTGCTCTGTGACACTGACACTGTTAACAAAATAAAAAGACAAGCCATAGACTGGAAAAGTAATTGCAAAATATATATCTGATATGTAATTGGCATCCAAAATATGCAAAATCTCTTAAAACTCAACAATAAGATAGTAGCTATCTAATGTAAAACTAGGCAATGAGGTTTTTTTTTTGTTTATTTATTTATTTTTTTTATTATAATTTAAGTTCTAGGGTACATGTGCATAACGTGCAGGTTTGTTACATATGTATACTTGTGCCATGTTGGTGTGCTGCACCCATCAACTCCTCAGCACCCATCAATTCGTCATTTATATCAGGTATAACTCCCAATGCAATCCCTCCCCCCTCCCCCCTCCCCATGATAGGCCCCGATGTGTGATGTTCCCCATCCCGAGTCCAAGTGACCTCATTGTTCAGTTCCCACCTATGAGTAAGAACATGCGGTGTTTGGTTTTCTCTTCTTGTGATAGTTTGCTAAGAATGATGGTTTCCAGCTGCATCCATGTCCCTACAAAGGACACAAACTCATCCTTTTTTATGGCTGCATAATATTCCATGGTGTATATGTGCCACATTTTCTTAATCCAGTCTGTCACAGATGGACATTTGGGTTGATTCCAAGTCTTTGCTATTGTGAATAGTGCCGCAATAAACATACGTGTGCGTGTGTCTTTATAGCAGCATGATTTATAATCCTTTGGGTATACCCAGTAGTGGGATGGCTGGGTCATATGGTACATTTAGTTCTAGATCCTTGAGGAATCGCCATACTGTTTTCCATAATGGTTGAACTAGTTTACAATCCCACCAACAGTGTAAAAGTGTTCCTATTTCTCCACATCCTCTCCAGCACCTGTTGTTTCCTGACTTTTGAATGATTGCCATTCTAACTGGTGTGAGATGGTATCTCATTGTGGTTTTGATTTGCATTTCTCTGATGGCGAGTGATGATGAGCATTTTTTCATGTGTCTGTTGGCTGTATGAATGTCTTCTTTTGAGAGATGTCTGTTCATATCCTTTGCCCACATTTGGATGGGGTTGTTTGTTTTTTTCTTGTAAATTTGTTTGAGTTCTTTGTAGATTCTGGATATTAGCCCTTTGTCAGATGAGTAGATTGCAAAACTTTTCTCCCATTCCGTAGGTTGTCTGTTCACTCTGAGGTAGTTTCTTTTGCTGTGCAGAAGCTCTTTAGTTTAATTAGATCCCATTTGTCAATTTTTGCTTTTGCTGCCGTTGCTTTTGGTGTTTTAGACATGAAGTCCTTGCCCATGCCTATGTCCTGAATGGTACTACCTAGGTTTTCTTCTAGGGTTTTTATGGTATTAGGTCTAACATTTAAGTCTCTAATCCATCTTGAATTAATTTTCATATAAGGAGTAAGGAAAGGATCCAGTTTCAGCTTTCTACTTATGGCTAGCCAATTTTCCCAGCACCATTTATTAAATAGGGAATCCTTTCCCCATTTCTTGTTTCTCTCAGGTTTGTCAAAGAGCAGATGGCTGTAGATGAGTGGTATTATTTCTGAGGACTCTGTTCTGTTCCACTGGTCTATATCTCTGTTTTGGTACCAGTACCATGCTGTTTTGGTTACTGTAGCCTTGTAGTATAGTTTGAAGTCAGGTAGCATGATGCCTCCAGCTTTGTCCTTTTGACTTAGGATTGTCTTGGCAATGCGGGCTCTTTTGTGGTTCCATATGAACTTTAAAGCTGTTTTTTCCAATTCTGTGAAGAAACTCATTGGTAGCTTGATGGGGATGGCATTGAATCTATAAATAACCTTGGGCAGTATGGCCATTTTCACGATATTGATTCTTCCTATCCATGAGCATGGTATGTTCTTCCATTTGTTAGTGTCCTCTTTTATTTCACTGAGCAGTGGTTTGTAGTTCTCCTTGAAGAGGTCCTTTGCATCCCTTGTAAGTTGGATTCCTAGGTATTTTATTCTCTTTGAAGCAATTGTGAATGGAAGTTCATTCATGATTTGGCTCTCTGTCTGTCTGTTACTGGTGTATAAGAATGCTTGTGATTTTTGCACATTAATTTTGTATCCTGAGACTTTGCTGAAGTTGCTTATCAGCTTAAGGAGATTTGGGGCTGAGACAATGGGGTTTTCTAAATATACAAACATGTCATCTGCAAACAGGGACAATTTGACTTCTTCTTTTCCTAACTGAATACCCTTGATTTCTTTCTCTTGCCTGATTGCCCTAGCCAGAACTTCCAACACTATGTTGAATAGGAGTGGTGAGAGAGGGCATCCCTGTCTTGTGCCAGTTTTCAAAGGGAATGCTTCCAGTTTTTGCCCATTCAGTATGATATTGGCTGTGGGTTTGTCATAAATAGCTCTTATTATTTTGAGGTACGTTCCATCAATACCGAATTTATTGAGCATTTTTAGCATGAAGGGCTGTTGAATTTTGTCAAAAGCCTTTTCTGCATCTATTGAGATAATCATGTGGTTCTTGTCTTTGGTTCTGTTTATATGCTGGATTATGTTTATTGATTTGCGAATGTTGAACCAGCCTTGAATCCCAGGGATGAAGCCCACTTGATCATGGTGGATAAGCTTTTTGATGTGCTGCTGAATCCGGTTTGCCAGTATTTTACTGAGGATTTTTGCATTGATGTTCATCAGGGATATTGGTCTAAAATTTTCTTTTTTTGTTATGTCTCTGCCAGGCTTTGGTATCAGGATGATGTTGGCCTCATAAAAAGAGTTAGGGAGGATTCCCTCTTTTTCTATTGATTGGAATAGTTTCAGAAGGAATGGTACCAGCTCCTCCTTGTACCTCTGGTAGAATTCAGCTGTGAATCCATCTGGTCCTGGACTTTTTTTGGTTGGTAGGCTATTAATTATTGCCTCAATTTCAGAGCCTGCTATTGGTCTATTCAGGGATTCAACTTCTTCCTGGTTTAGTCTTGGAAGAGTGTAAGTGTCCAGGAAATTATCCATTTCTTCTAGATTTTCTAGTTGATTTGCTTAGAGGTGTTTATAGTATTCTCTGATAGTAGTTTGTATTTCTGTGGGGTCGGTGGTGATGTCCCCTTTATCATTTTTTATTGCGTCTATTTGATTCTTCTCTCTTTTCTTCTTTATTAGTCTTGCTAGCAGTCTGTCAATTTTGTTGATCTTTTCAAAAAACCAGCTCCTGGATTCATTGAGTTTTTGCAGGGCTTTTGTGCCTCTATCTCCTTCAGTTCTGCTCTGATCATAGTTATTTCTTGCCTTCTGCTAGCTTTTGAATGTGTTTGCTCTTGCTTCTCCAGTTCGTTTAATTGTGATGTTAGAGTGTCAATTTTAGATCTTTCCTGCTTTCTCTTGTGGGCATTTAGTGCCATAAATTTCCCTCTACACACTGCTTTAAATGTGTCCCAGAGATTCTGATATGTTGTATCTTTGTTCTCATTGGTTTCAAAGAACATCTTGATTTCTGCCTTCATTTCGTTATGTACCCAGCAGTCATTCAGGAGCAGGTTGTTCATTTTCCATGTAGTTGAGCAGTTTTGATTGAGTTTCTTAGTCCTGAGTTCTAGTTTGATTGCACTGTGGTCTGAGAGACAGTTTGTTATAATTTCTGTTCTTTTACATTTGCTAAGGAGTGCTTTACTTCCAATTATGTGGTCAATTTTGGAATAAGTGCGATGTGGTGCTGAGAAGAATGTATATTCTGTTGATTTGGGATGGAGAGTTCTATAGATGTCTATTAGGTCCGCTTGGTGCAGAGATGAGCTCAATTCCTGGATATCCTTGTTAACTTTCTGTCTCGTTGATCTGTCTAATGTTGACAGTGGAGTGTTGAAGTCTCCCATTATTATTGTATGGGAGTCTAAGTCTCTTTGTGAGTCTCTAAGGACTTGCTTTATGAATTTGGGTGCTCCTATATTGGGTGCATATATATTTAGGTTAGTTAGCTCTTCCTGTTGAATTGATCCTTTTACCATTATGTAATGGCCTTCTTTGTCTCTTTTGATCTTTGATGGTTTAAAGTCTATTTTATCAGAGGCTAGGATTGCAACCCCTGCTTTTTTTTGTTCTCCATTTGCTTGGTAGATCTTCCTCCATCCCTTTCTTTTGAGCCTATGTATGTCTCTGCATGTGAGATGGGTCTCCTGAATACAGCAGACTGATGGGTCTTGACTTTTTATCCAGTTTGCCAGTCTGTGTCTTTTAATTGGAGCATTTAGTCCATTAACATTTAAGGTTAATATTGTTATGTGTGAACTTGATCCTGCCATTATGATATTAACTGGTTATTTTGCTCATTAGTTGATGCAGTTTCTTCCTAGCCTCGATGGTCTTTACATTTTGGCATGTTTTTGCCATGGCTGGTACCGGTTGTTCCTTTCCATGTTTAGGGCTTCCTTCAGGGTCTCTTGTAAGGCAGGCCTGGTGGTGACAAAATCTCTAAGCATTTGCTTATCTGTAAAGGATTTTATTTCTCCTTCACTTATGAAACTTAGTTTGGCTGGATATGAAATTCTGGGTTTAAAATTCTTTTCTTTAAGAATGTTGAATATTGGCCCCAACTCTCTTCTGGCTTGTAGAGTTTCTGCCAAGAGGTCTGCTGTTAGTCTGATAGGCTTCCCTTTGTGGGTAACCCGACCTTTCTCTCTGGCTGCCCTTCAGATTTTTTCCTTCATTTCAACTTTGGTGAATCTGGCAATTATGTGTCTTGGAGTTGCTCTTCTGGAGGAGTATCTTTGTGGTGTTCTCTGTACTTCCTGAATTTGAAGGTTGGCCTGCCCTACTACTTTGGGGAAGTTCTCCTGGATGATATCCTGAAGAGTGTTTTCCAACTTGGTTCCATTTTCCCCCTCACTTTCAGGCACCGCAATCAGATGTAGATTTGGTCTTTTTACATAATCCCATACTTCTTGCAGGCTTTGTTCATTTCTTTTTCTTCTTTTTTCTTTTGGTTTCTCTTCTCGCTTCATTTCATTCATTTGATCCTCAATCGCTGATACTCTTTCTTCCAGTTGATCGAGTCGGTTACTGAAGCTTGTGGATTTGTCACGTATTTCTCGTGTCATGGTTTTCATCTCTGTCATTTCATTAATGACCTTCTCTGCATTAATTATTCTAGCTATCAATTCTTCCACTCTTTTTTCAAGATTTTTAGTTTCTTTGCGCTGGGTACGTAATTCCTCCTTTAGCTCTGAGAAGTTTGATGGACTGAAGCCTTCTTCTCTCATCTCGTCAAAGTCATTCTCTGACCAGCTTTGGTCCATTGCTGGTGATGAGCTGCGCTCCTTTGCAGCGGGAGATGCACTCTTATTTTTTGAATTTCCAGCTTTTCTGCCCTGCTTCTTCCCCATCTTTGTGGTTTTATCTGCCTCTGGTCTTTGATGATGGTGACGTACTGATGGAGTTTTGGTATAGGTGTTCTTCCTGTTTGATAGTTTTCCTTCTAATAGTCAGGACCCTCAGCTGTAGGTCTGTTGGAGATTGCTTGAGGTCCACTCCAGACCCTGTTTGCCTGGGTATCAGCAGAGGTTGCAGAAGATAGAATATTGCTGAACAGCGAGTGTACCTGTCTGATTCTTACTTTGGAAGCTTCCTCTCAGGGGTGTACTCCACCCTGTGAGGTGTAGGGTGTCAGACTGCCCCTAGAGGGGGATGTCTCCCAGTTAGGCTACTCAGGGGTCAGGGACCCACTTGAGCAGGCAGTCTGTCCGTTCTCAGATCTCAACCTCCGTGTTGGGAGATCCACTGCTCTCTTCAAAGCTGTCAGACAGAGTCGTTTGCATCTGCACAGGCCTCTGCTGCTTCCCCTTTTGTTGTTTAGCTGTGCCCTGTCCCCAGAGGTGGAGTCTACAGAGACAGGCAGGTTTCCTTGAGCTGCTGTGAGCTCCACCCAGTTCGAGCTTCCCAGTGGCTTTGTTTACCTACTCAAGCCTCAGCAATGGCGGGCGCCCCTCCCCCAGCCTTGCTGCTGCCTTGCGGTTAAATCGCAGACTGCTGTGCTAGCAACGAGGGAGGCTCCGTGGCCGTGGGACCCTCCTGGCCAGGTGTGGGTATAATCTCCTGGTGTGCCCGTTTGCTTAAAGCGCAGTATTGGGGTGGGAATTACCCAATTTTCCAGGTGTTGTGTGTCTCAGTTCCCCTGGCTAGGAAAAGGGATTCCCTTCCCCCTTGCACTTCCCAGGTGAGGCAATTCCTCGCCCTGCTTCAGCTCTCGCTGGTCGGGCTGCAGCAGCTAACCAGCACCGATTGTCCAGCACTCCCCAGTGAGATGACCCCAGTACCTCAGTTGAAAGTGCAGAAATCACCGGTCTTCTGTGTTGCTCGCGCTCGGAGTTGGAGACTGGAGCTGTTCCTATTCGACCATCTTGCTCCACCCTGGGGAGCTTGTTAAACCGCAATGAGGTTTTAATTTAAAACTTCATTGAAGAAGAAATACATGTGACAAATAGGCATATGAAAAGATGTTCAACATCACATGTCATTAGAGAATTATAAATTAAAGCAACAATGAATTATCACTACACACCTATCAGAATGACCAAAATCCAGAACACTGTCAACACCGAATACTGATGAGGATGTGGAGCAATAGGAACTTGGATTCATTGCTAGTGGGAATGCAAAATGACACAGCCACTTTGGAAGACAAATTGGCAGTTACTCACAAAACTAAACACACTCTTACCATATAATCCAGAAATTGTGTTCTTTTGTATTGACCCAAAGAAGTTGAAATTCTATGTTCACACAGAACTTGCACATAAATGTTTACAGCAGCTTTATTCATAATTTACAAAACTTGGAAGCAACCAAGAATAGGTGAATGGGTTTTAAAAACACAAAATTGTGGCATATTCCTACAATGAAATATTATTCAGTAACAAAAACAAATGAGCTATCAATCTATGAGAACTCATGAGGGAATCTTAAGTATATATTGCTAAGTGAAAGAAGCCAAGCTGTAAACACTACATATTGTATGATTCCAACTATACGACATTCTGGAAAAGGCAAAACTATGGAGTCAGTAAAAAGATCAGTTGTTGTCAGAAGTTTGGGGAAAGGGAGAAATGAATCAGTGCAGCGGAGGGGAATTTTCAGACAGTGAAACTATTCTGCAGGAGACTATAATTGTGGATACATGTCCAACAAAAAGAGTAAACCCTAATGTAAACCATGAACTTTTGTTATTAATAATGTATCAATATTACCTCACTAATTGTAACAAATGTACCACACTAATACAAGACATTAATAATAGGTAAAGCTGGGGAAGGATGTGAAGTTATATATGTGAACTATATGTACTTTCCACTCAACTTTTGTCTGAACCTAAAAACTATGCAAAATAATAAAGACTATGAATTAAAACAATGAGAAAAAAATACTAGAGAAAAGAAATAAAGGAAACAATGAGAATAATGTCTCATCAACTACACAATATCAATAAAGAAATAGAAATGATTTTTTAAAAACCAAATATAAATTCTGGATTTGAAAAGTACAATAACTGAAACGAAAAAATTACTATGGGTACTCAACAATGTATTTGAGTAAGCAGAAGAAAGAATTAGCAAACTTGAAGATAGATCAATTAAGATTAGCCAATCTAAGAGAGAGAAAGAAAAAAGAAAAAACCCAGAGCCTCAGAGATCTATGGGACATCATTAATTATGCCAACATATGCATAATGGAATTCTAGAAGGAGAGGAGAGAGAAATGGGCAGAAAGAATATTTTTTTTTAAAATGGCCAAAAATTAACAAATTTAATTTTTAAAAAACCATTTATTTAGACATGAAAGGAGCTCAACACACTCCAATAGGATATGCTCTAAGTGATCTACACCTATGTATATCATAATCAAACTGTCAAAAATCAAAGATGAAGAGATTTTTAAAAGCAGAGAGAAGCTACTTATGCATAAGTTATTCTCAATATGATTAACAGCCAGTTTCTCATTAGCAATCACAGAGGCTAGAAAGCAGTAAGATGATATATTTAAAGTGCTGAAAGAAAAAAAAATAGTCTGGCAACCCAAAATTTTATATCAAGCAAAACTAATCTTTAAACGTTTACAGAAATTAATAAATTCCCAGATAAACAAAAACTGACACAACTGGTCATTAGGAAACCTTCTCCACAAGAAAAACTAAAGGAGGCTCTTCTGGACAAAATTAAAGGACACTACTGGGCAGTAACTTAAAAACTATAAGGAAATACTATGAAGCAATAAATAACATCAGTAGAGGTAACTACATAGGTAAATATAATATACTGCACAAATATATTTTTGGTTGTAACACTTCTTTTTTTCTCCCTGACTTAAGTGATAACTGCATAAATAAATAATAAATTTGTGTTTATGGGCATATAATATATTAAAATGTAATTTTATGGCAATAATAGCATAAGAGTGGGAAAGAATAGAGCTATGTAGGAGCAAAGTTGAATACACTATTAAAATTCAGTTGGTAATAATCTAAACTAAACTATTACAAGTTTAGACATTAATTATAATTCCTCAGGGCAACTACTAAAAAAAAAATTTAAACAATATATAGTAAAAAAAAAAAAGTGAATTAAAATGGGACACTAGAATATCTCTACTCAACACAAAAGAAGCAGTAACAGAAGAATAGAGGCACAACAAGAGCAACAACAAAAAAAAAACTCAGAAGAAATATAGAAAACAGAAAAATGGAAGATGTAAATCACACCTTATCAGTAATTAAATTACATGTAAATGAATTAAATACTTCACTAGCAGAAGAAAGGAAATAAGAAACATTATGATGGATATAAATGAAATTAAAAATACAAAAACAACAGAGAAAATCAATAAAACAAAATTAGTTTTTTGAAAAGATTAGGAAAACTGACTATCCTATAACTAGACTGAGCAAGAATAAAAGAAAGAAGACTCAAAATACTAAAATCAGCAAAAAAGAGTGGACATTACTACATATCTTATAGAAACAAAAAGCTTATAAGAAAATACTATGAAAAATTATGTAACAACAAAGTAGATCATTTAGAAGAAATTGGCACATCTCCAGAAAGATAAAACTTCCAATATTGACTCAAAAATAAATAGAAAATGTGAATAAACTTATTACAAGCAAAGAGATTGAATTAGTAATATTAAAAATTCCCACAAAGTTCCATGACAGGGATATTGCTTAAAAAAACAAACAGAAAAAGAAAAAAGAAAATTCCCATAAAGAAAAGACCAGATGCTTGTTCAGTGATTGCTAACAAAAGTTAAAGAAGAATTGACATCAATCGTTCTCAAGCTCTTCCAAAAAACAGAAGAAAAAGGAACACTTCTCATTTTCTGAGGCCCGAATTACACTAAACAGATATCACAAGAAGAGAAAATTATAGATCAATACCCCTATGTATACCAATGCAAAAATCTTCTACAACAAAATACTTGCAAACTGAACGTAGCAACATATAAAAGGGCTTATCCATATGGGATTTATCCCATTTTTATGGATTCAAAGACAGTATTGTTGAGATGGTAAAACTCCGCAAATTGATCTGCAGACCAAACACAATTTCTATCAGAATGGCAGCTGCCTTTTTTTCCCCAAAAATTGACAAGCTTGATATAAAACTCATATAAAAATTCAAGAGACCCAGAAGAGTCAAAACAATCTTAAAAGAACAAATTTGTAAAACTAATACTTCCATATTTCAAAACTTATTACAAAGGTACAATAAACAAAACTGTGCCACTGGCTTTAAAATAAATATACAGATCAGTGGAATAGAATTGAGAATACAAAAATGTACCCTAACATTTATGGTAGATCAATTTTTGACAAAACTACCAAGACAATCCAGTGGAGAAAATTTCAATATTTGTAAATCGTATATAAAGGACTAATATTTAGAATATATAAAGAACTCTTACAACCCAACAATAGAAAGACAAGCAACCCATTTAAAAAGTAGACAAAGAATTTAAGTAAACTTTTCTCTGAAGAAGATATACAAATGGTCGACAAGCACATGAAATATACTCGACATCACTAATCATTAGGAATAAGAAAGTCAAAAACAAAAAACAACCTTCAGATACCACTTCACACCTACCAGCATGACTATAATAAAAAAAGATGGATAATAACAGATGTTGGCAAGAATGTGGAGAAATTGGAACCATAACACATTGCTGGTGAGAATGTAAAATGGTACTGTCATTTTGAAAAATAGTTTGACATTTTTTCAAATGTTAAACATACAGTTTAAATCATGTTGAATAAAAAAAGACAAACACAACAATTCCATTTACATAAAGTTTAAAATGCAAAGCTATAGCGCAGAGATACATAGCTAGGTGGTAAAACTATTACAAACACTTTTTAAAAAACGATTATCATTAAAGCCAAGATAATAATTACTTTAGGGGTTAAGAAGAGGTTTTTGGTGTGGAAGAAGCACGTGAAGGGAACTAATGTAATGATAATGCTATACTTTTTGGTGTGAGTGATGGTAATCTGGCTGTTAATTTTATCATAATTCAATAAGCTTGCACATTTATGTAGCGTGCACTTTTCTACTAAGTGCTATATTTCATAATAAACACTCATTTTAATGTGCAAATGAAAAATCTATGAATAAAATGTACTATAAGCTACTTAATCATTCCCATACTGTTGACGTTTTGATTGCTTCCAATTTTTTATTATTCTTAACAACATGGAAATTAACGTTTTTGTGCAAAACTCTCCACATTTTTTATTATTAACTTGAGATGAATTTCCTTATGTGGGAACATAAAGGCAAAGTATTTAAATAATTGCAACTATGAATGCTCAAACACAGTTTTTCTTTCTTATGCTACATGTGGTTTATTTCAACCCAATGCTGTTTTCCAAGACTTTTCTGAATTCTGATTCTGTCCTGTTACTATCCCCTATCTTTTCAAGGTGTTCCCAACTTCCTCTTAAGCAGGCTCATCAATCACTTACTGCAAGCCCAGGCTTGGAAAGTGAGCTTGCTTCTGCTCCCACATAGTTACCTGTGTCAATGTTCAGGACCATGTTGAGAGCCCTTCTGATAAGGAAGGGACTCCTGTGCCTGAGATTTGTGGCCAGTGCCTTCCAGACAGCAATGCATTCTGAAAACTATTATGATGCAATGCCATTGCCACTGTCAAATAACAACGTTCATAAAGTTAAAAACATGACATGGCTAAATAGAGATAGAGCATATGTCAAGTACTTTATTCAACTCATTAATTAATAAGGGATCAGTAGGATGGTAAAACTGATTCAAAGAACAGTTTAAGGAATGAAGATTGATGGATGTATTAGTCTGTTCTCACACTGCTACAAAGAACTGCCCAAGACTGGGTAATTTATAAAGAAAAGAGATTTAATCGACTCACAGTTCAGTGTGGCTGAGGAGGCCTCAGGAAACTTACAATCATGGTGGAAGGCAAAGGGGAAGCAAGGCACCTCGTTCACAAGGTGGCCAGAAGGACAATGAATGCGGGAGAAACTACCAAATACTTATAAATAACATCAGATCTCCTGAGAACTCACTTGTTATGAGAACAGCATGGAGGAAACCATGCCCATGATTCAATTACCTCCACCTGATCTCTCCTTTGACATGCAGGGATTATGGGGATTATAATTCAAGATGAGATTTAGGTGGGGATACAGCCAAACCATATAAATAGAGTTAGTTTAAAAATGCTGAAATGAATTTGCTAACAGATATAAAACTATATAGTGTCTCACAGGGTGACAAAATAATAACAGAATTAATCTTTTTACCAGGCAGAAATCTACAAATTAACATGTAATTTCAAAGTGTGTGGGTTTTAATCAAGTGGAAATAATCAGTCAAACTCAGGTATATTCTGCTACTAGTGAAATAATCCTTAGGGAAAGGATTGTAAAATAATGCCCCCACATGACACTGAACATCAAAAGGACATGCATTTGTACTTTGGCTTTATTTCCAAGTGTTGGATAATTTTTTCCAACACCACTTTTTTTTCAGTGTTCTTGAAAAATCACTGGGTCTGTTTTTTGCTGTTTTGAAAATCCTGAAAAACTGGGGTAGGTAGTAAAATTCAATGTAATTTTACTACTTAAAATTCAAGTCACTAAATAGAACATGCATTACTTTTTTCTTCCCAAGGCCAATTCAATTCTTTCGTTATCTGAAAGCTCACAAAAGGCCAATTGTTTTGCTTTCTGAAGCCATTGATGTTTACCAAGGTATAAGAAACTTCCTATCTTGAAGTGTTCATGGATAGAACATATGCCCAAGAGTCTCCTAAAATTTCATTCAGATAATTGCTTCATGTGCACACGTGCATTTTTGTTAAAAACAGAATAAAGTTCTATGATCACAGAGGGTTAAAAAATACTGCCAAATGGGGCTCCTGCAGCTAGTACTCCCATGGAGTTAGTCGCCACATTGCAGGATGCCTTTACCTTTTCCTCACACGTGTTCTGTTGCCTTCTTTAGAATCACTGGGTATAAACTCTGCTTCTAGTCACATCCCTGCTATCCACCAGCCTGGAAACATCTGCATCCTTCTTATGACAAAAGGTACCCATAGCACTCCATAGTATCTATACGCGCACACACACGCACACACACACACACACACACACACAGAGTAACATTGCCAAAAAGGTAAAGGCACAAAAGGCTGCCAAATCCCTGGCTCTTATACTTTGCAAACACGAAAACCAAAAAGCCCTGCTGTTATTAAAGTTCTGCTCATTTGTTAACATAATTCCTTTTGCTCTAAATTTTATTTGCAGTCTGTCTTTATTAAGAATTCAAATACACCCTAATGTATCATTTACATTATGTGAATATGTGTTTAGCATAAGGCTATTCCAAGGTACCAGGAGTAATTGATGCTAAAATTATATTTCCTGTGTAATCTGTAAAATGAAAGTTCAAAACCCATATGAAGGCAGGAACAATCTGCCAGCTTGTTGCAGGTGCAATAAGCCATCTTGTCATTTGGTCAGCCCAAAACAAATGAGTCGAGAAATACCATTGTAGGCCATTTTCAACTCACAAATTTCATTCTAATTAAAGACTAGAGTTCGTGGTTGCAGAATGGATTGTGTCTATAATGAGCTTTATATTTAAATACACCCCAAGATACTATTTTTGCTAGGATTTTTTTTCTTATTTGCATAAGAGGCCTGATGGGGCAGAAAGATAGGGGATGGTAAAGATAAAGGGGACATAATGGAAGATTCTAATCTCTTTCCAATAATGGATAAATAACATCTTAGAGAATGGCAATGTAATAATAGGTGCCATTTGCTGAACACTTAGTGTGTGGCAAATGTTATACTATAACCTTGACAGATATTTGTTCATTCATTTTATTTAATAGCTGTTGAGTGCCTTATGTGTCCTAGAACATAAAATATACAGTTTATATCCTCATAGTGTTTATATGCTAAAGAGAAGAGAGCCCATAAACACAGAAATAAATACAACTACTGCACACACACACACACACACACACACACGTATATAATTTTTAACTTGAAACATGCTTCATAGAGGTGGTTGAATTGTGCTGGACAAGGGCTCATTTGGCCAGATGGTCAAAGCCTCTCTTGGAGGTCTCATGAGAATATCTGGAAAAGCTTTCTGCATAGAGAAAACAGTAAATGCGAAAGTGTTGAGACTGAATAGTGTTTGGCACATTTGAAAAATCCAGAAAGAAGACCAGTGGTCATGGGGATAAGGAGAAAAATGAAAAGAAATTAAAAGACCATTTGAAAGTTTAAGTAAAAGAATAATGTTCATTTTTCAAAGCTCACTCTGGTTGCTCTGTGAAGGAATGGAGTGGAAGCAAAGAGGCTGGTTAGGAGGCTGTTGGGTTGGTGTGGATGGAAGATGATGGTGGTTGTGACCAGGCTTATCAGCGAGCGTGATGAGGATCGGCAGAATTCTGGTTATATCTTTTATTTTTGAGGTGGAACCATTAGGATTTGATGATGAATTAAATATTAGGTCTCGGGTCAAGGGAGGAACCAGAGATAAATACTATGGCAAAATAGAAGAACCCCTGCCCTCCCTACTCCTCTTCTCATAATGGAAAAATTGACACAAAATATTGGAAATTCACTGAGTGTGGTGACTCATGCCTGTAATCTCAGCTACTTGGGAGGCTGAGGTGGGAGGACCAATTGAGGCCATGAGTTTGAGATCAGCCTGAGCAATATAGCAAGGCCTTATCACTAAAAAGAAAAAAAAAAAAAATAGGCATCAGAAACTCACCATAGCAGCCAAACAAATGTCCCACTCCAATGCAATGCAAAACATGTCCAATTTAATGAAAATCAATAATGAAATTTTCTATAAGGAAACCATCTAGCCAATTGACAAATATTTTTGAATATATATGTATACACACACACACACACACACACATATATATAAAGATTATTAAGGATGGTTAAAGGATTACCCTCAGATCCCAACAGTGAAATGTAAATGAATCCATATAATCAAAAGGAAATTTGAATTTTTATTTTTGATAGCTTTCATACTATACATTTTCTTCACCAATTCTATGTCTTGGAAAATATTGTAAAGAAATAACCAAATATGGAATTAGACTTATGTTCAAAAACATTAACTATAATGATAATGAAGGGAAATTAGAAATAATATAAATATCCAATGATAGAAAATGACTAAATATATTGTGGTACAGCCATTTATGCTGTCGTTAAAATCATATTTTGGAATCTTTTTTGTCACTATAAAGTCATCATGCTGTAAATAAAATGGAGTTCAAAAGCATGATAAAAAATGCTACATGGATAAACATGTATGTATACAAATAACAGAAAGTAGAAAGCTAAAAGGTTAATAATGGTTTTCTCAAAGAGGTCAGATGATAGATTATTATTTCCAAAATCTCAACAATGAACATGTATTACTTATATAATTAATATAATTATACAACTTTTGCAAGCCCTAAGAAGTCCGTAGAACTTTCTGGGATCCAATATGTGCCCCTTTGTGTCAAGATATGACAGTTGCTTTCAAACCAACCTGGAAATTTTTATGCACCTCCGAGGATAATTCTGCTTTTTGCCTGATTTTACCTCTCTGAACTTAGTGATGTCAGCAGGGTTCCTCTGGGAGTCACTTAAAGTCATTTTGAGTTTGGATTTTTTTCTTATTTGGCTTACCTTATAGATTATCTTAGTTCAGGCTGCTATAACAGATTGCCATAGACTGGGTTGCTTAAACAACAAACATTATTTCTTACAGTTGTAGAGGCTGAGAAGTCCAAGATCAAGGTGCTGGTAGATCTGGTGTCTGGTGAGCATCCTCTTCCTGATTTGCAGATGATGCCATCTCATTGGATTCTCGTATGGCAAAAAGAGGGCAAGAGAGAGAGCCCTCTTGGGTCCCTTTTATAAGAGCACTAATTCCACTCATAGGGTCTCTGCCCTCATGACCTAATTATCTCCTAAAGCCCCACTTAAAAATACTTTCACATTGGAAATTAGGTTTCAACATATGAATTTGGGGAAACATAGATATTCAGTCCTTAAAACATATTGCTTGACCTTTACCTTCATCTGGTCCTGGCTGCACAAAATTGTGCTGGAACTTCTTGATGTTGGAGGCATGTTTTATTCTGCTGGTAAAATGCTTCCTCCTTGCCATACTCCTTTCATGCTTTAAGTGGTAATGTGTGAAAGGTGGAGTCAATTCACTGTGTACAGATCATTTCGCACACAGGCTTTTAGTGGCCTAGCCTCTCTGGCTCCCACATTTGCCAGATTTTCTCACATACCAGCAGGAAAAAGATACAGGAGGAGCCTTCTGGGTCACAGAGACTCAAGAACAGTGGAGCATCATTTCAGGGAGATCGAACACACTTGTTTTTGCCATTTTCTCTTCTGTTATCTAACCAAACCAAGGCACCCTTTTCTCAAAATGTGGGAAATGAATGAAACCAAATATGCACTAACAAACTTCTGTGAGCTGGTCATATTTAGCCAAATACAAAAGCACATGTACAGATGATTAATTGGTGCCCAAACTCAAAATGGAGACCAAATTTTCAAACCATTCTGGGTACAAACTCTGACTTAAAGATTCGTGAATATGAGATCAGCAAGTTTTTTCCAAAAATAATCATGTCCACAGATTCCTATCATCATTGTATTGATTCTCAATTTTTATTTTATTTTATTTTATTAAAGTCTTTAATGAAAAACTTTTCTTGCACAATCATTAAATCTCTTGTGGCTCTTATGTGGCTTTGGAGGAAAAATAATACTATGAAAAGGTGGTTACTGAAGGGTGATTTAATCAGCATTCTCATAAATTATACAACTTTTCTGTCTGCTTTGCGTAGAGCGAAAAGTCTTAGGGCAGGAAGAGTGTCTTCCATATTTTAATTTGATTTCCAGGCCTAATTATATTTTGCTTAAACCCAACACACTCGTGATTTTACAAGGACGACAATGTTGTGGGATGAAATAAAGCTTTGTAAAACTTCTACACTTACTTTTCTTTGTTGGAAATTGAACTCTCACTATAATCCAAGGATATAGTCCACAAAGGGAACTTATTTTATTTCTATGTTAAATCAAAGACAATGTAAAGCTGATAAATTTACTAGTCTCTTTGAAAAAAAAAAAGTGTAGCCAGAAAAATTACCAAGTATGAGCAATAGAATTTTTAAAAGCCAGTTTCTATCAATTTTTCGAGGTATGCAAGCTCACACCTTCTCCCTCAAACCACCAGTTACAAGAAAAAAGCCTTTAAAATCCTGTCAATTTTTTCATTGAAATGCTTTGCACATTTGTCCAGTGCTTTTAACTGACAAATTCTAGACCAAATCTTAATTTATTTTATTGACAAACCTGAGATATTACAGTATCTTGTATTTCCTCTCTTCTATTCTCTCACCTGCTGACCTATTCAACATCTAAACTGTTGCTTTTATTATATAAATTACCTAATGAAAATGCTCATAATTATCTCTGCAATCAAACCCAAGCTTTTTAGATTGGTAGGAAAACAAAAATAACAGCGGAATTAATATTAATAGTGGCTAATTTTTACTTATAAAATATTTATTTTTCAGATACTTTTCTAAATATTTTGTGAGGACTTCACTCATTAGTTCTCACAAAAACTCCATGAGGGAAGTAAAATAATGCACCCGTTTGTCAGATGTGGAGGTGGAGGACAGAGAGGTAGAGTTGACTCTACTACCAGGGACCAGTATGGTGGGAATTTCAGCCATGACCACTTGGGTAGGGGAAATCCCTCAGGCCTGGGCTAAAGCTGGAAAATGAAAAAGATAAAATGAGCCAGGGTAGTTAGAACAATGTTATCCAAGTAGATCGTTTGAGTAGTTGTTGAAAGAGAAGCCAATAGCAGTAGAGAAGTCATAGGGAGCCTTTATTATAAACAATGAACACAGGGATTTATGAACCAAAGAGCCTGGAGCTGAAGATATCAGGAACAGGTCAAAGTAAAAGCAGATCTAATTTATTGCAAGAACAAAAGGAGAGGGTCAGTATCTGCTCTTATTGCATGGTACTGAGACAAGTCAGAAGACTCAAAGCTTCAAGAAAAGGCAGAAAAGTAATGGTTCTATTTATTCCAGAATTATCTAAATGCAACTCTTTTTTAAGTTTCACTTCCTCCATAAAATTTTCTCTGGACAGTTTACCTACATGCTATTACTCCTCTGATCCCATACAACATGCATTGTCTACAAATGACAAGCTATATTATGATTTATTATTTGATGTTGTATTTATGTAGTTATATATGTCCCTCCTGGTTCTAAGGAGGATTTACAGGTACTTATTGGGTATTATCATTTAGCTTTTCATGTCTTCTCTTTGTGTATAATTCCATATTGGTTATTCCTCCATCAGATTGACTGTGCTTTCCAAACTCAGCATAGCTGTAGCAGACCCAGTAAGAGGCTACCTTTGTCCTTGCTCTCAGAGCTCTGGTTTTATTCTGGTTTCCACTCTTCCTCCATGAGACAGAAACACAGAGTCTCAACCTCCATCCCCAGGGGAGAGTCCTGATGGGTCCACACCAATCACAGGGAGACACATGGAGAAGAGGGGGAAAAGGCATCCTGCATTGGCTCAGGAGTGGGCATGAGACAAAGTGCTGACCGATGAGGGGTGGACAAGAATCTCTCAGGAGATCCTGGTAAAATTTTCCACATTCTTAAGAAGGACATATGAGAAAAAGAAGTCTTTTTTCTCCTTTGGGACGCTGTCTAAACTAAACAACATTCCTGGAGTTACTGACACCCTTTGAAACTATGAGTGAAAGCAGCCTTATGATGAAGCTGATGCTAAAGATGGCAGAGAGATGAAGAATTCTGGGTCTGTGTAGACACAAAGATGTCTTTCAGCCACCAAAAGTGCTGCGCCCTCTTCCTTTCTCCTCTGGACTTCCAGGATGAAATAGTAAACTTCCTTAGGACAATCTGATCCTGGGTGATCCTTTGCAGTCATAGTTGTTTAACTGATGGCCTAGCATAACTCTTGACACATAGTAGGTACTGTATTACCATTAATTGATAAATTGGATCAGTAGTTCAATATATTATTTGCTTTTATAATAGTTAAGATCGTTCTATCATAAAATAAGAGAAATTATCACAAAATAGTGTATTTGATTAGCTATCATGGAAACTGATATCTGTTTTTAAATTTTTAATAAGAAAATAATACTACAGCAAAAGTTCTGTGTAAAGATATAATATGACATTATGATTTTACATATTATTGTGACATAATATGGTTTTAGACTATAGTTACGAATATTAGTTACTAGCAAACTTCAACATATAAGAGCTGTTTCTAAAATAAGAAATTTAAAATATAGATTACAGAATAGGTTATTAATTAATACAACAGTGCTATGTCTCCATACCACTAAAATTTTTAAAACAGTTTTACATACATGAGTTTATTTGTAATACTTTATACACTATTTCATTGTCTCACGCCTAAAGCAGTTCATTATAAAAATTAGGAACTTGATGTGTCATTTGGGAATGAATTTTAAAAAAAAGCATGTTGTTAGATTATCCATGGTTTCAAATGTCTCCATTTAATTTTGCCTCTGTTTTACCTGCCTAAAATAGGTCATATATTTCCATGAATAGCTGAGAAGAATTATCCCAGGTTGGGACTATTTTTTAAGGGTTTTAGACAAGTTTTTTCATTTGCTTTCTAACATGAAGCTAAGGAGACAAACCCTTTACTCCCTAATTAAAACTCACAGTTTCACAGCTGAGATAGGAACTGAAGAGTAAATATGTACTTCAGTTTTGGTAACCATAGTTCTAGCACAGTGACCCGAGCTCAGTTTAACCTGATTTCTTAAGCACTCTAATATTGGTTGGTTCTAGCACGTTGAATCTGCTGTCGAGAATTAATGTCACAGAGGGCAATGGAGCAGATGCAAGAAAACAGATTTGGTCTCAATTTTCTGTGACCAGAGTGCATTGTCTAAACCCTGAGCCACATGGTATCAGGAATCAACATTTTATTTTCTTGGTCTTGGTCATATTCTGAAACATGAAAGGAAACTCCAGGAACTGTCCCACTGAGATCATTCTGAGACAAAGGAGTAAGAAGTTAAGGGCCTCAGCAATTTCAGGGTCTCGGGTTACAGTTTAGAGCCAAATGCTGAGCAGAAAAGGGCGAACTAGCAGAGCAAAGCCTTTCTCTTGCTTTTACCAGATTGTGCCTTGGCAGTAGGATATAGAATGACTCCATCTTTGAAGTCACATTCAAGGAAATAAAGATACAGGGAAGTAAAGATTAAACAGGATCCGTTAAAACACTGACTCCTTTTCTTTCGGAGAATGTGGACATTGAAATATTTAATTTGTCAAGGATATGACATAAAGAAAACAAAATGCATTTTGCATTTTGATGTCTAGAACTTGTACTTACTTAGTAGGCATATTGGTCTGCTCGGGCTTCCATAACAAAATACCACAGACCAAGTGGCTTAAACAACAGATGTTTATTTTCTCACAGTTCTAGAGGCTGGGAGTTCATGATCAAGGCACCAGCAGAGTTGGTTTCTTGTTAGGCCTTTCTTCCTGGCTTGTAGATGGTCACCTTGTCACTGTACCCTCACAGGACTTTTCCTCTTTGTATGCACAGGGAGAGAGAGAGAGAAAGAGAGAGAGAGAGAGATTGATTTGGTTTCTCATCCTCTTCTTATAAGGACATCAGTCTTATTGGATTGGTGCCCTACTCATGGCCTATTTAATTTTAATCACCTCCTGAAAACATCCTGACTCCAAATACAGTCATATTGTGGGTTAGGACTCCAAAATATGAATGTTTGAGCACGGGGGCAGGGGACAAAATTTAGTCCATATCGGTAAGTAAACATGAATTTTCTTGAATGTGAAGTGTGGTCGTTTGTTAGGGCTGCCATAACAAAATCCCAGACCGGCCGCTTAAATAACAGATTTATTTTCTCACACTTCTGAGACTGGAAGTCCAGGCTTGAGGTGCTGACAGGGTTGGCTTCTTCGGAGGCCCCTCTTTGTGGCTTGCAGATGGTTTCCCTCTCACTGTGTCCTCACACGGTCACTTCTAGGTCTCTGGGTCATATGTGTTCTAATCTCTTCTTCTTACAAGGACACCAGGCAGACCGGAGCAAGGTCCACAGTAGCAGCCTCAATTTGCCTTCATTACCTTTTTAATGGCCTGTCTCTAAGTACAGTTACATTCTGAGATATTGGGGCTTAGGACTTCCACATATGAATTTTAGGGGGACATAATTCAGCCCATAGCATGAAGTTAGAGATGCTGAAATTAGAGGTGCTGTATTGAAGTAAAAACTATGCCATGGTGGTATCAATTCATGATAAAATCTACTCAGCCAGCCGTACTCAAGACTTTAAGGACATATCCATAAGAGTTGTCCAAATTTTACCAAATCTGTTGTTTTTCTTCCTTCATTATCTTATGGGCTAAATAATCACAAAATCATATTGTATTGCATAGTGGTTCTATTAGCATTCAATGCTAACATGCTTATACATTTCCATATTTTTGGTATTTGATTCATGACTTTTTTTTTTTTTTTTGAGTTGGAGTCCCTCTGTCGCCCAGGCTGGAGTGCAGTGGTGCAATCTCGGCTCACTGCAGTCTCCACCTCCTAGCTTCAAGCCATCTTCCACCTCAGCCTCCCCAGTAGCTCAGATTACAAGCATGTGCCACCAAATCTGACTAATTTTTGCATTTTTGTTTTTTTTTTTCAGTAGAGACGGGGATTCACCATGTTGGCCAGGCTGGTCTTGAACTCCTGGCCTAAAGTGATCCACCCAACTTGGCCTCTCAAAGTGCTGGGATTATAGGGGTGAGCCACTGTGTCTGGCCATGATTCATGAGTTTTTAAATGCCTAAGCACATGGTACATTTTTCATTGACATTATGTTGTTGCTTCCAAGATTAAATGCACTGTGGAAAGATAATGTGTCCTGTATGAAAATAATTATTTTTAATTATTTTAAATGTGTTGAAGATTGCTTTATGTCTTACACTTACCCAAATTTTATAACTGTTCCATGTGTATTTGAGAAAGAATGTATGTTTTGATCATTAGGTGCTGGTACCATATGTAGCTATTAAATCTAGGTTATTAATTGTGTTTTCAAATTTTCCAATCTGTGTAATAGGTGTGCATGTATGTGTAAGTGGGGGGCTGTATGTCTGCTCAGCCTAAAATTACTGAGATGGGTAGTGAAATTTCCTAATATAATGGTGAATTTGTCACATTTTCTTTGTGATTAGTTTAAGATTTGCAATATATACATATATATGTGAATGTGTGTATGTGTGTGTGTGTGTATATATATATATGTGTGCGTGTGTGTGTATATATATATATTTTAGACAGGGTCTTGCTCTGTCATCTAGACTGGAGTGCAGTGGCTTGATCTCAACTCACTGCAACCGTTGCCTCCAAGGCTCAAGTGATCCTCCTACCTCAGCCTCCCAAGTAGCTGGGGCCACAGGTGTGTACCACCACACCCGGCTGTGTTTTATGTATTTTGATACAAATTTAGGTGGTCGTGTTTAGTATTATCTTTCTCTGATGAAGTGAAACTTTTATCATTATTGAGTAATTTCATACACTTGGTGTTTTGTCTCAAAAACCACTTTGTTTGACACTAATAAAGAGATATCAGCTTTTTGATTAGTATTTGCCTGCTGTACTTTTTTTCATCTTTTACTTTTGACATTGCTGTCATTGTCATGTTCTTGTGTTTTTAGTTTCTCATAGTCAGCACGTAGGTAAAGTTGGTTTCCTTTTCATCTTCTAGCACACTTTCTGCCTTTTAGCAGATGTGTTTAGACCCTCCACCCTTTTGTGTTATCACAGAAAGGTGATAAATTGATAAATATCAATTATTTGGCTTTACTTATCTTAAATGATTTTGTGCTATTTTAATATTTTTTCATCTGTCTTTTTTCTGCTTTCTTTTAGATTAGTCGCACACATATATTCTTACTCTATTATCTCTTGCCGACTATATGAAAGATATGAACACTCTTTTTATTCTTTTAGGAGTTCATGTCATTCTTCATTGTAGAAATCTCAAGTTATTTTGCTAAAGGAAAACTAAAGATGATTGAAAACAAAAACTGAGCACTGAGTAGGAAAAAAAATGCTGTGCTGTCAAGCCGAGGACTAGGTCCAACGAAGTCAAAGTAGACTTTCAGGAATGAGGTAGGGAGAGGAGAAATGTGGTAGGTCTTCTAAAACTGAAAGACTGTGGCCTCTCTCTGTTCCATATCAATCAAGAAAACAAAGCTGCAGAATGTTGCTGGTTGACTGACAATGTCTGAGTTTGTCACTGGGTGAGTTCTGGCCTGGTTGAAGGTGGTCTGTTGTGTGCATGTGGTGTCAGTCTGAGGATTATGGAATCAAGATGCCTCTCCCTTGTACTTTACAGGCCATAGACAGGATATGTTGGCCAGTCGGGGAGCACCTGGTAGGTAAGTCAAGTGACCAGATCAGGATCTATTGGTCTCTTTGATCTGTTCAATGAAATTCCAATTGGATGTTAAACCCTCTCATTCTATCCTGCATGTCTTTGTGTATCATATCTCTTTAATTGTCTCTAATTCCTTGCCCTACAGTGCTGTCTCTGTGCAATGTCTTCATATCTGGTGTACAGCTTGCAGTGACAAGAGTCTTCAGAATACCTAGACCACCATACTGAGAAGTGTAAAAAGTGTTTTTAATCAAATTGAATATTAAATTTCATCGAATATATTTTAATTATCTAGTGAAATATATTTTCTCCCCTTTCACTTATTAAATATAATAACATTTATAGAGAAATTATAACATGCAAGGCACTATGCTAAGTGGTTCACAGGTTTTATCCTATTTAATCTTCAAAATCGTGCTGGGAGGGTACAAAAGGATGTTGCATAGGACTTTTCATTGCTTCATAATTTTGGTGACAGCTAAAGCCAAGAGCAACAGGTGAAAATGGGGGAAGAAGCATCTCTCTCTCCTGAGATTAGCTGGAAGGCCCAAGATGGCAGGACAGGGAGAGAGGCACTAGATGGACAAGCTGAACTCCCACTATTTCATAAGGCAGGTGTGCTTCTTGAGAGCCCATGGACCAGATGGAAAAGATAGAAAGCATCAAAACTATGGCACTCCTAAAAGGCCCTGGCTGGGGGCTTGCCTATAGCAAGGGAACCTCACTCGACAGGATGAAGACCGTGGCTATGCCTAGGGCAGGAGCAGGGAGAGAGGTCATGAGAAGGCAGCCAGTGATTTAGTCTGTTTGAGTTACAATAACAAAAAATAACAATAACCAGGTGACTTATAAACAGCAAACATTTATTTCTCAGTTCTGGAGGCTGGGAAGTCCACGATCAAGGCCCTATCATATTTGGTGTCTGCAAAGGGTCCACTTCCTCCTGGATGGTGCCTTCTTGCTGTGTGTGTCCTCACAAGTGGAAGGGGCAAGGCCGCTCTCTGGGGCCTCTTTTATAAGGGAACTAATCCCATTCATGAGGGCTCCTGCCTCATGACCCACTCACCTCCCAAAGGCCCCATTTCATACCACCATCATTTTAGAATTTCAACATATAAATTTGGGGAGACACAAACATTCAGACCACATTATCCAGGAAGGTAGTGTCTCTCACCAGTCAGGGCACAATGGAACATGGTGGTGGTGATAAGATGCCAATGAAGAGTCCTTTGAGGAGCCTCATCAAAGGACCAGGATATGGCCCCTGTCATGCCAGACGGCATGGCCATCCAGAGAGAATGACAGATAGCACCAGCTAATTAAAAAGGTACTTTCTCCTTTGCCTCCCTCCCCTCCCAATTTTCCCAGTCCTGGAAGAGCAAGAAATAGCAGAGCCAGTAGAAGAAAGAAGAAAGGAAAATAAAAAGAGGAGGAGGAAGAGAAGAGCCAAGCACAGGAAAGGGGAAAGACTGACCATGCCTGCTTTCTGCACTGTGGCTTTTCTTACCCGGCTAGGGGTCAGCATAAGCTGAGGGGAGATGGAGGGATGGAAGACGAGGAGACACATGTTTCGCACTGGAGAATGTCATCCAGTTTCTATTTAAACCAGACTGGATTTTTACAAAACATTTTAGTGTGGACATTTTCAAATATATACGAAAGCAGCAAGAAGAATGCAATTACTCCCCGAGTGCCAATCATCCAATTTCAACTATTATCAATCTTTTACTGGTTGTGGTTTCTCCCCCCTTCTTTTTTTTTCTGGACTATTTCAAAATCAAACTTTAAATACTTTATCATTTCACTAAAACACACTTCATGTGCATCTCTAACAGCTACAGATATATCTTTTTGATATACTCACAATGCTACTGTTATATTTCACAAAATACAAAGTAATTATAATAGACTTTTTGATACCCTAAATAAAATGAGGTTGCTCTTATGGTTGAAACTCAATGAGAAGCTGGTGGAATCTGCCCAAGATTTCATCCAATGATGGAAAAAGGCAACATGACTACACGGTGTGAAGATAGTGGCAGGGGAAAAAATAAAATTGTTTCTAGATAGTGGCAAGTTCAACATACCCAACAAACCAGTCATTCATGTTTGAGCAAAATGTAAACTCTGCATTATTCATAATTGGTCAGGCACAAACCAAAAAGGGGATACCGGGCCTAACTACCTAGTTTCGAGCTTCAGTAGATAGCAGTGCTCTCTAGTGATGAAATTTGCTTCTAGGTGTTTCTTTGCCAAAGACTTCCTTTTTCCACAATAATTCACACTCCCCAGCAAAATATCATTTAAAATGGGCAACTTGCTATAGATGTTTTTGTTCAATTCCTGTTCAGTGATATTGCTTAATCTTTTTAAAGACCTCAGTTTTTTCATCTGTAAAATGGGGATAAAACTAGTATCTACCAGATAGGTTGTGTGAGATGAAATTTAAAAAGCAATTGTACGTAAGGATGTATGTAGTACTGCTCTTGGAGCATAATAAATGCTCAATCTATCCATTTATTTATTCAACAAATATTTAATTAATTGTTTTGATTTAGCAGGCATTCCCCCAAAGGCTAGGAATGTAGCACTTGGACAGGAAGAGGAACACTCTGTCTTGAAGGGTACATCGCAATGGAGGTGAAAGAAGCTAGGTAACAAATCACCCAATTTATCACTTAATTACAATGGTAGTCGATTTGATGAAGAAGTATATAGTGAGATTACAGTGGAACCTGAGCTAATCTGAAAGTCTGACAAAGCTTTCTGGATGTGCTGACAGATGATCTTTTCCAGCTCATCTGGCAGTCTGCTAGAGATAATGCAATTTGCAGTATACATGCCTATAAATATAGAAAGAATCCAAGGCGTTTTTCTCCCTCCTGGACTGGTGAGTTGGTGGATGTCCCATGTGGTTGTGCAATTGTAGATTAAATAGCAGAATAAACCTGAGACTGTACCAATTTTATTCTGCTCTTTTTTGAGCCAGGATATACTTATTCTCATGGAAATAGTACACCCTTATGTGCAATTGTTTATCAGCAGGATCCTGTGCCTTTGGGTTCCCTTTCTCATCATTTATTTTAAAATGTTCCAGTCTTTTATTACTGCAGAAAAGATATTCTTTTAAGTTATCTATAATCCCCTGTTATCCACTGTCTTTTCCTAAGGCACCATTCAGTTATTTGTGTTAATATAATGTTATCTGGCAATGGCTTTGATCCCAAATCTCATTTTTTAATCAAATTTCATAACCAGAAGAAAATAGAGAAATGAATCAGCCTATTGTCATCATTCATTCATTTATTCAGTCTATACTGAACCTTCTACAACATGCCACACACTCTTGTAAAAGGTGGGGATACCGTGGGAGCCAGACAGGGAGTTCCTGCCCACTTCAACAATAACTGTAGCGAGGGAAGGCAGACAATCAAGTATAAAATGAGACTATTTTACTCTGATAAGTGCAGAGGGATGAAAGAGTGAGTAACTGGAAATAATTTTAGATAGGATGGTCAAGAGAGATCTATCCTATGAGATGACATATGGCTGAGAGATGAGACAAAGAGTCCCGCAGTAAGCCTAGAAAAGAGCATTTCAGGTTCCCACTTGCAACGTGTGCTCTGGCCCCAGCGAGTGTCTCAATGTTGCAGAAGTAAACCATGAGTTGTAGGATTAAAGCTGTTGATGCTGCTCTTAGGGTATTGGGATACACCCTAGGCTTCACTGGAGTGTAATATCCTTGTGGATGCTAGATGGGGCAGGGCCAAGGAGGAAGGTTCCCTTTAGGTTTCCTTTGATGGAACCTGTGTCTGAAAGGTAAGCTAGAACCTGATGGAAGAAAGGAAGGCAAGAGGCAATTGTTGGTTAGAACTTTATCCTGCCAACTCCCTGCTAGCTGGGCCATGCCATTCGTTCATCTGTTTAGGGGATAAAAAGTGTATGCAAGTCTCTGATTGCATGGATGCAATGAAATTCACCTTGTATTTACTGAATCATCTCTCAGGCTTTTCGCTAATAATCGACTGCTGTCGTCAGTTTTCAACATGGTCTTTTTCTGTAGCTTTATGAGAGACAATATCAGGACTTGCTGTCTTAAAAGACAACGAACCACAAAGTCTAAAATTGTGTAACTTTTTCTTTATTTTCTAGCAGATATCTTTGCTTATCTGACTGCATTACAACAAGAGCTTCACAAGTACATTCTGTAGTAACACATCTTTGAGCACTTACCCAAATTTGTTCCAGAGACAGCCAAGAGAACCACCCTCTCCACTCTCCAGGGGCACAGGAAAAATACAAAGCCTGCCTGTTTACATCACAGAGTTGCACAATTGCAAGTCTGTAACAGCGTAACAGCAACGGGCATTAACAAGGAGCGCCGGGCACCTCCCTTCCTTGAAGGAGCTCACAGATGTAACTTTGTGACAAACAGGGCGTTTTCTCTCAGCCTGCTTGTCTCTTGTTAGCAACAAAAAGGTCTACTTGGAAATGGAATTGTTTTTCTCAGTTCTCTGGTGCCATCTGGAGGTTTGATGTTAGATTCACAGCCAATAATTTAATTCTGCAAACAGGTCCAGGTGTCTGGCAAAGAGGCTCGAGTGGGTAACTCATAAATTAAGATCCTTAGTCTGCATCCATAAAGGGAAAGTGAAGCAGCGAGGTGAGAAAATGATTTAGGTACTTTTGACAACATGTTCTTCTTAATGTAAAATCAAACAGCAGTAGCTATCATTTGTTTAAATGGGTGGAAAAGAAGGAGCTATGTAGATAGGTGTTCTACATTTTAAGGGGCCATTAGGCACTGTTCATTGGTTCACTTCACTTACATTGGGTAGACTTGAAACTTAAATTGTGTTAGCTCAAGTTCAAGTGTTAGAAGAATAGCAGGAAAATATTGTACGGTTTTTTATATATTATTATTTATTTATTTATTTATTTATTTATTTATTTATTTATTTACTTTTTGAGACAGTCTCTGTCGCCCAGGCTGTAGTGCAGTGGCATGATCTTGGCTCACTGCAAACTTCGCCTCCAGAGTTCAAGCAACTCTCCTATCTTAGACTCCCAAGTAGCTGGGACTACAGGCGCCCACCGCCACGCCCAGCTAATTTTTGTAATTTTAATAGAGACAGGGTTTCACCCTATTGGTCAGGCTGGTCTCGAACTCCTGACTTTGTGTCCGGAGTTTGTTCCTTCTGGTGGGTTCGTGGTCTCGCTGGCTTCGGGAATGAAGTGTGACCTTTGCGGTGAGTGTTACAGCTCTTACAGGTGATGCAGACCCAAAGAGTGAGCTGTGGCAAGATTTATTGTGGAGAGCGACAGAACAAACCTCCCACAGCCTGGAAGGGCACCTGAGCGGGTTGCAGCTGTGGGCTGGGGTAGCCAGCTTTTATGCCCTTATTTGTCCCCATCCATGTCCTGCTGATTGGTCCATTTTACAGAGCACTGATTGGTTCATTTTACAAATCTCTAGCTAGCTACGGAGCACTGATTGGTGCGTTTCTGCAGAGCACTTATTGGTGCATTTTACAAACCTCTAGCTAGCTACAGAGCACTGATTGGTGCGTTTTACAATCCTAGCTACAGAGTGTTGATTGGTGCATTTTACAGCCCTCTTGTAAGAGAGAGAAGTTCTCCAAGTCTCCACTTGAACCGGGAAGTCCAGCTGGCTACACCTTTCAACCTCAGGTGATCTGCCTGTAGAACCTTTTTATGTAACGGCGTGAGTTCTGAAGACAGTTTGCATTGGTACAAAGATGGGTGGGACGGCAGAAGGGTCCATGGTCTCCAGGATGCTGCCTGTTGGAGAAGGACTGGGGTATGTTGTGATGAAATAATATGCTGCACTGGACATTTTTTTCTTAAATTCCCATCAATACAAATTGATCTCTGAAACAAGGAAACATTCTTGTTATCATAGTAATTGTTGTTATAACATCAGTAATATCCTCTGATAATTATGCTGCATTTTATAGCTTGTAAAGAACTTTCACATATAACAACATCAGATAATTTTATTTTTTTATACATAGTGTGTTAATATAAGCAAAGCACCTTGCACAGTACTTGGCACATAGTCAGTGCTATATAAATGTTTAGTATATCATTATGATGAGCGGCAAATGGTCTCTAGTTATCTTGAATCTAAAAAGAATTTCTTCATAGTCTGTTACAGCCTATTGATGTGACTTTTAAAACATAGCCAATGTAAGATTCTCTCTTCAATGAGAAAAGTAAATCATTGCCTGGAGAAAATGAAGCTCTTGAAAATCGAGCTGTTTGTCCCATAACTGAATCTTAATAAATCCTAATATCACATTCCCAACATTAAAAATTATGATCCTTAAGTGATAAATTCAAGCTACTTAAGATACAGACTATTTTCTGAAATATACTCCAAAATGGGTGTAACTGAATTTATTGAACCATCTCAACTAAATAAGCCACAGCACAAAATGGTGTTTTTCTCTCATCTTTGCTTTCAAACTTGATTAGCTGCATCTCTCTTTTCCATCACTTAAAGATGCTTTAGGCGAATCCCATAGCTTTTTGGTTACTTTCAGTTACTCAAGCGATAGTTAAAAGCACACTCTGGCCCAGTTCATTTTAAACTTCACTCACTCACCCAGTCTCATACCCCTCTCTCCTGCTCCCCAGAACCAGCCAGGCAGGAGGCGAGACTTGAGTATAATCTTTGCTCTCTCATGCCCGCCTTCCCTCCTCCTTTTTGCTTCTACCTTTGGACAGGAGAGAAGGAATTACAGAAGAGGGGCAAAGGTGTTTTGTTTAACTGGTGTAATGTCATTCTCTCTCGGCAGACGCGCTCTGTATAGGAGGCTGGCTATTCTGAAGACAGGGTATGTTCCTTAGGAGACTCCATAGGCAGCTTCCCCCACGCACATTACCTTTACTTGGCAGAGTCACTCCAGCTTCACCCCTAGGTAAGCCCCTCCCCGGCTCCTGCCTCCAGAAGGATGCCCCCCTCCTTGCATTCCCTAGTCAGCCCACAGCCATCTTTAGTAAGGTACCAAGCCTGGCACCCTCCCATGGTGTCTATTGGCCTGCTCACCCTGCCACGTGAGATACAGAACGAAGGAGGCTCCCCAACAGCTCCTGCCTATCCTGCATCTACCCTCTTGTCTCTTTCCTCTCTTTTCCCTTGTTTAGACAGACACACAGGGCAGACAGAAGCAAGTTCGCTGCCTACCGCAGCTGTCTAGCCAGGGATTGAGGTCCCACCACCCGCCCTTACTCAGGCATGACTGAGGGCCCAACTCTGAAAGTAACTCTTACCCTGGGCAGCAGTGGAGAGTAAAAACCCATAGCCCTGGGCTCTGACTCTGAAGGGTCCCTTCTCTTTCTGGTTCCTGTTCTTACATATAGGAAGGGCCGCGGTGAGTTGTTAGGATCCAGGCAAATTCCTCCATCTCTTCGCATCTCTTGGGCAGCCCTTTTTGGAATCTGATAGCACTTCACACTTTCTGTTTTCAGCTCAGGGACATCATTCTAAAATTGTCAGAGGACAGAAAAAGTCCTGTGCACATTTTGTCACACTGGTATTACGGGTGTCATAAAAACTTTTTAAAGCTCTTTCTTTGTTTCAAAAACCTTTTCTTTTGGCAGCCAGAGTGGTTCAACAGGGAAAAGCAGAATCTTGTCCTTGCTGCCAATTTCTTGGTGCAATTTGCTAAAAATATATATTCTCTGTAGGCATGATTTGATTATATTTAAAATTTTTACAATTTTTGTGAACACTGAATCAAGGTCAGGAGCTCTATATTTGGTAAATTACTGCTTTTTAAGAGAAAAGCAATGTATGGATTGGCTTTCAAGTACAAGTAGTATTTGAGTAGCAGTGGCTATCTTCATGACATATCTAGGTTTTCTAGTTTAAAGAAACTTTAGATCTTAGTTTCAGTTTTTAGTTTTAAAAACTTTGATTAAAGAACTGCTTTAATAAAAAGAAGCCACCAAGAGCTTCTGTACTGTAAACATGCATGATCAAATACCAGTGATCTATGTCATCTAATTGCAACACAAAATAGCTCCTTGAACGTGCATGATAAAAACATAATTTTCAAAAAAAAGTTAAAAACATTACACTCATACAAATATAAAGCAAATGTGTGTCAATGAGCCATTGATTTATTGATAAGAAAACCAGTAACGTGCACAGAATGACTGAAAGAAAAATTAGAGAAAAAAAAGATTACACAGTCTATTAGGAAAGGAATACCAAAATAAATTTGCTAAGTCAGAGATATAACTCATTAATGTTTTACAATTCCATTAGACAAAAATCTACAAGTTAACATGTGACTTCAGAGTCTTGGTTTTAATTAATAGAAAATAGTAAATCAAACAAGAGTCTATCTTTTAAAAAACGAAATAATGCTTGGTGGGCCTGATAGACACTGCTCTGGTATATGATACTGAAAGCACAAGCAATCTTCTTATGCTTTATTTCTACATTTTGGATAATTTTTAAACAGTAGCATTTGTTGTAATCTATCATATGCCATTGCTATGATGTGGTGTCCAACAGTATGATCTTACTACAATTGCAAAGATTAATTAATTATTTTCCCAGGTACAATACTTATCATTGGTTTTGTGGCTAACCCTGCAAGCTTCTTGGTAGTGGAATAACTTGTAGTTCTTTTTGCTGTGAGAAGTGTAACTCTAAAAGGTACCTGCCTAGTTGTTTTTTTCCATCTTTTCATCCTCCTCCTCCTTCTCCTCCTCCTTTTTCTTTTTTTTTTTTTAAACAAACTTTTTATTTTGGAGTAGATTTAGATTTACAGAAAAATTAAGGAACTAATACAGAGAGATCCTGTATACCCCACACAGTTTCCTCTGTTAGTAACATCCTATATTAATATGGTACATTTGTCACAATTAATGAACTAATATAGATACATTATCATTAACCAAAGTCCATACTTCACTTAAATTGCTTTAGTTTGTACCTAGTGTCCCTTTCCTCTCGCAAGATCTTATTCAGGATACCATACTACATTTAGTTGGCCTGTTTCCTTTGACTCCTCTTGACCATGAAAGTCTCCGATTTTCCTTGGTTTTGATGACCTTGACACTTTTGAGGAGTGTTGGTCGGGCATTTTGTAGAATATTCACCAATTTGGATTTGTCTAATGTTTTTCTCATTGGAGTGGGATTATGCGGTAGGGGAGGAAGATCAGAGGTACAGTACCATTCTCATCATATCAAGGATACATACCATCAACATGACTGTTCATTGTTGGTGTTGACCCTGGTCACCTGGTTGAGGTAGTTTGCCAATTTCTCCACTGTAAAGTTACTCTTCTCCCTCCATTTTCCGCACTGTACTCTTTGGAAGGAAGTCACTCTATGCAGCCCACGTGTAAGGAATGTGAATCATGCTCACTTTTCTTGAGTGCAAAGTATGTGTATTAGTCAGGGTTCTACAGAGAATCGGAACCAATAGGATGTATGTGTGTGTATATGTAGAGAGAAGGATTTATTATAAGGAATTGGCTCATGCAATTCTGGAGTCCAGTAAGTCAAAAATCTGCAGTGTGGGTCAACAGGCTCAAGACTCAGGTAAGCCAAGAATATAGATGAAGTCCAAAGGCAGTCCACTGAAGAATTCCTTCCTGCTTGGGGAGGCCAGTCTTTTGGTTTGATTCATGGTTCGACTGTTTGGATGAGACCCACCTATATAATGGAGGACAATCTGCTTTACTCAAAGTGCACCCATTTAATTGCTAATCTCATCCTCCAAGTTAGCACACAAAATTAACCCTCACAGTATCTGCATAAATTATTTGAAATTCTTCTGCACTGGAGATTTGGCTATTCTTCTCCATTTATTTATTTATACAATCATTTGTTTATATCAGCATAGACTCATGGATATTTATTTTAAATATTGCGTTATAATTCAATACTACTTTGTTTATTTTGTTGCACAGCTTGTTCTGCCTTTGGCCATTGGGATCTTTTTGTCAGTTCCTGTATTCCTTGGCATAGCCCCATCGGTGTGGGTTTTTCTGTGCACTTCCTTATTATCAGCACTACAAGATGTTTCTCCTCTATCCTTAGAATCATCCCATTGCTCCAAGGAGCCCTGATTCCTTCTATCGGAGAATGGTATTAAAAACCAGGATCTGAGTACTAACTTTACTTGCTACTACTTGGGTGTCATTTATTACTTCTAGTTCCCCTCAGCTGACAAAACAGAGAAATACATGTATACACACATCTATATAACCCATGTATACATATATCTATAAATATTCATATACTATTTATATATTAAGCTAAATATGAGTTTATTCTGAAGTCTCCCACTCCAGTCAATCTCTCATGGATTACTCTAACCTCTTGCCTTTGCTTGTCTCTAACTTCCCACTCCAACAGTGAGGAGCCTGGCTCCCACTCTCCATTAAACTTCACTACCTCTTCATTTTTTACACTAAAATACATCAACTTTAGGGTGAGAAATACCAAGCTTATTCTAGAAAAACTCATTTGGCTCGCCAAAGAGATGCTATACTTTATTTTTCACAAACCCTTGAAAGATTTCACATTGCTGTTTTGAAAAACTTTGCAACAGAACACAATGGGACTGGTGGGTGAATGGATCAATGTTTATCAATAAACTCTAATTTTCAGATGCTCATTCTTTTATTTCTTTAGTTCTTTTAAAAGAATGAAGATAACAATGTGACAGCATTTTGGCTGGTGACATCATTTTTCTTGTATCTTCATTTCTCTCGACATATACAGATCAGCCTCTATCTTCACAGGTGCTCTATTTGTTATTTACATCTAGTGTATTTTTCTGATTTGTAGTATATTCATTAAATTTGTAATCACTAACTATCTGCTTCAATAAGTCATTTTTGATATGCTTTGTTGTAAATTGGTATTATAACACTTCACATTTTATCTATCTATCTATCTATTTATTTATTTTTGAGGTGGAGTTTCTCCCTGTTGCCCAGGCTAGAGTGCAGTGGCATGATCTCAGCTCACTACAACCTCTGCCTCTCTGGTTCAAGTGATTCTCTTGCCTCAGCCTCCCCAGTAACTGGGACTACAGGCACACGCCACCCACCATGCCCGGCTAATTTTTGCATTTTTTTTTTTTTAGTAGAGATGGGGTTTCACCATGTTGGCCAGGATGGTCTCTATCTCTTGACCTCGTGATCCATCCCCCTCAGCCTCCCAAAGTGCTGGGATTACAGGCATGAGCCGCTGCGCCGGCCAACGTTTCACATTTTAAAATCAACTTTACCAAGGTATCACTTACATATGATAAAATGCATTCATTTGAGGTGTGTTGTTTAATGAAATTTTGGCAAGCTACATCTATGGAACTACCAACATAATCAAGATAAGAAAATAATTTCTTCATCCCCAAAAGTTCCCAGGGTCATGAGCCTGTGCACTTTGAGTAAAGCAGATTGTCCTCCATTATATGGGTGGGTCTCATCCAATCAGTCCAACCATGAATCAAGCCTTCCCAAGCTCTGATTATTGTCACCATAGATTAGTTTCCACACAGCAATTTAAGAACATGGATCAGAACTTATAGAATACAAGCAACATGGGAAAATTTTCAGAAGACTCTGTTAGCTGAATAACAACTGAAACAAATTTACCAAGGCAGTTCTTGGGGCACATTTACAACTTTTATGATATAATCATTGAAAATGCAGTGGAATTTAAAAAGTATACTTAATACTACATTTCAAATTTATAAAACATATGTGAATAGGATTGTTTCATCATTTTTATCTCCAAAACTGCCAAACCATACGTGGACTACTTGGTATACCATAAGCAATGTGTATAGCACATTTTGCAAAACATGATTCTCGGAGGCCCTTGGCTTTAAAAAGTCAATGGCATTGACTTTTCTAATTAAATACATGATAATGTCGGGGGTGGGGGAGCAGGCAACTTAGGCACACATATATCTTTTTCTAGGGAGAAGCCATAACATTCGACAAACAGATGTCAAGGTTTTTCGAGAATTGTATAGGAGAGTTAGTCTAGTACAATTAATCTCAATCTTCAGTGTAGTTAATAATTCTTTCTTCTAGGCATATGCTTGGATTTTATCCCTGGACAGTATGGTTCAGTAGGTAGCAGGGCCCAAGGATCTGAATCCTAAATGAACATTCCAGGTGACCCTGCTGCAAGTGTTCCACTGACCTCACATTGAGAAATACTACCTTAGACTTCTCAATCTGAAAAATCTAATTCCATGCATTTCAGTCATGAATTTCCTATAATTGGAAATACTGTATCTGATGCAAGATGATGGTGTGTCAGGGAGTTTCTGATAGGCATTTCCACATTTGAGGAGACATTGAACTCACTGAGCTTTAAAATCCTTTCACTTTGAATAATTTGTTCATTCATTGTCACACAGCTTGTAAGCATTCCTTAACTTGGAGCACTAGTGTGCCTGGAGAGAAACAAGTTGGCACATGGAGACACTACTTTCCTCCCCCAAAACAATCTGTCACTCTTCTAGTTAGAACTAGAAGAGGGATTTGTTTTTCAGGACAGCAATGAGGCAAGAGGGTTCTCTTTCAGGCACACCCAGGACCAAGTCCAAAGCTGAGGGAATGAACCACAGCAGATGATGAGCTGACCGCCATTGCAGCTGACCGCCATTGCATGGAAGCAGGCACCAGCAGAACCTGGCTTTGAACCCATGAAGTTATGGCAACTTCCAAAAGCCACATGCAGAGAGGGTGATCCCATGTTCTTATGAGGTGGCTGTACTGAGTAGAAGCCATAGAGAAATGGCCAAAGAAAAAGATGTCACAAATAATTACAGTAGCTCTCCAACAAGAGTTGTACAGAGGTACTTCAAGAAAAGACAAGAAAATTGGAAAATACAGTTTGTAAAGGGTTTGCTGTTTCCTTCATAAGAAGCCTGAAATATCTTTAAGATGTGCTGTCTTCTAGAAAACATCCACACTGAACAGAAAAGATCAAGGACATCCAGTACTTCCCCACAATGATATCCTCAGGATATTCCACTTAAAACATTTTCCTTAGAGTCAACATACTTCTGGAACGATGTACAGTGAATTTAATTTTATTAGCAAAATAATAAAACAAAGCATATTCTAGACAATAATCAATACTCTGAAATTATATTACTTTTGTTAGTTTTCCCTTTTAAATTAAATTATTTTTTCCACTTCAATTTAAAAAATATCTCCAAGGAATTCATGCACATAATTTAAAAAGTCAAATAGAACCACAAGGCTTACAAGCAAATAAACAAACAAAAAGGGCTGTAATCTTTTGATCTTCTTTTTGCTACCTCCAGAATAGCTGATATGAAAATTTTTTCCACAGCTATGGGGGTGGAGGGTAGAGGCTCCTGAGCTGGTCTGAATTTGTTCAAGTGCCCATTCCTGAGCTGAGTGGATCACTGAAGTCAGGGGGATGATAACAGTCATGAGCTTATGCCAGTTGGAGCCCCTGGAACTGAAGAAAAGTCAGTCTCCATCACATCTCACAGCTGCTACCAACGATCTCACCAATGATGGCAGTGGTGGAAGGAGCGCTGGACAGACCACTGTGTTCCTGGAAACACTTTCCCCAGGCCCCTTCACTTTCTCCCAGTGGTAGACTAATAATGGTCTCCAAAGATATCCAGATCCTAATCCCTGGAAACTGTGGATGTTATACGGTAAAAGTGATTAAAGTAAAAATTCTTGAGATGGGATTATTCTGGATCACCTAAGCATCCTTATAAGAGTGAGGCAGAGAGATATTTGACAGATAAGAATGAGGCAATGTGAGGGCTGAAGCAGGATGCTACATTGTTGGCTTTGAAGAAGGAGGAAGGGGCCACAAGCCAAGGAATGCAAGGCTGGAAAAGATAGTAAAAGAATGAATAATTTAGTAAAACAATGAATAAATATATTTGCACAGTTCCTTGTCCAAGTTTAAATTCCTTTCCAAATGGCTGTGAATGAACCTGTCCTGCTGCATTTGCATTAAGAAGATGTGTTTCTGTTTCTCACAGAAGCTAGTGACCTAATCTATGCTGCTCCACTAATGACTTGGATCTTGATGTTCATAATGTTGAGTGACTGCAGAACTTAATTTAGCCACAAGATGGAGACTTCATCCTAGTCCTGGAAAACAGCTCAGCACCTGGGATTTCTGCAAGTAAAATTCCAGAGTGAAATAATTTGCCGTCCAGCCTCTGATTCCATGTACAAGATGAAGAACCTGAGTTCTAGAGAGATTACAGAATGAATTTTTCCAAGGAGTCAAATCTAGAAGCTTGTTTCCTAATTCCCGTTCTGATGTTTTTCAGAAAGCATCATTTTTCCTTCCCATGTCTTTTCTGATATGTTATTTCTCTTATTTTCTAAGAATTACACTTACTCATGTAAAGGGTTTTTGTTGTTGTTGTTGTTTTCTTCTCTCCCTGTTGCTATGTATCAGGCAGATAACTTATTTAAAATCATTTCACAGTGCTGTCTACATTGGCCTATGCATTGCTAACCTCATGAGAGGAGAAAACTCAATTCAAACTAAATAATTCCACCTGTAGCTACCACAGAATGTTCAGCTGGGGTCTTGGGGTGTTTGGGTGAATCAAACATAGTCTTCACCTTCAAGGAGTTCTGAGTTAAATGGATGAGGAAGGGAAGCAAATGAGATGATTGCCTTAAGAGAGGTATACTACTCTTTCTATTAGCAGAGAAGAGGAGGATATCCCATCCAACTGGAAACTGAGATCCTTGGGAAGGAGATGACATTTAGAATAGACCATGAAAGTCAGATGAAATAGTATAAGCCATAAATAAGGTAAAGGAGTATGTAGACGACAGACAGCTTGGACGAATTACGCAGCCAGGAAAGGAAGTAGAAATTTGGGGAGTAGGAATTCTGTTAATCAGGATATGCTCTGTTATGCAGTTGTAGCAGATTACCCCAAATGGTCAGTGGCTTAACAAAGGCTTATTTGTTACTCATGGTCATGTCTAACAAGTGTTGGCAGAGCTTTATTCCACACAGTCACTCAGGGACCCAGGCTGAGTAGGAACCATCATCTTGCAACTCCATTATCTGGTTCACACAACTCAAGTTGCCATAGTAGAGGAAAGAAAACTAAAATATTGTTCATAAATTTTTCACTGCTTCTGTCAGAAGGGGCATGTATCACTCGCACACATATATTATTGGCCGGAACTAGTTGCATGGCTCTAACTCAACACAAGCCTGGACTATTTGGTGCAAGTTACTTTCTCTGCCACAAGAGTATTCCAAAATTGTCTGTAATTCAGAATATTTATAAGGGAGGAGCTTGGATCTTAACGTAGAAAGCCTTTCAAGTTTTGGTGAAAGACTAACGATTTGCCCCAACTCTGAGAATATCAGAACTCTGTTTTAATATAAAGAACATTACATGTTTACCAATGAGCCAAGCTTTCCCATAAGTCAAGTAGAGGGAGCAAAGCTTTGCTATTACTGTTCATAAGATTTTTTATTAATTCTGCAAAGGGGCCACTGGCAAGAACAGATTCTAAGGACCTCTCATAGCTCCAGGCTACATCAAGGCAGTCAGATCTGGGAGTTGCCAGTGTCAATATAACAAAGGAAATACATTCCTGGGTATGGCGATAGAGAGTGGGAGGTAGATTCACAGATATTTTCCAGTGTTTCATGTCTGAGAACCTTCCGAAATAGCTGTCTTTTTCCTGCTTTGACATCTAATGAAGATAAGTACTCAGATGATCACCACAACTTTAAGAGAATCACCCTTGATTTGTGTGATAACATGAAACATACTAAATAGCTGAAGGAATTGGGTAGTTCTGTGCTAGGACACTGGAGCCCTAAATCTGTCCAACCCCATTAAATACTTTGGAATCTGTTTACTATCTGTCTCTGTTTATTACTTGGTTCCCTCCCCCATGACATTGCAGAGAAAAAAAGTGCAACCAGGAACTACACAGAAGAAGGCAGGTACAGAAAGCTTTGTTACCTCCTACTGAGATGAACTAAATTTGTTTGCAGGCCAAACTGTGCTAGAAAACTTTTGAAAGCGTTGCAATTTGACTAAGGAAAAAGTCTGAAGTCTTTCCAGCTGTCCCAAGATATTTCTCAAATTATCGCTAATGGAATCAGATTATTTGGAAAATATTAATCCATTCAGACTCAGATACTGAGCTAAGGAATTCAAATAGTATTCCTACATGGATCTGGTTAGTGATAAGTTACAGCTCCAGGCATGTTCTGGGTGTCACATTGCGCAGGCCATGCCAGGGCTATGGAGAGGACAAACAGGTATCTGGAAAGGGGCATATTTCTCAGGCAGATAGGAGCCTAGTTAGAGCAGGGCTGGCTAAAAGGTATAAACCAAAGGCGGGCCAAACTCATTCAGGAGTTTGGCATAGACTTGGAGAAATTCAAACCAAGTAGTTCCTTACAGGACAAAGCTGGCAGCATCATTCGGTCTCTTTAACAAGGTAACTCAACAACTCCTCATTGTTGGGAAGGATGGGATGGGGGTAAAGGGCTGAGTAGTAGGGCCAACATGCAGGAAAATGACGAGAGCATAACTTTTCTTTCTGGTCTTGAAGGTAATGTCTTCAGGATGGGATTCCCTGAAAGCTGCCATTATTATCTCCAAGTTTCCTTCCTACTCATCCATTGCTGCTGAGTAGGGCAAGGCCTGGGGCCAACTAATTATCACAGGGAAAGATCTTTCCCAATCAGGGATTGTAAAGGTGAAGGGGAAAATTCTCGCTTCAGTATTCTAAGATGAATCTCTTCAAGTCCAAAATGGCAGCAGTTGTCTTAGTGTGGCCTTGCTCAATTCACTTATCACTGGGTCTCGGAGTCTCAAAAGTAAAATAGGGCTGTGCACGTCACACACACACACACACACTTTAGCATCATATAATGTCATCACTGGTATCCTGGAGTCTTTACTACCTACCTGTATCCTCTTGCCTCCACAAAGTCAATGAAAAATCAATCATCCAATGCAGAACTAGAAAAGAAAGGCTGCAGGTACTTGATGGTTACATTGAAAAGCTGAATGGCATGAAGATGGGCAACTGGTTTAAGTTTAAGATAGAAAGAGTTGAAATGTCCTGCCTTTAGATATCAGGAGCTGGGGAGATTATAGAAGGAAGGGACAAGGTAGATAATAGAGAATAAGAACCAAAGATCTGCAGCAATGAGGGGAGCAGGCATCATGAGTCACCATCATCTTAGAGTCCAATTTTATCTCTTTTTGCCATCATGCGGAAACCAAAAGTAGAAAGTGGTCACCACTGTTTTTAAATTATCCAGAGAAAATAACATTTGTCTATGCCATGCGAATTCACTCAAGCCTCCATCCAACACACACCATGTGGACGTCCTCCATTCCGTGGTCCAGGATACATTTTGGCTATGCCAGAAACACAGGATGGACCCTGAACTCCTACAGAATTGTGAGTCTTTGAAGGAAAGTCTTTCCTTCAAGGGAATAATTAGGGAACAGGTAGAATTTATGGGGCACAGGGAGAACCCTGTAGATGTCTACTAAATATGATGCATACATCGGTGAATTTCATATCTATAACAGGACAAGAACTATCCTGCCCAACTATATAAGGTTGTTCTGAAGTTCACATGTGCTGTATCTGGTTGTCTGGATGTAACATATGCTTGTTCATTTTCTCCAGGTTACATCTTTCTGTGAGACCTAGGAATTGGTGCAGACAGGAAGGTAGAGAAAGGGAGGATAATAATAGTCTACCTGTTCTGCCTTTTTTCTTTCCTTTCCATTTTCAACGCATTCTGTCTCTATTTTTCTTTATCTCTGTCTCTTTGTCTTGTTCAAATGCTATCATGGCTGTACTATTTGCATTCCAACCAGTATTGTATGAAAGTTCCAGTGGTTCAGCATCTTCTCCAGCATTTGCAATTGTTTTTTTCCTTTGTTTTAATAAATGTACAGTGTCATCTTGTTGTTTTAGTTTGATTTTAGTGACTAATAATATTGAACTTCTTTTCATGTACTTATTTGCCGTTCATAGACCTTCTTTGGTGAAGTAACTATTCACAGTTTTGGCCCATGTTTAATTGGATGAATTGTTTTCTTATCATTGAATCTTAAGAGTTTTCTGTGTATTCTGGATGCAAGTTCTTTCTTAGGTATGTGTTTCACAGATGTTTCTCCTAGACTCTGCCTTATCTTTTCATTTTCTTAATGATGTCTTTCAGTGGGCAGACATTAT